>NW_027528640.1:5454220-5516320 GCF_008692635.1 Crocuta crocuta
TAAAATGCATTTACTCAAAATAAGGAGGGATTTACTGAATGGATCTTCCAACCAAAAAAAAAAAACACAACTAATTTTACTGAGTGTCTGCGAGCTCATTCTTCTAAGCTTCGCTATCCTCAGCTCCTGGGTAAGAGGGTAAGCAATTACCTACAATGAAGATCATGAGACTTCTGGGCTTGACGGTGCCAGCAGCAGACACGCAGGGGTTTATTGCCCTGTATCTTTTCTTGTTTCTCTCCTCCCGTGGACATAATGAGCTGCCATTGCAGGCCAAGCAAAATGGTACCTGTCACATTCCGATGTTTAATATTCCTCTGTAAAAGCTGTGGTGACACCCTGTCAAACCAGCACAAGAGTAATACGGGGCCATTGTTTCTGCCTCGCCGTAATATAAAATGTGCTACTCAGTCACTGGTGATTTAGGCGCAGTGCGTCTCATGAAGACGGATGCGTGGGGCTGTGCAGGCTTGTACGGCGGGCGTGATTGCCAGCCACCTGCAGAGCCAAGAGTGTGGTCGAGCCACCTTCCAGCCCATCAGTGGCGGTAATTCCAGAGGGGCACAATTCAGAATCGCATATTCTTCTTCCCCGTCCTGACAACCCTTTTTTCTCTCCTCTCAGTCCAGACTTGGAAGCACAAAGCCATAATTTATCAATAGAGTTGGGCCATTAAGATGACATACAGTATATCCAGAAAGGAGACGGTTTTCCCCCGCACGTTATCTCGTTATTCCTTGGCCCAGATCCAGTGAAAGTGGGATATTACCATAATGCAACAGCGTCAGAAAACAGCAAAATTATTTCACTTCACGAAGGTGTATTTGTCATCACTGACATCTGAATACCATTAGTCAAATTAAACTGACTGGCTGATACCGTAATTATTTCATGTTCTGAGAAATACAGAGATATTCCTAAAGAGCGGGTGTCATCTAGCAGTTGGAAACTAAGGCTGATCAGTAGACAGTCAACAGCATTAGGAGACCAACTTTTGACACATCTTAATAATTTAAGGTGTTTTCTTGTGCTTTTTCCAGTGTCTAAGTCACTACTGCTCTGTGTAGAAGTCAATGAACTTGCCTGGATCTTAAAGCAGTTTTTGTGAAATTTAATTAGCATCTATGATCTTTAGAGCAGCAAAGATACGTCTTATTAATTTATTGTATTTTTGGTGCTGGCACAATTGATATATACTGACACTAAATTGTCACTGATTTTCCCCCCAATATGAACACCCATCCTTTCGGATCTTGGAATAGAAGAACCCTAACACGTGTTTTCCAAGCGGCCTACCTTGAGCTCGGGCCGGCCATTCCTCTTCAAGCCTCTAAACCGAGTAAGTGAATACATGTCTTTGTCCATGTTTCTTTATTGTTGCTTAATTCCTTCTTAGCCTGCCCATTTGGGCCCAATAACCACATGCATGACATGAAGCTGGATTCATAATGAAAGTGTTTACTTTCCCTACGATTAACTTCCCCACGTAATTAATGCCCCCAAACCCCTGGGCAGCCTTATTATATCCACTCTGCGTTTACAGGCTCTCCGTCGGCTGAATACATTTTCATATTTTAGAAGGAAGGGGGGAAGGGACAGGAGAGCTCGCTGAGTTCCATTCTAAGATCCTTTTTTACCAAAAACTGTTTGCTATTAGCTATTTTCACCACTTATATAAAGTGCTATACTGGATGATCCTCACCTGAGATGATGAAACTGCAAACAGAAATAGGCTCTTGTCAGAGACCATGAGGACCATCTTGAGAGTTTTTTACCAACAACGGAAGGAAGAAGAGGTGCAGGGACACGCAAAGAGCTAGGAACAGGGGCAGCTCGGGGACTGTGACCAGGAGGTGCGGGAATTCCCATCTAACCCCACCCCCACCCCCTCAGGAGCATGCCCAAGGGATGCAGAAGATTCTCGGCTTTTGGGTGTCACCTCAGACCTCTCGGCTGGCCGGCAGCAGGGCCCAGATCTGTCCACTCAAACCAAACTGTCTGGAAAGGGGACTCAGGGCTTGATGCGTTCTCTCTGCTTTTTGAAGCCTCTTTGGAAAGTACTCCTCAGCCGGAGCACAGGCTGTTTGCCTTAAAAGGATAAAATATCTGTTGGAAAAAAAACACTGTAGCTGGCTGCGGAGACGTCACATACCAGAAGGAGAGGCTACCGGCCCAGGGCTACTCCTCCAGCGGGTCCGTGCGTGTCTGCCCCTCATACACTTAACACTCTGTACCAGTCTCTGGAACCCAAGGGAACAGTCTCACTGGCCCAGGAGACAGCAGCCCTCAGTGGGTGGAAAGCACTTGCAATGACGGCCGACCCTCATGTGTGTCATATTTGAACAGCCGCCAGGACTCAGGGGTGCCAGCAAAGAGGAAGCACACCTACCTTCCGAATGGAGCTCCTGCCAGGTCTGTGTGCCCGGGTCGTAGCAGGCGACCCCGGGCGGCACCGGCAGACCAACAGGTGCAGATGCCTGCACTGCCCCGTTTCACAGCGAGTGGGCATCCGTTTTGGTTAAAACGGACCAAGGAAGGTGCTTTCCCAAAGAATGGGAATTCAAGGAGCCTGTAATAACTGAGCCTCAGTGGCCTGCACAAGAGGCTCTCAGCACTGGCCGCATATGAGAATCATCTCCGGAGCCGAAATAATATACCCAGCCCCCCTGTCCAGTCCAGAGCAATTAAATCAGGATCTCTGGAGGCGGCGCCCCAGGAAAGGTACTTTTAAAGTTCCCCAGGTGATTCTAACATGCAGCCAAGGCTGGGCACCAACTAGCCACATAGAGTCACGATTACCTGTGTGGGAGAATAAACCATACGACACCAAATAGTGTATACCTGTTACTTGGAAGAAGAAAAAAAGGGTCCTGTACTGCTTTTGTAAGTCCCGAGCGCTTAGATTTTTACCAATAGAAACGGTCAACTCTTTTAGTGAGAAGTTTACCCTGGTCCTTCACGTGGGAGCTGCCTGGGGAAATCTTTCCTGACGGGGGCTTCCGGTCCCACACATTATTCCTTCCATTGGCTGGGGGGTGAAACCTAGGCACGGGATATTTTTTAGAGTTTCCCAGATGATTCTAACGTGCAGCTTGGGAACCAGCCTTTCTTACTTTTTCCACTTATTCTCAAGTATTTCTGCTTCCTATTTAATTACTGGTGAACACATGCTCCCCCTAAGAAGAGCCCATATGCTATCCAGTGGGTTTTTGGCACAACTGCCTAAACCCCACAACCCTTTGGGAAGGAGAAAAGTCTCGTGGCAAGGGAAGTCACCTCCCGAGTCTGAATTCAGGCTCAGCCCTTTACAAAGTGTGTGACCTTGGGCAAGTCACTTCTCAGAGCTTCAGTGTCCTGTCGGTCGGTGCTGTGAAATGGGGATAATCTGCAGTCTCCCTCAGAGGGCCATTCGAGTGATAAAAGAGACAGTCTGTGGGAAGCACAGGGACACAGAGTAAGTGCTCAATAAGTGTGAGCCATCACAAGGAAGGCAGGCAGCGCCACTCTGACCCCTTACTTCAGAAACCGCGATGCACCAGCTCGCTCTCCTCATCCTTTCCTCTCCACTAGGAGCTTCACAAACACCACCAAGTCCTCCCTGTTATCAGACTAAGGGATGTTTCAAAGGGACAATACAAGGCACTCAAAACAAGCCTTGGTCTAAAGGGAAACATCTTAATGGTCTTCCGCCCAAATCCCAGATGCCTCTCACTCATAGAGAAGGCAAGCAAGCCTTTGATGTGCTCCAGTCCAGCGCCTCCTCCCCAAAGGGCTATCTTCCTTGTAAACGCTGTTCTAGTCCCCGGCCATCGCCCACAAAACCCATCACTCCTTCCAGTGTGTGCAACATGGCGCCCCTCTAACGATGCTCATCTGGTTTCGCCCTTTCCTTTCCATCTTGATCTTGCCTTGCCCTTGGGCATGTCCCCAAATCTCCATTTTGTCCACCACCTCCCCCCACACACCTCTTCTTGCCACTGGGCTCTGGTTTTTTCATACTAATAACTCTGATTATAAAATCCATTCAGAAACAAGACCCTTTGGAGAGGATATGATTAGTCCCATCTTGTGTCAAACGTCTTTTGTGCAGCCGCGGTTTTCATGCCACCGTGTACGCTGATGTAACAGTGTTGGGGGGAAAACGTTCCTGCACTCTCACAATCATCATCAGAGAGTGAAAATAGGCTGCACACATCGAACTTTCCAGAAAACAAACTTGAAGGAGAGAGCTAGGAGCGCGGACATTATGGGAGATGGTGAGAGCACTGGTGTCAGAAGGCTGGGGGGGTGGTGGTAAGGAAGGACGGGGAGCTGTCGGGGAAGCAGTGGCAAACGGTGCTGGCTCAACAATTCAGACTGGGATGCAAAATGCCACCGATGTGACTGCATAATAGAGCTGGACGCGTCCCGGGAAACGCTGTGGTGGCCACGTGCTTGTTTATCACATCGTCTTGCGCTCTCTGGGCATGGAAGGTTCCGGTCGGAGGGGCTGAGTGATAGCAGCAGGCCCGGCACCCCGGATGGGCAGCGGTACCCCTGGCAGAAAGGGCAGCAGCCTGGTGTTCAAATCCGGTTGCTAGGAGACCATGGAGACCCTCCACTGCTAAGCAGGCAGGGGGAAGATGTGTCTGTACGCCTTATAACCTCCAAACGGCAACAGAAACGTCGTGTGCCCAACTCTTTAGGGCTGGAGTGTGGACATGGGACCCAAGTGGAGCAAGGAGGACGCCCATTTCTATCCTTGCCAGGGCTTGTCCGTTCCTTCATGTGAAACCCCATTTCAGGGGCGCAAGACTGGACCGTGTTTCAAAACAGCCTAACAGAGTTTAGGAACCTGGTCTCCTCCACGTTTATAAAAGCTTCCCACTGCTTCAATTCAACTGCACGGCCCGTGAGGTCAAATGAGCGATCCACCTGCAATTGGACAGCCTATTAGACCTGCCTGAAGTTGGAATTTGACTCCTCCACGAAAACCAGAAAGAGGAGTTTCAGAAAACAACTTCGGGTTCAATTTTCACCGCGGGCCCCGTTCCCTGAGGTCCCAAAGGGCTCTACAGTGTGTGTCCCAGGCACAACTTGAGAGATCTTCCAGGGGAGGGCTGTGAAGTGAGAGGAAAGAGAAAGCTGGTTTCTCTAGAAGTGTGACTCCATCCCTGGGCGGGTGTGAACCAGTTGTGACTCGGTGCCATCAAAGTCTCGCCTCCTTGGGACAGTCATAGCTATCATCAGGACCGTGGGGTCCAGGAGGCGCAGGGCTGAGGGGCTTCCGGAGACTCAGAGCCTTACTGCTGGGGACCACCGGGTCCTTGACGGGTGGAGCGCACATACATGCACCTGTTTCTTGAACATTCTAAAGACAAGCAGAAACGCCCTCTGGCCTACTTTACAAAATTGAAACTGAGGTTCTCATTCTGTGGGGCCCAGACGTGCCTCTCCTCAGTTCCCACTACGGTTTTCTGGAACCACCACTTGTTGCTGTCACTCCCCCATGTGTCTTGTCCACCGGATGGTCCTGTCCATTCCCACAGCGCCCCCTCCTCCCCTGATCGCTCGCCTCAGGCGGCCCCTCAAATACCCACTTTAAACACCTCGCCTCCAAGACACGTTCCCATACCATGAAATGCAATGAGCACAATTCTACTTTGCCAACTCCTTTAGGTACCTCCTCTGTGATTTAATGTTCTCTGTACTTTATAGAATACCCACTGGATGCCAGGCCTATGTCTCGCTCCCCTCTAACCCCCCAGGTTAGCTGCATGTCGCAGACAGCCCATCAGAGTACCGAACTGAGCTGCAGGACATACTAGCATTGAATTGCTACCTTTGAATAAATCTACATTTTAATATCCCATCTAACATGAAAACAAAATTCTAGAATTCTCTCCACTTTCCTACAAAATTTAACATACAGCCTTTAGGAAGGTTCTATTTCTCTTGAGATGTACTATTGCCCAGGTTTGAAAGATCCTATAAGAGCTGGTTAAAAATTTATGCCTCCTGGAGCACCTGAATGGCACAGCAGGTGAAGTGTCTGACTTCAGCTCTGGTCATGATCTAACAGTTCGTGGGTTCGATCCTCAAGTCGGGCTCTGTGCTGACAGCTCAGCGCCTGGAGCCTGCTTCAGATTCTGTGTCTCCCTCTCTCTCTCTCTCTGCCCTTCCCCTGCTCATGATCTGTCTCCGTCTCTCAAAAATAAATAAATATTACAAATTAAAAAAAAATCAATACCTCCCTAAAAATAAGAAAATATACTTCTTTTAGTCCTCTATTCTTCCCAAGTATTTCACAACCCAAGAGGAAAATGTTATAAAACACATCATCATTCTCTGAAATTAAGTTACCTCTGGGGTGAAAAGCACCAGCTGAAGAAAAATCCAGAGACACTAACAAGTTTTTACAGGAACTTAAGTCTATGCCATCCAACTAAGATGACAGGGAAGGCTGACACAGCAGAATGTAAAAGATTTGAGAATATTTACAGTAGGTAAAGGGTCAGCATCAAAACACCAGACACTAAGTGTTCCGGCCTACTAGAGAGTCAGTTTTCAGGCATGAAAGATCCTGCAATAAAAGTACTTTAAAAGTCCATAAGAATCATCCTATATATATAACCAACAGACTATCTGATCTCATAAAATGGGCATTTTTTTTTTCATTTTAAGGGGTCATTTGCTCAATTTATTTTAAAACATATAGCCTAAGAGTTTTACGTTCTCGTAGCAGGGGAATATAGTGCCATTTCCACAACAGTTCTTTACTTCACGTTGGTAACACACATAGGGCTTAACGGCTATTTCTATGCTGGTGTGAAAGAGACAAACAAGGATGGTCCCCTGCCCCCAACACACTCACACACACACACACACACACACACACACGCACGCACACACTTTCAGCGGGGCTCCCAGGCTCTGAATGAGCCTTCCCCCCAGTTCCCCCAGCTCTCAGGGAAAATTCCAAACTGAAAATGTTAAAACAAGTCAGGTCAATAATTGACATTTTACACTATTTTAACACTGTTTTTAAGTGATCAGAAATCACTAAAAAAAATAAAGGAAGTTTTTTAAAAATTATAATCCTTAGAGGGTAACCTCAGTAACCAAAAAGTGAACATATTTGCATGTAGCAGATAACTGAACCAAACGTGAGCTGGGCAGTCTCCTACAGCTGATGGAAAGAGAACAGAACGCTCCCACGAACGTGAATCTGAAATCCATTTTCAGCGACGGAGACGGTTTCCTTTTAACTCGAACTCACAATAATCTGTGTGTGAGTTTCAGAAAGGCAACTAAATTTAAGTTGCACTGAAACTGAAATATAAACACTTGTTGCCAGTAAGTCTGTATAATCTAATTATTCATAGTCAGATAAATGGAAATTCAAACAAGTTTTCGTTGGTTTGGCAAATCTTCCGAATCCTTTGTGGAGCCATAGTGCACACTCATTCAGCCACAGGTATAATCATTTTGCATACAATGTAACTTCTCTTCCAAGAAAGGTACACTCGGCCACTTGAGCCAATTTTATTCTCGTTTTCTTTATGTAAGTGTGAAAAAAGAACAGATGTTTTTCCAAAATTATTCAAGCTTGGAAGACATTCTATCGTTTTCTTCAATAGAATCCCTCAGAATCACCAAAATCATCATGGTGATACCTTAAAAGCTGATTTCTTTAAAGCACAAGTTATTAAATAAATATCAGAATGCACAGCATTGTTCCATAGATAAAACGTTTATTGTAAAAGAATGGTGTGACTTATTTGCCACCGCACTAATTTCAGTTTCCACCTTGGACTTAAAAAAAAACAAACATCTAGCTGTCCTCCATGTGAAGAGACTTCTACAACTTACCACATTCTGCAGCTCATTCCTACTGCCTGTATTCCTTCAGACATGCTCTGATCGAATGTTTAACTGGAGTTATCAGCTGGCTTGATCATGCTTCATTGTAAAACCTATTAAAATGGTCTTTTTATAAAAGTGGAGTTTTTTCTGTGTTATTCCAAAGTCCTGTAGATCCTAAAATGAGAGCCTATGCAATGCTTAAGAATGCAGAGAGCTGTCTTTGAGTTATTTTTTCATTATGCAAAACTTGGCCCAGGAGAGATGGCCACGTACCTCGTTAGCTAAAACAGGCGAGCATGTCAAGACTGCAAATTAATTTACTGGAGAAAGTTAAAATAGATGTGAATCGTCCAGGTTTCTAAGGCAGATCTAAGTCTGCTGATCAGGGCAACTTGGTGAGTTCAGAATCTCAGAAATGTTTATCCTCACTGTTTCTTCCCCACACTCTCGGAGAATACAAACTCCCTCTGAAGCTAACCCTGCGTGGGGAACAGCAAAAGCTCTCTGGCAACCAACAGATGAAGGTATAACTCTTAAGTTTTCAGAAGTATAATTAGTACGCGCTCGACAGCTCCCCCACATCTGATAAATACCGATGGAGACAACCACATGTGTGCCCCGTCTCCTTATATTAATTCCTTGTGTTTATGAAGCGAAGGGTTCCAAGGAAGCTTGCATTATTATGTAACACGTGTCATCCAGCCAGTGTGATGTAGTCAGGAGGAGAGTAGCAAAATCTTTCATTTTATCGCTATGGCATTATCTATCCATTACAAACACCATCCATTTGGGTGCTCTCCCTCATTCTACATTAATCTCGTAGTTCTGCCACTTTGCTCTCCCTAAGGTCCCTGCCCTGAGCGGGGTATAACAAGTTGTCTTCAATTTTTCTACCCAAGTTAAGAAGCCCACTGACATCAGAACACAGCTCTCCAAAGGCAGGAACCACACCACAGCGGTTGCATCAGAAGCCAGGAGTAAGAGAAACAATGTGTTCGTGCTGTCAATAAAGGTAAGTGTAGTTCTCACACTGGACCCCGGAAACACGCAGCCCTCCCTGCAGACCCCGGCACCTCATCGGCAACATTATGCAAATTCCTTAAGGAAAATAAGCAACCATCTCCCTCTCGTGTTATGAGAAAAAATATATACATTTTTTTTCAATCAACAGACTAGGCTTCCATTTGCGGGCTGTAAATACCATCCAATTCGAGAAATTAAAAAAAAAATCTTCCCTTTTATATGCGTATTTGCTTATTTCTGACACTTTGGTGATGACAGCACATCAGGTTTGAGGGGTGCGGGCGACTGTCGCCAGCAGGTAGAGAAATCCAGGAGAGCCACCAGAGCAGAGAAAGTAAGGGTGACAACAGACGCATTTCAAGTCTGATGAGCCTAGCATTTAGGATTTTCCGGCTGGGCAGGTTTGCCAGGGCATTTGGGAGACGGGGTTTTTTCTTCCTCTTCTCACGCTCGCTCGCTCACACACACACACACACACACACACACACACACACGGCCGGACACACACCTGGGGTGCGTTCAAACTATGTACAGCGGTGGCACACATAAACGTGTATGTCTATTTTTTGAAAAACAGCTTGACATCTGACAAAGACAGGAAGGCGACGGAGGTGCAGCGAGCGTGGCTCGGAGAAGCGTGCAGGGCGCGCGAGGAGCGCCCGCTAGAACGAATGCAACATCTCGGAGCCCGAGCACAGACATGGCAAGCGCGAGGGGCGGGGGCCGACACACACGACAGAGACCCGCGGCTCCCCAGCGCCGGGGCGCCGCTCCCCCTGCTTACTGTGGGCTCTTGGGGTAGAAGGGCAGGGTCACGTGGCTGAGATCCTGGAGGTCGAAGGCGGTGGGCTCGGCGGAGATCGCCTGGCGCTTGGTGCGCGGCTCGCCCTGCAAGGTGCCGGCGCTCTGCTTCTGCGCCTGCTGGGTGGCCGGCCGGATCACCGAGCGATACTTGTCCAGCTCGTTCTGCAGCTTCTGGATCAGTTCGTCCTTCTGGTCCAACTCCAGCTCCAGCTCGTCGATGAGGGCATCCCGCTGCCTCAGCTCCTCGATCTTCTCCTGGAGCGCGTACTGCAAATCCCGCAGGGTGCCCATGCTCCGCCGGGCCGCCGGGCCGCCTCCCGGCCGCTGCCGCGCGCCTGGGGGCTCGCTCCCCTCTCCGGTCAACTTTCCCCAAAGTCGCCGCCGCCGCCTCCCGAGTGCAGACGCTTCCTACTCGAGCCCGGAGCCAGCCAGCCCTGGCTTCTGAGCATGCCCAGTCCGCCGCTCCGGCGCCGNTGGCGCTGGACCACAAACTTGCCTCCCGGAGGAGACGAGCCGGCAGGCGGGAGGGCTCCCCGGCGGCGCGCAGGTGCCTTTGGGGAAGGGGCGAGGGGGCGGGGCCTCTGGCGCTCTTCGCCCAGCCGGGCGGCCCTCTGCGGCCCCAGCTGATTGCCCCCCTTCCCGCCCCCTCCGAACTCACACTCCTGAACTCTCTTTCAGGTCTGGGCCCTAGAAGGCCGCTCAGCTATCCACCCCAACCCGAGCCGGTGTCTGCGGAAGACTTTATGGATGGCCTCGCTTCTGCCATTTGCTATTTCGGGGTGGGGGACCGGAGGGGGGCGCAGGAAAAATCATCGCTGAGCTCCAAAAAGTCCATCGTGAAAGGGAATTAGATCTTCAAAAAGATTCCATCTCTGGCAGCCAAGCCGTTAGAACTGTATCCTTACACTTGAATGGCAGGACGCAAACTGTGGAGAGGGAGAGGGGGGCGCCCAGATGGGCTGCGGAACATAGCGCCATACCACCCCACCTCCACGCAGCCGCCTCAGCTCGCCCACTTAGTAGTTCCTAAAATGATGGCAACTAAGCAAGCTCTCTGTGGATGGAGAATTCGCCCATCACCTGAACACATGTTTAGAACCTACAAATATTTACTTACTACTTACCTAAATTCCTAATGTTTATCTAAATCTTCATCGACTCGCCCAACTTTATAGCATCTTTTTTAGCAGCCCTAATTAGTTTCTTGGGCACTCAATGTTACAAACCAATGCTCTACTGGGCCATTCCTTCACAGTAAAACAAAGCTGATAGAAAATACATTAAAATCGAATTGCAATCCAGAACTATTCACTGCAATCTAAACTTAGCCAAGAATGAATATATCAGTCTCAAAAATTCTTTGCTTTTACTTTTGAATACAAGAAACAGGTTAGCCAACGGCACATTAAACAAACATTTTGACGCCAAGTGTATCTGTTTGTTATTAGAGGCATACATGACAAAGGATATAAATCCTAAACATTTTTCACTCAGATCATGATCTAATGCTCTTAGCATCAGATGATAGAAGACACTTAAATGTTCTGCTTTCCAACAGGGAAGTACATTTACTTCAGAATGTGATACACAAAGTGGTTAATTCCCGAAACATTTTCATTCATAATGAACAGAACATGAGTAATTTACAAATACTGACAGCAGTGAAATAGTTCTAACTGGTGTTTTAATTAAAACCAAATCAAGTAGAAGGACTGTGGCTTTGTACAGGACTCTATTCTAAAGAGAGCATATGTGACAATTTCCTTATCCCAGGCAAGAGGCCAAATTCTTATTTTATTTAACCTATGGGAATTCTTTAATCCCATGGGAAAATGTTTAGAACTGAATGCCTTTTTCCTATAGATCTATATAGGGGTTCTGAGGCCGAGAGTTTATATCTAAAAATATACCTGAAGCAATGGTACAGGGGCTATCATTAGGCAACTTCTAAGCAGGGTTATGTTTTAAGGTTCATTTGAGGCTTAAATGGAGTTACTCAATGTCTTTGCACAGTACAAAGAAGATTCTTCTTCATTTCTGAGAAAGCCTGTCAACATGTACAAAGGAAATTAAAAAATAGCCCTTCAAACAAAATATATATATATATATATATATATATATTCAGGTATTTTGAATACAAGTGAAAATTTTTACACTGAGGTATTTAAATCATTTTCACTAAGCTCTCCTATCTACATGCAACTATAGGATGTATCCATCCTACATTTCACTATTATGATACAAAATGTATATTCCACGAGGAATCCTATCCTGAGAATCAGGACCCTGCTACCAAACATGCAAAGAAAGTAAGCAGCCAAAACACATCACTGCTATTACAGTCGCCTTACACTTTAAAAACAGTATTCAAGATATATTTGGTTATATTAGCCTATATTACCAAAAGAATAACTGGATTCCCCGACTTTATGATCGTACATGCAAAATCCAGAAGTCTTGGCTTCTCCATCCTTGAAGTCAAAATAAATATTTTAAGTACGTTTTTCGATGATGTTCTTGACTGATGGTTGGATCTGGAAGGCCCTGGTTTTGCATCTCCATCTTTTGAGTGATCCCAATCTCTCTCTCTCTCTCTCTCTCTCTCTCTCTCTCTTTTAACATCTTTGCTACTATCTTGGTAAATGCTGGAAATGTTATGAGAAAGATCAAGGTCCTGTAGTAACATTTCCACAAGTTTACTATGTGTCTCATGGGAAAGTAAACCAGAGGCTCAGAGATGAGGCACAAGTTACTCTCTGATTCCCAGGCAGTGACTAACCAGTCGAAATGGAGTGGAGTAACCTCTCCTGAGCCCGCCCACGGCCTGTCCCAGGGGAGGCAGCCTCCATGTTAATGCTAACTCACAGATTCATGCAATTTTGAAGGAACTGAGTTCATACTCTCGAATTCCATAGTCAACTCACAACCAGAGTCAACTCACGAGAGGCTTTTTCGCTAGTCTCTCTCTGTCCCAGCCCTCAGAGAAGCCACCTACCAGTAACCAGCCCAAACTGTGGCTTATCGATGCTCCTCAACTTGGCACCCACCTCTCATGATTGAGAATACATTTGATCATGCTTTCTTAAGGGAATCTCAGAACCATTTAATGAGGCATTCAGTGACGCAGCTTCATCATGATACTGGTTGTGAAAAAAATAAAGTCTGTAGAATCTATCATCCTTCACTAATGCCATAATTAGCCTCAAAAGGGCTGTGATAATTTTGTCATCTGGGTGTCCATTCCACAGATGCTACATTTCCTGGAAGAGTCCTAAGTATGAAAATTTCCTCTGCCATTTCTTGAGTAGGGAAAAAAACACAAAAACAAACCAAACACACCTGAGTGCTGTAAGTGGTAGAAGCCACCCCTTACAGAAATATGCTACAAGAAACAAGCACCCCTAAGAATCTAGGTCTGAGAGTTACCATTACTGGTAGACATACTGGCATGCTCTAAATTGCTAATCTTAAGGTCACAATAAAAGTAACTAACTTCCTTGAACTCTTAATGCAGGACAGACACTGTATATGTAACCCCACCAGGTGGTCTTTGTTATTATTTCCACTTACATTTGGGGAAAAAAATGGCAGCATGGAACCATTCACCTAACGAAGGGCAAAACCTGGATTCAAATCCTAACTGGGTGATACAGAGCTCATTCCTGGACTCTCTGGCATTCATTGTCTTCTGCAGGACTTCCAGATGTTGCTAATGCCCTGATCCTCGATCCACAGAGATTAAAGTATCTTTAACATTAACTAGCCTGACTTTGGGATTGCGTAGGTGGAAAGAGGAAAAAATTGGGAAATCCTGAAAGAGCAGAAAGAAGAATTCTTGAAAGTTCTTTTTGCCAAAATTGTCTTCACTCCAGCACCATTTCATCCTGATTTCAGGTGACCAACTTGCACCCATTGGGCTAGGATTGTCCTGGTTTTAATACTAAACTTGCTTGGGACTCTTCTGGTTTTAAAGATGAATTCTTCGGACCCCTTGGTCCTGGACAGTTGGTCACCCTATCTTATTCGGGATTACTGAGCCTCCCAATTTTAGAAATATTTTCAAATTTTGCTTTCAAATTTACAGATAGGAAAGTAAAACCTAGGAACATCTGTAATGATAATACCTATTATTTTAGGCACATTGCAAACCCACTAACACATTTGTTTGTGGGAAGACATTTGAAGAAAACAATCATCCTATTTCAATGCATAATAATATACCACAGGAACTGCCTCGGGGCTACATAAGGGATAAGTCAGACCACAGAATTTTAATCACTCTTTGATAAATTAGATAAAGATTCTAGGCTCTCTCTTTGGTTTGCTGTCTTTATAAAAATCTGGACCTCAGACATACTGGCTTTCTACAGATAAAGGACAATAACTAAAGCACCTGCTATTCGATGAACTCCTACAGAATTAAGTTACTCTTATGATTATATTTGGTGTATAGACTCGGCCATCAGGAATCCATATTTAAAATGAGTAAAAATTCTAATGGTTTGGCTTTTTGAAGTTTTACTTCTGCACATGATATATTCTGCATGGAAAAGAAAAAAAAACAGAAACCATTAATGATGAACAACGTACTGCAGAGATTTGGAAAGTAATAGTGCATTGTACCATAATTGCTAATGTGCTTAGAGTTTAATACCGAATTAGTGTCATGCCTAATATCAGTTGAAATGAATTCTTATATTCCACAGCTTAAAATGATGGTGTGTTATTATGGAACCCAAAGTAGTATTCATGAAAACACATGCACTGTCTGCAAAAAGAACGGTTCTCTGTACTCTTCAACAAGCTGCCCCTTTCCAAATAACGTTTCCAAATAATGGAAGAAATCAAATGTTTTTAAGAAGGAAGGAATTTGGCTTTCCATATTTTTTCATGAATGGAGAATTTCCAAATGCAGAAGATGGAATTTAAAATGCTTTGTTCACAAAATATTATTCAGCCTCATTTTTAAGCCCAGTGAATACATACATGAGTATGCAACACTGTAACTTCTCTCCTGCCTAATAAATGTAGTTCTCAGTCCTATCCCAATGATTCTTCTGGTCTATAAATGCACATCATTTCGTAAGTTAATGCATCAGTATCTTCCACACAATAGTCCAAAATATTTGGGAAGGTAAGTCTTCATTTGAGAGCATATTCGGTACCATGTGGCATATAGAAGAACAGCTCTGAAGCCCATGAATGCTGGTTGTTATTCTTAGTTTAAATTGCATTTAACAGCTACTAGAACTCAGCCATTTTCAACCTGTATGTTTTGTAATCAAAACTGAAAGCAAAAACTAGCACTACATTTTGCTAGTGAACTTTCTACAATCGGTAAAGTGAGAAAGTACTAAAGATAGAAGGAAGACACTAGAAGTTTGAGTGAACTGGGTTTTTATCAGGGAGTCAAATGAATGGATTAGGCAAGAGGAAGATAGCATGTCATTTGTTTGCACTGTGAGAACCAGAGATCTGGAGGAAAGAGGAAATTGCAGGCAGAAACAGAAAGAGGTACTAGGGAAGCATCTTCTGATCATCTGACCTTCCTCCTCTTGAACTTAAGGACCAAGTAAATACCACCTAACTTCAAATTCAGGAAACTCTTGATATTTTTATTTTTATGCAATCACCCTGAGATGGAAATCCAGAAATCCATCTTTAACAACAGGCAAATGAAGTGGTAGTCTGGTAAAACAAATGGACATCATTCTCGGGCCAAGACATGGCACCTGATGTTTCTGATGGCATACCCTTGGACCAAGGACAGAGACCCAAATGGGGACCCATGACACACATATTGTCACTAGGCATTTGCAACCAACTATAAGATTATCAGTCACCTTGCCCCATGTACATCTTTCACAGATGTCAATAATCTCTCCCTGGTCCAGGCTCCATTTCTTAAAAGATCAGTTTTCAAAGCACAGGCATAACGTGATCTGGTAGGTACGAATGCCCCATATAAATGAATAGCAAATAGAGACTTTTACCCATTTTTGGCATTAGGCAGAATATTCAGTATCAGTCTTGAGTCACTGCATTACGTAAGAATGTTTTTGCCCAAATATCAAAGTTAATTTAGGGAGTTATTATGGAAAATTCATCTAAGTTTTCCATAGAATACAGTACAGCCAAAATTCTAACCATCTATCTTTCCTGGAAAAGCATCTACGTCGAATACCAATTTTAAGTGGAAAAAATGACAGGGAAGTCTTCAAAACACTTATTTGCAGAATGTTAAAAGCAATTGCTGCTGTTAGGAACATAGGGAACTTAGTGAAATTGCTTATTTTCACTTTGCAGTTTCCCCGGGTCAGACCCTCTATCAGTACACAGCAAGCACTCTTTGAGTCACAGAGCTGAAGCTTACCTAATGCAAGACTGTTTCCACATGCACGCTGCCGTTTCCTTAAAATTTGCTTCTGTCACCAGCACTCCCAATACAGAGAACTTAAAGACCATTAGCGCTTACCACCCTGCCCCACCTGCAGCCACAAAAAAAAGGGAAAAAAAAGGCCAAAGTGTCCTTATATTTTACCAATAATGAATATCACAGAATCGTAGCTGAAATGTACCACTGAGATTATGTAATTCAACATCCTGATTTTAAATTTAAGGAAATTTAAAGGCCACCTGAGTCAACTCACTCAAGGCAGAAACAAGTTTGGAATCCAAGTGTTCCCAAGCGTCGCGTTCTTCCAGGTACATGTTTCTTTCACTCGTGTTTTACTATCAGTGCACACGGAAGCCTGATTCAGTGCTCATGAAAATCCTACCTCCTATCTCTTCCGAGGTAATAGCTATTAAAGCCAAATCATAACGTTTAATTTGCTGCAGAGAACAAAGTATATTAAAGGGTCTTTAAGATGTCCAATTAGTTCTATCGTGCGTCTCCGGACACTCGAACCGTGAGGAATCGTTGTTACGTGGATGGGCGTCTACAGGACATGACGGTGCGTGCGCGTGTGTGCATGCACGCATGCCTGTGTATGCGCGTCCGTGTGTGTGCCTGCACGTGCCTCAAAGTCATGCGTGTACCACAGGTGTGAAATAATAACCACACCCTCCTAATCAACCCTCATTTATGTTGCAGTAAAGGGGGACACATGAGGTGGACGCACCCCCAATCTTTCGCATTCCACCTGATTTGACAGAATCTATTGGGGAAATGCAGTAAACCGTCCAGCTTACTTTTTCATTTTTCCGGCACTGCAGCCCAGGCTTCCTTCCTTTACAAGGTTTTAAAAGCCCTTGTGATATGAAAGACATCATACTAGGAAAGAGGAAAAAATGTCTCCAATTTGTACAAATTAAAAGGGAACACCGTAAACCTTACATAAAACTCTCGAAATTCAGGTGGTGAGACTTGTTTCAGTCCCTGAAATCACGTAATCAGTCTTCGACCATTTGAGATGTCTTTAAGGTAATAATAACTTCGGAATGTGCCAAAAGATGATTTTGTTCATTTAATATCTCCCAGTGGAGTACTTGAAGAATGCTCACAAAGGAAGACAGTAAAGACATACTTCAAAATGCATTGGAACGTACAGCATTTAAAATCTTATTACATTGGTATTTCCCTAAAAAGAACTGTGTTTTAATATTCTCAGTACATGTTCTTTTAATCACCAATCTCTCTACAAAGCGAATTTTTAACACAGTGCACGACTTTCATAGTCTGCGACCAGGGAATATCCGATTGTGAGAAATCAGAATAATTAATTAAAAAAACATAAATAACCAGGGAACAGCATAAGGTAATAGCTGGTACAACAGGCTCAACTCGGTGGTCAGTGAACAGCCTTTCTAGAATCCAGTAATCTGAGAGCTCTCAACAACCAAGCATAGACTACAATGCAGTGTTTCCTCCAAGTGTGAACTAAGGAACTTAACTAGTTACTTAAAAATGGGGCCTGGGGAATATTCCATAGTCAAAAATGCTTGGGAGACAGTGAGAAAAGTTCAATGAAACAAAATTCTTTCTGTGTATTTATTCCAAAGAACTTCTAAATTTCCAATATGTATTATGAATCTCTAAAATAAATATAGAGTAAATATACACAGTTGATTTAAACAACTAGGCTTTCTTTCACCTAATGTTTTAACTGTTAAACCTAAGTCTTTATGATGGTGAATGTTTAAAGGTAAGTTTGGACAATTTATCAAAAATCACGAGCAGTTTCCCCGTATGTGAAATTTCTCACGGGTATCTGCATACACAGCAATACCAGAACACTCATTTCTGATCCACCAACAGGGCTAATCTCCCCCTTTAAAGTCACAATTCACCCAATCTGTGGCCACAGCCAATGACAGCAGACCTGAGCACATGCCTGGTCTAGGCTTACAAGAAGGACTAATTTTGTTGCCATTTGACCCACAGTCACATGTCCTGTCTTTAAATTTAGGCAGGGTCACTAGATTGCTGCTCGGGCTGGGAAAATGGTCATGGAAAAATTACAATCGGGCCGAAATCAGGAGAGCAATTGATTAATAATTAATTATGTAAGTGTTATACTGACCTTTGAGTTCTTAAAAATCTCCAGACACCAGGCAGTTTCATTTTAACATTTCAGAGCTTTTCCACTGGTGATTCTCTTTCTGCCTTTGAAATCCTTCACCTAACCCCTTTCACAATCCTAAAATCTCGACCCCATCACTTCCCAGTCACCGTCTCTATCTTTTTAGTCATTAAGTCATTGACGACCTCAGTCTTCACTTCTCTCCTCAAAGATCACTTCCTCTGATAATCCTTCCAAATCATCCCCATGATATTTCTCCTTACAATAGAATTTTGCTACCTATCTTATCATTAGACAGTAAACTCCAAGAAAACAAGGAACTATGTCTATTTCATCCACCAAAACCTACAAGCCCTTCTTACATATTTGTTAATTGCATTAACTAAATGAATGAATTCAAGAAATATTTATCTAGTATCTATAACACACCTCCACCAATGAACAGAAAATTTGTCCCTTTCTGCCTTTTCTCTACCAAAAGATTAAACCATTAAACTGAACCAAATATCCATGGATGCAGTATGGAGGAAATGGACTTCAGACTCTGCATCTGCAGCCTCACCTGGAGTGTCATTTGGGAGGGCATGTGTCACAAGCCTCAGGAAACTCAGTGTGACTACCCCTGTGAGCAGCTGCCCTGAATCACAGGTCTCCGGCCAGAAGTCTGCAAGTCACACGTTTGTCTGCTTTTGAAAGAGCACCAAGTCCCTATGTTCTCCCAGGAAATATTTGTGGTATCTGTCGCCCCTGGACAAGTGCTTTTAAAGTGAAAACAACTCCCTTACACAAAACCTTTAAAACTAAAATATTGTGATCAACATTAGCCTAGAATGTGTGGGCGTATGTGTGTGTGTGTGTGTGTGTGTGTTTGCATGCATACACATGTGTGTGATAATGGAATACATGGTATCATGTATGCATATATATAAATACATATATATTTATATATATATACACACACACACAGTTAATCCTTGAATAAACAATACAGGTTTGAAATGGGTAGGTCCATTTACATGTGGATTATTTTTGACGGAGTATAGATCTATGAATGTATTTTCTCTCCCTTATGATTTTCTTGATAACATTTTTTCTCTAGCTTAATTATTGTAATATACAGTATACAATACATATAACAAGCAAAATATATATTAATCATTGTTGGTGTTATTGGTAAGGCCTCCAGTCAACAGGAGACTATTGGTAGTTTTGGGGGAGTCAAAAATTACACGTGCATTTTTCACTGTACCTGGGTCAGTGCCCCTTATAAGGATTAACTCTGTGTGTGTGTGTGTATTCAATTGTATATATGTGTATATATATTCAACTGTATATATGTGTATGTATATATATATTCAACTGTATATATGTGTATATATTTCATTATATATATATAATGAAAATCAATGTCAATATGGTAAAGACAGCTTTGAAGTGAATACAGGTAATGAATTTCTCTGTCATTTGACAGTAAAAGGTGACATGAAAATGATCACATGGTGATTTTTCTGACAACTGATGCTTTAGCCCTCCATAATTCTGCATGTCCCTTCTGTATGTAATAAGTCAAATACATCACAGGCTTAGTTTAAAACTGTGGATTTTTTAGGTGGAAAAAAGAACACAGACATCACTTTTTGAACATATCCACCTGCTGAAGATCCATGATACCTGCTTGCTACCTGTCACCTTGAATATATCTAGGAAATAATATTTCTGGATACCCTGTCACCTTCTCAAATTACACTTAGAAACCTGCAAAGAGCAGACTGGGTGGTTGCCACAGGTGAGGGGTGGGGAGGGTGGGAGAAATGAGTTTCTTTTTTTTTTTAGTCAAAATAAATTGAAAAAAAAATTGCACCCAGACAATCTACTCTCTTAATGTACTTTTAAATCACCATAATCCCAGGGTCTTTCTTACTTTTAGGCTTATAATACACTGTCTTCAAGGTTCAGTGCTCTTTTATGTAACACTGGCAGCATCTATAACACCATCAATTTTGCAATTTCTTTCTTTTGTTTCTCCCCAAGCTCTAGCTACTCCTTCAAAAAAGCTGACTGCTGTATTTGGAGTTGGCCTGTTTTAAGAGTCCTCTTTAATACATCTTTTCAAAAACTATTAATGCCACCTGATACTATTCTGAAAGCAGATGCTTCTAATTAAGGTGCTTGTTAAGTTTTTCCAGTGCTGATTACCTACACTGCTCACCTCATCTATAATAGCTTTGGAAGTTCAGGTTGAAACAAAGTTCAAAATCCAAATTACTCTCCAAAAATACTTTTAATCCAGTAATTTAATTCACAAAGTAGATGCACTTACCTCCTTCCCCTCTCGCTTGTACTTCCTTTGGCTCTTCCTATAGAATTTCAGAATATCAAAATAAATTGGCCCTTTCAGATAAAATCAGAACATTACCACCCCAGTCCACTGAACACTGACGCCCTAACCTTTGGGTATTAGCACTAATCTCAATGTTAAACAGCTGTTGCACGAAACTCAAAGATAGAAGTAGTTTGTTAAAGGGGGGAAAAAAAAGGAGTACTTCTCAGGTAGATGGCTCCTATAATTTCAAAAAGTCTGCAAAAAGACTTCCTAAGTTCTCCAAGCTTACTGTACTTGAATATACGTTTTGCAAAAAGGGTAATTTTTGACGAAGTTAGAAAAACCGAAGCTCAAACTTTGCCTATGAAAGAAATAAAAGGAGACCTCCTCTTCCATGGACAGAGTCAGATTTGGAGATGAAGACTCAAAGCTTTATACACATACAAACCACAAGCCTTTATACATGAGGCCTTACAATGCAACCGTGTAATGCTTCGCAGTCTGATTTGCAACCGCCTGAAATTTCTGAATCTCCGATAAAACCTGAACGTTAACAACTATGTAAATATAAGAACTCTCTTGACATTGAATTTTTTCTCTCTACTGGTTCTTATTCTTATTTTTCCTCCCAAGACACAGGAGTCTCACATCCTGCGAGACATGCAGGATTTCCTAAGGGGTAAATATATATATGATTACTAATAATTAAACTTTATAAAAGAAAAACATCATATCTAGATATGTATACCTTTCTATACAGTAAATATTTTATTCAGTTAAAATATTTGGTAGAAAATGGGTTCTAATTGAGATTTTAATTTGTCACTTTTTGAAAGTACAAGGTAAGCAAACAGTTGTGAAATGCATACTTCTCCATTGCACCATTTACTTTAAATACATTTCCATAAATAGTACACAGCTTCCGCAAACAGTACATTCTTCACATTTTTCCCTCAACTATTAAATACTAATTTCTGAGGTCTAAAATACAGAACTAAAGGTACAATTGCACCCTCTACTGGTAAAATTTTCTATTCCACAGCAAGCAAAAACATCTTGAATATGTTTGTTTAACACATTCCTTACGAAAGTAGCAGGTAAATCATACTGGCTTCCGTTCAACATTAATTTTCACATGTTCAAATGACCAAGCTATTTGTTAGAACTTCTTTGGTCCGACAAAAGGAAAGTGGGCATTTATACAGTTAGATGGGACCACACTACTTTAGAAAATAGTGATTCTTATCAAAGTATCTGAAATGTGAAGTGCTTGTTAACTTATTGACCATCAATGCTGGTGTTGATCACCTGTTTGACATTAGTCATCACAAGGAAAACTATCGGGTCACTCAAGCCAAGAACTGGCATCCACTTCTAACAGCATATAAAGTTTATCCAATTTTCTTCAAGTTAGAAATTAAAATAAACATTAGTGTTGCTCTAAAACTGTACGTTGAATTTCTAAACATTTATTTTTGAGAGAGAGAGCGCAAGTGGGGGAGGGGCAGAGAGAGAGGGACAGAGGACCCCAAGCGGGTCTGTGCTGACAGCAGCAAGCCTGATGCAGGGCTTAACTCATGAACCATGAGATCATGACCTGATTCCAAGTCAGACACAACTAACTGAGCTACCCAAGCTCCTGAAGTTCTTAAAAAATACTTTTGAGATCTTATTATTTTCAAAACTTTCAATACTGTGGATCAAAATAGCTTCTTTGTTCCTTTTCAACCAATTATCCTCCTTTTTATTAGACAGCACTTGTTTGATGTTTATTCAAGAGTTTTTCTTATCAACTTCTTCTATTAATAAAGGATTAGCTTGTTGCTGGCAAAGGGCCCCACCAAGAATCATTAGAAAGGCCTGACCTCCGCCTCCAAAAAACATTTAAGGCTCCTGGACAGTAGCATTTGAAAGGTTAACATCTCAGAGAAGAGCAAAGTCCAGAGAGGTAAACCCAACATTCACTGATCTTGATGCATTATACATGCTACAAAACACTCCTAAGGAAGAGAAATAATGGAGCATAAATTAGAAGCTGGGAGGCTAAGAAGCTTAGGCAAAGCTCCTAAATGTCTTCTGGGGCCAGAGGGACCACACTGAAGTTCAGGCCAAACTGGCTCAAAGCCAAGAAGCCAAATCTGATAACGATCCAGCACTCTGAAGACTGAAACTATGCTCTGAACCTGCTGGATCCATGATGAGGGTTAAGTGGGTCAAGCTGCTCTTCAAGAGCAAAACCAAGTCCTCAGCAGAGGGAGATCACTAAGCCAGAGTCTCAGATTAGCTCTGTTTTCACACACACCACCCAGGATTCAATCAGAAACAGGTACACCAAGAGACAATAAAACATCAAGCTACGAAAAAATAAAAGCATACAACAAACACAGACTAATGGGAATCCTGATAATGAAAGTACCTGATAGGGACTTTTTAAAAAAGCTATTTTATTTTATTTTAATTTTACTTTATTTTTGAAAGAGACAGAGAAAGACAGAGAGAGGACCCCAAGCAGGCTCCACACTCAGCACACAGCCCAGCACAGTGCTCGATTCCACAACTGTCAGGTCATGACTTGAGCCAAAATCAAGAGTCCAATGGTCAACCAACTGAGCCACTAAGACACCACCACCTGATAGACTTTAAATAATTGTGACAAGTATGTTTTAGGAATGCGATGAAAACATTGGTTCTTTAACTTCAAGAGAAAACTGGCAACTATAAAAGAAACAAATTGAAAATTAGAACTGAAAATATTCAGTAACTGGATTTTAATAATTCTGTAGCTATATTTAATGGCAGGGGACAAAATTAGTAAACTAAATGATAAATCCAAAGAAAATAGAATTAAAAATGAAAAAGAATAGGATACAAAAATACTTATTCGAAGGGTCACGTTCACCTGAACATTTATAGCAGTGCTATCAACAATAGCCAAATTATGGAAAGAGCCCAAATATCCATCAACTGATAAATGGTTGAAGAAGATGTGGTATATATATCATGGAATATTACTCAGCCATCAGAAAGAATGAAATCTTGCCATTTGCAATGACATGGATGAAACTAGAGTATATTCTGATAAGTGAATATAAGTCAGTCAGATAAAGACAAATATATGATTTCACCATATGGAATTTAAGCAACAAAACAAATGAACATAGGGAAAGGGAAGGAAAAATAAAATAAGATAAAAACAGAGAGGGAGGGAGGCAAACCATAAGAGACTCTTAAACACAGAGAACAAACTGAAGGCTGCTGGAGGGGTGGTGGCTTGGGGATGGGCTAAATGGGGGATGGCCATGAAGGAAGATACTTGTTGGGATGAGCACTGAGTGGTATGTGTAAGTGATGAGTCACTAAATTCTACTCCTGAAACCAATACTACACTATATGTTAACTTACTTGAATTTAAATAAAATCTTGGAAGACAAAAAAGAGAAAAATAATTTTAAAAACACCAAAAAAAAAAAAAAGAAAGAAAGAAAGAGGAGATGTGGGATCATAAAGAAAAGGTCTAATCTATATTTAATTGGAGTCCCAAAAGCCCAAAAGAGAAAGAGAGAAGAGGGCAAAAGCAATATTTAAAGAGACAATGGCTGGGAACTTTTCAAAACTGATGTAAGATCTATCAAGCTACAATTTCAGGAGGCACCATAAGCCACTAGCACAATAAATACAAACCACAAATAGAAACACAAGCACACACAAACCTAGGTACATCACTGTAAAGCTTCTTACAATCAAAAATAGAGAAAATCCCCTAAAGCAGATGGAGAAAAATACTTATCATCTTCAGAGGAGCAACAATAAGATTACAGTCAACTGTTCTTTTAAGTTTATTTATTTTGAAAAAAGAGAGAGAGGGATGGAGGGGCAGAGGGAGAAGGAGAAAAAGAATCCCAAGCAGGCTCCATACTGTCAGTGTAGAATCTGACGCTGGGTTCAACCTCACAAACCACGCTGGGCTCAACCTCACAAACCATGATCTAAGCTGACAAGATCATAATCAAGAGTTAGGCATTTAACTAGCTGAGCCACTCAAGCGCCCCTACAGTTGACTTTCCAATGGAAACATTAGAAGGCATAACACAATAGAATGATAGCCTCAAAAGACTGAAAGAACATAAAACTGCCAACATAGAATTCTATACTTGACAAAAATACCCTTTGCAAATAAAGGCAAATAAATACATTTTCAGGGAATCAAAAGCTAGAGAATGTGTCACCCACAGATCCATTCTAAAGATGACATTAAAATATGGTCTTTCGGAAGAAAGAAAATGGAACTAGACAATTGAAATATAAGGGAGAAACTCCATCACAGAAAGGGAAAATATTAAGTCTATATTAATGATTGTTGCATAAAACAACAAAAACATCTAATAATAATATGAAAGACAGGAGGGTACCAAGAGGGAGAAGAGTGTTGTCAGGTCGCTGCACTGAGAAGTGATGGGAGTAGTAATTGATCTTTAATTTTGCAAGTTCAAGGATGCACTGCATGTTGTAATTTCTAGAGGAAGCCACAGGAGAAATAAAACATAAATAAGTGAAAAGTTGGGGCACCTGGGTGGCTCAGTCAGTGAAGCGTCTGACTCTTGATTTCGGCTCAGCTCATGATCTCACTGTTTGTGGGTTCAAGCCCTGCCTCAGGCTCTGTGCTGACAGCATGGAGCCTGCTTGGGATTCTCTCTCTCTCTCTCTCTCTCTCTCTCTCTGTCTCTGTCTCTCTCTCTCTCTCTCTTTCTCTCTGTCTCTGTCTCTCTCTCTCTCTCTCTCTCTGCCTCTCCTCTGCTCATACTCTCTTTCTCTCAGATAAGTGAAAAAAAAAATGAAAAGTTTATGGAGGAAAAATGGAGTATCAAATAGATACAAATAGAACACAAAAAGAGACACAAATAGAACACAAATAGTAAGATGATCAATTGAAGCCAAAATGTACCAGTAATTAAATAGATGAAATACTCCAATTACTAGATAAAGGCTGAGTAAAAAAATAATGAAAGTGGATACATCTTACAAGGACCAATTTTATAGAAGGGAACAAAAAAGGTTTAAATGAAAAAATGGAACCCAAACCGAAAGAAAGTGGACATCATTCTACTAAAGCCACGGGGTATTTTAAGAAAATAAACATCACTAGAGATGAAGAGGCATATTTCACAATAATGAAAGGATTAATCTAGCAGGAAGGGATTATAAATCTATATATATATGTTCTCAATAACAGCCTCAAAACATGAAATGTAAAAATGCGTGGCACTAAGAGGAGATACCAATTTACAACCTTATTAAGAGATTTCAGCTTATCTCTCAAAACTGGTGGACTAAGTAGACAGAAAATTAATCAGGATATAGATGATTTGAACAATATACTTAACAAACATAATTGCAATATATAGAACACTCTTCCCAAACTGCAGAACACATTATCTCGTAGTGTGCAAGCAATTCTTACTATAATTGGCCACATCCAAGGCCATGAAACAAGTCTCTGCAAACTTCGAAAGATGGAAATGGCATGCTGTTACTACAGAGGAGTTAAACTAGGAATCAATAACAATACTCATCTCGATAAATAAAAAAAGGATAGAATTCAAAATGCATTCATGATTTTAAAATAGTCTATACAACTTCAACATAAAGGGGTACCTACTTGATAAATGGTATCTACAAAAAAATGTACAAGAAACTTCATACATTATTAATGGTGAAATACTGAAAGATTTCCCGCTCATATCTCAAAAAGAAATGGATGCCCATTATTACCACTCCTATTTAATATTATAATTGAGATACTGGCCACTGAAATAAGGTATGAAAAAGAAATGAAATACATAAAAATTAGAAAAGATGATGACATACTTTTCATAGGTTCTTTTTCTAGATCTATATATCTTTGGATAAGTTCTATGTCTACACATAAGTTTGACTATAGGTAAACTATGAGACTAAGTGAATTTATTTGCAAGGTTAATATGAGTCAGGATGTCTTAAACAAGACACAAAAATCACTCACCACAAGGAAAATAATTCATAAAATGAACTACATTAAATTAGGAGATCCTTTAATCAAGAGACACCATTAAGGTGAGTACCTGTCATTATACATTTATCAAATCCCACAGAATGTACAGCACCAAGAGTGAACTCTAACATAAGCTATGGACTTTGGGTGATAATGGCATGTCAATATAGGGTCATCAATTATAACAAACATACTACAGGGGTTCAGGATTTTGAAAGTAGGGGAGGCTGTGAGTATGTGGGAGCAAGGGCTCTACGGGAATTCTCTGTACCTTCTGCTCAATTTTGCTGTGAACATAAAACTGCTCAAAAAATAAAGTATATTTTTAATACATTATTGGGGGAGTTAAAAGGCAAACTATAAAACAGGAAAATATACTGGTCATATATATTTAATCAGCAAAAGCTGATATATATCTGAAATTCCTATAATTTATAAGGATAATCTCATAGAAAAATAGGCAAAATGCCTGAAAATTTCAAGTACTTTCTTGTGGGACTGGTGACCAGGAAATGGCAACATTTTAAGGATTTTGAGCAAAGAAAACAGCCAAATAGCCAATAAATATATGAGAAATTGCTTAATTTCATTAATCAACAGGTAAATATTAACTACAATAAGATATCACTATGTATCTTTACAAATGGCTAAAATTGAAAAAAAATCATGACAATGAACGTTACACAGTCTGTAAGCAAGGGAAATTCTCATTCCCTGCTAGCAGGGATATAAATTGGTATAGCCAACTTGGGAAAACTGTGGCAATTTCTACCTAAATTGAATATGTAGATCCCCAATCATCTAGAAACTCCAATCACAGTGCTATACCCAAAAGAAACATGTGATATCACCACATGATGTGTGCAAGAATATTTGTAGAAACATTATTTGTAATATACCCAAACTGGCAACACACAATGTCCATCAGCATTAGGATGGGCAAATACATTCTGCACACCACACAGTACAGAAGACAGTAAGAATAAGTCAACATTGCCAGAAGCAACAGCAACAAAACTCACAAAGAATATTCAGCAAAATACACCACACATAAAGGCAAACACATTGGATGATGTCTTTTTTAGAAGATTCAAACGTGGGCAAAACAAACTTATGGTGAAGATGATGTCCACTTTGGGGGCAGAAGGCAGCAGATGGCATGAGGTGGGCATCGGAGGTCCTGGGGAGGCCTGGGGAGGGCTGGGGAGCCTCCATCTGAGCTGTGGCTGTCCTACAGTAAGTTCAGATACCTTGTTGAACTATAAAGGTACGGCTCATGCCCTTCTCTGTATGTGTGGTCGAGCATACTAACAAAGCTGAAGACAAATGCTTTATTTAGTTTATTAAGATCAGCAACCAGCAAAGAATTAGTGAATATGATTTTCGATACCTTAGATGATCAGAGACTCCAAGTCTATTCCACTATCAAATATTAAATATTTGCATTGTATAGTCAATTGTTATATTTGGACAACCAATGAATTAGATCTACATCCTACTCTCAAAAGATGTCAGTGCACCTGAGGGGCTCAGTCAGTTAAGCGTCCAACTTCAGTTCAGGTCATGATCTCATGGTTGGTGGGTTTGAGCCCCACATTGGGCTCCAAGCTGTGTGGAGCCTGCTTGAGATTCTCTTTCTCACTCTCTCTCTCTCTGCCCCATCCACTCTTATGTTCTCTCATCTCTCTCTCTCTCTCTCAACATAAATAAACTTTTAAAAAATTTTAATGTAGAATTATCTAGGTAAGTGAACTTTATACTGTGATGTATGTGTGTATGTGTACACAATACATATACCTGTATTCATTTAATGTATACATTCCAGGTTTCAAAAATATCTTGATTTAATATAATCTTAAATGTTTCCCTAAGGAATTTATTACATGTATAGAATTCAGGAATAATTTTCATGCATACAGATATTTTTTTCTTTTCAACAAATCAAAGGAAAAACTTGTGGTAGAAATGTATCTTAAGAACTGGAGTAAAATAGGAAAAGGTTCCATCGGACCTTNAGGAACAGCGTGGAGCAGGCAGACCCGAGGCAGCCAGGTTTCCTGCCGGATGGAGAGCAGAGGAGGAAGAGGGTGTAAGACACCTGGAAGACGGTGAGGACACGCTGAGGAGAGCCGCGGGATCCCACGCCGACTACCGTAGACTGTGCACTCGGGAATGGAAGGCAAACTGGTTTTGAGCCAAGAAATGACATGTTCGGGGCTGTGTTTTAGATAAATTCATCCAAGAGTATGGTGTTCAATGAACTGAAGACTGAAAAGATCTGTCAGAGACCAGTCAGGAAGCTGCGCAAGACTAAAGGTCCATCAACATATAGGACAGAGGACAGAGAAGGGAGGACAGGAACAACATAGCCCGTTGAAATTGTCATTCATTCCTCGGCACCGGCATTAACGGCTGTATCCTCACATAATCAGCATTTAACCACTCAATGTGTGGACTGTAAACAGAGATCAAGCACTGAGTAACCAGGCACAACTTATTAGGAAAGTTAACTCTTAGGGAGAATCATTTGTGAGAGTATCCATTCTTCACAGAGCCTGGGCTCCTCTTCTGGAAGGTGCTTCCCTTGTAATCTCACTAAACACAAACCGTAGGCCCAGGCCTGGCTGGAAAACAGGTGGACATTATTGAAGAGCTGTTGAGGAGGCGCTGTGTATACGGAATGCCAACCTATTCCTCTGCGCCTTCATGAAAACCCCCGCGCCCCCATGTCTACCCAGGCCAGTCTCGGTGCCCAAGACTCCAATAGTTTCCTTTTACTCCCCAACTATTCCCAGATAGTGAATTCACAGGTGTACATGATTTGATGTATGATGTTGTTGGCTCAGTTTCCTCATCCTACAGAATGACTTTATTCGATCAAGGGTTGGCCCTGTGTGTTGCAGAGTCAAGGGGAAAGGGAGAGGAGACACGGGCTTGAGCTAATGGTGGACTTTTCACTCTGTTGTGGGACGGAGAGCAGGGAGTAGCAGTTATAGTATGTAAGCCAAGGGGTTGGAAGAAAAAACTGAGATGTGTAAGTACCTCCCTTTGGGAATGTTTTTAAAAAATCCAAACAAAGTTCTTTTAACTTTTGCTTGTTTGACCCTGGATGGTGTGGAGTCTGGTTTTATAAAATTACAATGATTACAATAACCTGAAGGAATCACAATGGTACAAGAAACAATTTAAATTTTTTTATTACATTTTTTAATGTTTATTTATTTTTGAGAGACAGAGAGAGCATGAGCAGAGGAGGGGCAGAGAAAGGGAGAGACACAGAATCCAAAGCAGGCTCCTGGCTCTGAGCTGTCAGTTATTAAGATCTGCTCTACCCACTTCGATATGCCCATCGGCAAAACCCGTGCCTCGGCAATCTGCCACACCACTGTCTTCTCAGGACTTGACCCCCACACAAGGTTGGAGAACTATGACCATAACGTAGACTTAGTTTTAATTCTTAAAAGCACAGCCCTGCCCCCACGCCCAAGGGGCATGCTACACAACTGTGTACCATCAACTCCTCTACCAGTATTGAATATTCAATCTAAACAAGTGTTTATTTTATACTTTATTCCTCCACAGAATGAAATGTTTAAATTATCGTTGCGAGTTTCACAAGTCTCCTGATGCTTTCTATGTAATTGCAGTTTAAAAACAGAAGTGTGTTCCTCAAAGCTAGAATTCTCCACGGACTGTTTTTTTTCCCTCTGAAGGTTCAGTGGGGAAATTAATGTGTGTGTATGTGTGGTTTAGTTCAAAATGAGGCTTAGCCCAACAGGAGAAAGATTCTAAGAACAAGGACTTCATTTCCAAAGGTAAAGCTCAAAGGAGTAAAAGAAGATAACATATTTGTAATTAGGAAAAACAGACTTTTTTCAAAAAGGCTGATTTCATTAATATTCTTCTGCTACAAAGTGTTTAAACTTCATCACATCATTTTTACCGGACTTAGCTTTGGATGCCGGAAGTTGGAGTCAACATAAAACAGAGTACACCAAAGAAGCAGTTATAAATAACTTCATTCTACCAAGAGGTTGAAAAGAGGCAGCTGCCAAATCACAAACCCACAAACCACCAGCTCTTCCAAACTTCAGTTCCATGATGTCTCAATATAGTTAAAAGCAAAAAATAAAATAAAAAATAAAGGCATGAACTACAGGACACCAACAGGCTGTGTGGTCCCCCACTTACAAACTGAAACTCCTATCTTGTAGTTAACATTTTCTAGATACGTCTCAGATGTGAAGCCAAAAGCTTTCACGTGTTTTCCTTTTTAAAAAGAAAGAGAACTTTCTGATGTTCCTTGTAAAGATTAAACTCTAGTATGTTTGTAAATGAAAAGAAGGACGATACGTACACATTTTTGCAATTCTAATTTTTTTTCTAATGTTTAGTTATTCTTGAGAGAGAGAGAGACAGACAGAGCATGAGTAGGGGAGGGCAGACAGAGGGAGACACAGAATCCGAAGCAGGCTTCAGGCTCCGAGATGTCAACACAGAGCCCGATGCTGGGCTCGAACCCACAAACTGAGAGATCGTGACCTGAGCTGAAGGTGGATGCTTAACTAACTGAGCCACCCAGGCACCCAATTTTTAAGAAAATTTTAATGCATATTGGCAATTCTTGGGAGGGAGATTTATAGCAGGACACTATAGATATGTATTTCGGAAAATGGCAATGGCCCAAGATACCAGAGAAATGGTATTCCTAGTGACAAAGATAATTAAAAAGGGCCAGTCTTATAGATACCATGTGCCTCTGCTTTGCCAGGACAAATCCCCCTTCTCCAAGTCTGCCTCAGACTCACAGAGGTGCCTTGGTGTGTTTGTTTGTAGAGTACATACCAGCGCACAAACCGTTACAGGGCACAGTAATTACTGACTGAAATTAGGAGGAGGTGGGGGCGGGGTGGAGAATGATTAAGATAAAAATAACTACCTTTTAATGATTTTAAATATCATCGCCTCATTATTCAAAATAGTGACTAAATGCCTATCAACCCGCCTAAGCCTTTTATCTACCCAATGCCAGAAAAAAAAAAAATAGTAAAAATTTGGTGGAAAAGGAACTAGTTGGCCTTCTCCTCACGAGGCAAAATCTCTAAATTGAAAACAGAGAGATCATTGATTAAGCATTCAATGGCAGAACTAATTTTGGATGAAGAAATGATCCCTGGAGGCCTTGGGCTCTCCACCAATTGAGTCGCTATGAGGACCTTACACTTGAACACAGCTGTCCATGCTCACCAAATCAAACCAACTTGGGACACCAAACAGGGTCGAGGGCAGGTGAAAACAAAACAAAAGGGCACATTCTGCATCTCAAGTCATTTTCTCCATTTAATATTTTACTTGGAGAGCTTTCTTCTGAAAGCTTCTGAGTGAAGAAAAGGACCAAAAAAAAAAAAAGTGCACATCTGTTTATGTATTCAGGAAAGGAATATTCGAACCGGGCACTGGTCCATGGGAAAGCCTGCAAGACATAATCCAGCCCACCAAACACGCTGTTCGTGTATTAATAAGAAAATTCCAGGTTAGATCCTTGCCAAGAGATGTTTCCTTTTCCAAAAATTATCTTTGGCTATATTTTACATTTGATTTACTACCCTTGGTGCATAAAAGAAATAAAAGAACTATTGTCCAATATTAGCGGTTGGAATTTGTCTGAACTCTGCTGAAAAGAATATAAATCTACTCATTAAAATTATTTTGAGGAAGAGTATAGTTTATAAAACGTAGTGACTGCCTTTTATTTTCATTGTGGTATAAAATCTATATTTACTTGGTTATAAACCTTTTTTAAAATATCCTGCAAATAGGCATGATTCAATAAATCCTGTATTTTATTTTTATTACCAGTAATAGTACTTTGCCTTTTAAGGATTGATTTTTACTTGTCAAAGTACTATCATATCAATTAATGTATTTACATGGGTTAATTAGGGCTATGACTTATTAGTAATGTTATCATCCTGGCCTGATTTCTCTTAGGTCTTGGGAATGTGCTAATTTGATGGCTTATCCATAAAAGCACAACTTTGGAATAGGAGTTAAATGATGCTTATTCTTCATGTAAGATGGCCAGGGATGATAACAGGCCAGCGTGTTCTGGGGAATTATTAAATAAGTAGATTTTCGTTTATTCAGAGTGGAATGTTTTGGACAATGAACCCAAAGCCCCACCAAGAAAACCATAAACGGTATATTTTTTTAAATGTTTACTTTTGAGAGAGTGAGCGAGTAGGGGAGAGGCAGAGAGCAAGGGCTACAGAGGATCTGTAGCGGGCTCTTTGCCGACACCAAAGAGTCCAATGCGGGGTTTGAACTCATGAACGAGCTGCGAGATCTTGACCTGAACTGAAGTGGGATGTTTTACCAACTAAGCCACCCAGGAGCCCTAGCGGTATTTTTTTTAAGTAAAGGCTACTTAGAGCTCAACAAGAATATACATATATCTATTCACAGGTCTGTTGTAATCATAGGAACAAGTAGGACTTACTTGGAGATGGTGGAAGGGAAAACATTTTTGAAGGATGAAAATAAATATGAGTGAGAAGCAGAAAAGCAGAGCATATATTTAAAATGAAGCAATGGAGTATGTTACTGCTTTCAGAAGAGAACATGTCAAAGACTAGAAACACTTTTACTTTTTGGGGTAGAGAACAACTAACAGGTAGAGAAAGTGAAAACATTTAAAAATGTTGGGGTGTCAACTGGACAGGATGTCCTACAACCTGAAGTTAACTACAGGTAAGGAAACTGGACTTTTCCATGTGTTTTCGTGTGTTTCCGTACACGGAAGTGATCTGCTTCGCTGAGCCCATGCCAGCCATCTGGGTACTTTCGAAGTTTATCATAATGTTAATAAAGCAACAATTACATTATCACAAAAATAAACCCTTAAATACAGTGAGGTGGACAATGTGCAAAAATCCATACCACTTGTAAATGACTCGTAGTCTGTTCATTTGGCACAAAACAGGTAAAACACACCAGTTAATGGTGAAAGTTGTAACACAGAAGATGGAATGTTTTTTATTATCTGGCTGCAGCAGAAAGAGACATTTAAATACCTTTCTATATAGTGTTCAGAGCTTGAATGTTAAGTGAAACTAGGAGAGAACTCTGACCATCTAGAGACTTAGTGTTTGCACTAACAAGACAAGATGGACAGGAGCAAACTGTAAGTAAAAGAGCATCCTTCTCAGAGGACAGGAGAATAAAGAAGCATGGCAGAAATTGAAGGCACAATCTCCAGAATTGGAAGCCTTGCCCAAATACTGTGCATTTAAGGTCAAGGCTCTCCAATTATCTAAACTAAGATATGAGTTATGATGCCATACACTGTTATTTATACTCAGATGAGTTACAAGAGGTAACTTGTGTAGGTTTCCAGGTAGGGTTTAGGAAAGAGGTAGTGAGTGAAGATATTCACAAATACACCAAGTCTCTCCCTTTCCAGACACGTGGCCAAGCTGCATTTCCCCACCTCCTTGAGCCCAGACACGGCCACGTGACTCCATTCAGGGCTAATACGGGGGCAGATGTGTGCTATTTCTGAGCGGAGGCATTGAACCAGCAGTCTGGGACAAGGCGGCTCTCCCTTTCCCCGCAATGACAGCAAAGGAAGCGTCTAGACAGAGCCTCTATCAGCTGTGGTCATGAGCAGAGCTCCCATAAGCCCACAATGGGCAGGTGAGCAAAAAAGTCAATCTCTCCTCTGCTAAGCGGCTGAGAACTTGGAACAGTCTGGTCTCCACCACGCCCAGGCTCGCCTTACTGACTGCTATGCAGGGCATGTAACAGCACTGCAGTCCCGAGAGAAAAGCCACCACCCTCTCTCCTCTTGGTTTCAAATCTATTTTCTCCATCCAGTTACCTCTGGAAGGCACACACATACTACCCGTAAATTACTTATCACTGTCGGCCACATGTCTATGAAAATTATTACTCTCTAAATACGTTCACATGTACGAGGAGGGAGGGAGGAAAAGAGCACAGGATAGAGGAGGAGAGAAAGGCGGGGGGGGGGGGGGGGGGCAAAAAGAGCGAAGGGGGTCAAAAGCTGCAAATATGCAGCTGTGAAACAAATAAGTCACCANCTAAAGCTCTAGTCCAACCCATGCCAATGATGGGGAAGAAAATATGAGGCCTGAGATTTTCAAGTCATCTACAGGAATCACCAGGGTTCTCGCTACGAATAACAGGGCTTCATGAACTTGGTGAAAGGTGCAGATGGCTTTAGGTGCCTCGATGAAAGCGAAGAATCACAGCCTGCTTCCAGACATTTGAGGCTCCAGGGACCTCACCCCATCCTTCCCTGTGTCCTGTAGACCATGATTCACGAGCTAATATGACAAGAGGAGCCACAAAGACACCATCATGGAATAAAGTGGGCTAAGCGTGCTCTCTTATACTTTCTGTGTATCTTAAACAGCCAAGTGTGTTCCCTGCTTCCACAAAGAAATACGATCTCACCTCGTGCTCTTGTAAACTCTACCCTCTCAGACTGTCTGGTTTATTTTCACCGCTGATAGAAGTATTTTCTCTGCTGTAACAAACTGCGGAGGCACAGGGCAGAACGCCGGGTAACACGGGTTCTCCAGAGATAGCAGTGGTGGGGGCTGGAAAGGGCACGCCCCATGCCCAAGAAGCCAGCGTCGCCCAGCTCCTGCAGATGGCTGTCACGGAAGCCAGAAGTCTGGCTATGTCACATCTCCCACATTGGGGGAGAAAACTAATGGATAAAGTGAGATCTGTTGACTTCAAAGTGTTACTTTATTGGACGGTGCTGAAATATACAAGAGCATTTTCTCTTTTATATAAAATCTTTTTATTCTTTGCTATTATTTTTAGTTTTTATTCCAAGATAATTAATATACAGCATTATATTAATTTCAGGCATATAATACAGTGATGCAACAATTCTATACTCAGTATTCATGATAACTGGACTCAATCTCCTGTAAAAGAGCATTTTAACTAATATGAAATATGTCAGCCATAAGACAGCAATGGAAGGAAATGCATTCTCCTACTTCTAAGAAATTAAAAACAAAACATAAATCCACGAGGTCAGTTTAGCTCATGAGCCAGATACTCTACTACTTCTGGCCACCTTTCTAGAAAACCAACACAGGTTACTCATCTACAGATCAAGTCCAATCAACGAACACCAGGGATGTCACATGATGTCCCCTGCAGTGGGCTAAGTGCTTTGCAGAAACTATCTGATTTGCTCCCCCCCCCCCCCCCCACGATCCCATGACTCCGGACAAGGAAACAAAGCACACAGAATTCAAGATTGCTTTAAGTTCAAGTAAGAACTTACTTGAGTTCAACTCTTCTTGAGGCCAGAGTTGGGATCTAATCCCAGATGTAACCCAGGCCCCAACCACTCTAACATTGTGTGATGCACATTCCAAACAATGGGCCTTGAACTACCACCTCCAGACAGGATCCACTGAAAGACTGAAAATTCCTACCACAAAGGAAATACCTTACCTTCCATGTAAGAAAGGCCTTGTTTTTCCCTTTTGACCATTTTCTTTACTTAAATACTGTGGCCTGGCTTTCCAGAAAGACTATCACATTGTTATCCCATTTTATCAAAAACACCAGAAAAAGAGCACGGATATTTCTAGCAGAGCTCTGAGCACCGACTCATCCCATGAGCACGAGCTCCGTCCAAGAGCCTGACATTTCCGACAGAAACACATTGTGGGCGAGCTCCAGCATGGGAACTGCCAACCAGAGCATTTAATATTTCCAGAATCTTCTGGAATTCTGTAAAGACCCCGTCAAGCCTAATCGCCATGTGTGCTGTGTGGCAGGGCTAACATGTACTGCACCAGTCAGCTCTGACTGCTCTACACCTGCAGGTGGAAACTGGGACCTTTCTCATTTCCAGAAATATCCTCCTAAGACCACTCCTCCTTCTGCAGAAAGGACAGCTGAACTCTGAGCAACTGAAGATATGTGACCAAAGTAAAAACCATTTTTCTTTCCCAGGAAAGATTTAGCCCAAGTTCTTTAATGACAACCTGATTTCCCATTCTGATATGACCCTGGGCTTTCTTCAGAGTCAAATCAAGACTTATGCTGGACCTCATTTATCAAGAAAATGCCCTATCATGGGCCCAACCCTTCCTTCCCTCCTGAATTCCTTCCAGAATTTCTCTCTTAGACCAAGTGAAACACTGCAGGGCACTCTGGTAGCTCAGATTCAGAATTTTGCTCGGCAGATTCCGCATTCTGAATGAGGCTATGTCCAGACCACCCTGCCCCCCAACAAAGGGACGTAGTCAAGTATCTGGAATACGCTTATTTGGTTTGTTAAGATTATTAAACCCACAGTGGGGGAAGACGGAACACAATCTTTAGAGCCTACTTCAACTAGGTTCCTCTGTAAACGACTGGGCCCTACAGGAATATACTTTCACGTGCTCTTCTATTCTGCCCATTTGTCAGCATTGGTGATTGTATGTGTCACTCTGGGTTTATATCCCGGTGCAACAACCCTCAGAAAAGCTTAGTGCTGCCCCTAATGACACCGCTTAGCCAAAGGGTAGCGTCAGTGTGTATGTGGCCAACATTAGAACTACCCTTTCAAGTCCCGAATGCGGAAAAAAATTTAAGCTAGAAATATGTATTTAAATTATAAATAAATTAGCCCACAAGATAATGGCTAAGTCACTTCTGGCATAATTGATTTATGAAAATTATGACTCCTTTATAATGTTTAATTAGAGGGGCACCTGGGTGGCTGAGTCAGTTAAGCATCCGACTTCAGCTCAGGTCATGATCTCACGGTTCGTGGGTTTGAGTCCCACGTCAGGCTTTGTGCTGACAGCTCAGAGCCTGGAACCTGCTTCAGATTCTGTGTCTCCCTCTCTGTCTCTGCCCCTCCCCCGTTCACATTCATATTCTCTCTCTCTTTTTCAAAAAATAAACATTAAAAAAATCTTTTTAATAAAATGTTTAATTATAGGGGCACCTGGGTGGCTCGGTTGGATCAGCCTCCGACTTCATTTCAGGTCATGATCTCAAAGTTCATGGGTTTCAGCCCTGAGTCAGGCTCTGTGCTTGCAATGCAGAGCCTGCTTGGGATTCTCCTTCCCTCTCTCTCTGTTCCTCCCCCTCTCTCTCTCTCTCTCTCTCTCTCAACTCTCTCAAAGTAATAAACAGATAGGCTTTACACTATTTTTTAAATGTTTAATTATAAAGATTACAATAACATAGAAAAGATTTTATGATGAGATACGTGGTTTAAAACCTGTAACCACCAAGTTTTATAAAAGGCCATGAGCACAACTGTGGAAATGTATGTGTGCATATGAACAAGGGCAGGAGAAAAACATGGAGAAAAAACCACTCCTTTATAATGGTAGGATGTATAACCTTAAAATATTTCCTCTACAGGGGCGCCTGGGTGGCTCAGGCGGTTAAGCGTCTGACCTAGCTCAGGTCATGATCTTGTGGTTCCTGAGCTCGAGTCCCGTGTCAGGCTCTGTGCTGACAGCTCAGAGCCTAGAGCCAGCTTCAGATTCTGTGTCTCTCTCTCACTCTCTGCTCCTCCCCTTTTGCATTCATTCTCTCTCTCTCTCTCAAAAATAAACATTAAAAAAAATTTTTTAATATTTATTCTACAGTGATTCCAAAATTACAGCTTTTGAAATATACATATATAATTTAAATAAAAGACCAAATGATAGTGTTCCCTCTAAGTGTTCAGATTCAGATTTCTAGCAGGTTCTAAGCATGACCTAGAAGAATTTTTTTTTATCACTGCTGTGAATTTTACTGTTTCACCAAGCAATAAAAGTAAAAGTAAACCTATTAAAAGTGTTTTAAGAGACAATTTTCTTCCAAGAATAAAAGTGTCTTTTTTAAAATAACATACGTCCCTCTCTACGACAAGAGCAACCAAATAAATGCACTAAAATATCATCGCGCGGCCCTAATAACTTCCTTAAGTGTTTCTCTGGAAGCACATCAGCTAAATCCATCCCCAGAACATTTGGCTTCCAAGACTCCCTTTTTTATTTTTAATGGCATAATAACCAAGCACTCAAACTCAATTCAGTTTTCCAAATCTATCCTTGAAGTAAAAGGATTTAGGATTTTCTTAAGGGTTGTCCGTTTGGAGAAGAACAGGACACTTACAAATGGCCATTGAAAGGCTCCCTGACAATTGCCACCCCATCCAATACTCCTCAGGGTACTGGGAAAGGTTCACATCTGTCACTGACTGGCTCAGGGCCCCCCAGCCTGACTTAAGGGGGGGTCTCCAGTCCATCTGTTGTGGAAAATAAAGCCTTCTGCTCTGTCTCCTTCAGCAAAACACACTGTCCCCTTTGTGCATTGAGCTCCAACTCATAAAGTTTAAGGTTTGGCATTGGATGCAGGAATCTCCCACAACTTTTCCAAGGGGACACCCACAGAAGGCAGGAGGAAGGCCCCTGCAGAGCATGGGCTGCTCCAGCTCCTGACTCCCTGACCCTCCCAGGGATGCCTCCCCCCACTTAATCAGAGGACTGAGCCCACATTCGCCATCTCTAGCATCCCCATGAATATATTTATTGAACCTCTGTGAAGTCAAAGGTCTGCAGTGAACTGACGCACACGGCCTTCACACAACCCGGCTTGGGCACATTTATGCACACAGAGTCTAGCAAGGGCAGGGACCCAGCCCCACAACGAGGTCCTAGTGAAGGAAGAGGAGGGAGCCTGTGGGTCTTGCCATTTGGGAGGACGGCAGTCTGTCCCCCACACTGTTCCAGCCGTGGTACCCAGGGAAGGCGTTTAGCCTCTCCATACCTCAGATTCATCACGTGCAAACTGAGCACGGAATAGTCTTTCCGTCACATGGTTGTCCTGGGGACTGAATGCATGGCTACATTTAAAGTGCTCTGGCAAACAGCTGCTACAGGTGCAGGTGGCTGTAGGCTTTGTACCGTGAGTAGTGGCTGGTCCTACTTGGGGAGCTCAAATCTCTGGGACTGGCTGCCCTCAGGCATCTCTGGGCCTCTGGATACCCTCCTTACTGCATGCCATTGTCCCTGCTGCCCTTTCCCCGGGGGAATTCCAACACCCATGCATCCATGCATCCATGCATGCATGCATGCATGCATGCATCCATCCATCCAGTAAAATGTTTATCAGTCCACCTTCCCAGCCCTGTGCTATGGGACAAAATATTCCACAAAGCAGATGCTGACCCTATTGCTGTGGAGTATACACTATAAATGGTCAGAGAGACAGTTAAGCACCACCCAAAATAGTGGAAGAGATGCTTTTAGTAAATGAAAAGAGTTCAAAGACATGTGGTTCCTGCCCCCTGAAGTCTGATGGGGAAACAGGCAAAGATGGGAAATGGCCATATCATGTGATAACTGCTTCCGTGGGATTAATACTGCTGAGGAAGGAAAGGGGGTGAATGACAGCCAACTTTAGCGTGTGATCTAATCACAGCGTGCTACAAGCTACACACTTTGCAGCCATCGCTTGGCTGACCAGAAGCGTTAAGTTAAAGGAAAGCACTTCATGGTCAAGTATCAGAAAAATCCTAATGCAATGGCTTTTCACCTTTTAGAAGGTCCTACATACCTTTGAGAATATGATTCGCATTAATAGTACTTTTCCCTGATGAACATTTGTATGCACAGAACTTTGCACCTACTTCAAGAATAATTTTAATTTTTTTAAGCCGGAGACAGAATTCTTCTTAGGGACATCAAGATTCTTCGCTTAGCAAAACCATTATTTTTTTTAATGGAGTGCATAGGGCAGATTAAAAGAAAATAATGAAAGAAATAAAATAAAGCAGAAAAGGTAAAGAAAAAAAGATTACTTATTCAGGTATGTGAGGAAAAAGGGAAAGGGTGGGGGGCGAAATGGGATGGAAAGTGAGTTCCCCAGTAAGATTGCATGAGTCAGGGACTCCAGGTACCAGAGCCGATAAGAAACATCCAATAAATTGAATAACGAGAGTTTGAAAACTGCACATGACAGCAATACACAGAGTATGTGGTTTTAAACGATCCAAAATTGTTAATAAAACTGAACTGCTTACACAGCCATGTGTTGATGATATGCTGAACAAATTTTTTTTTTAACTGAAGAAAAAAATTTTTTTAGGTTTATTTATTTTTGAGAGACAGAGAGACAGAGCGTGAACAGGGGAGAGGCAGAGAGAGAGAGGGAGACAGAGAATCTGAAGCAGGCTCCAGGCTCCAAGCTGTCAGCACAGAGCCTGACGCGGGGCTCGAATTCAGGAACTACAAGATCATGACCTAAGCCAAAGTCTGACGCTTAACTGCCTGAGCCACCCAGGTGCCCCTGAATGAAGAAAATTTTAAAACCTGAATAGTGTCCATGATGATGCACTATAGAAATGGAACAGCAAGTGAAGCGGTGGAGCCGTGGTGGACTCAGAGTTAGAAGTGATTAGCAAGTAACAAGCATGCTAGGTGTGGAGGTTCCAGCCAAGCTTCCGGAAACATCCAAGGACAAAGCAGCCTCTGAGAGAAGATTAGGTTTGGAGACACCCAGGACACCGACATCTGGATCACACATATATTTCAGTTGGTTCAAAGCCCCCCTGTAACCTAGCCAAGGATTTCAGGGTAAGAACCCACAATCCCAATGGATTCTTCACTGTTTATACAGAAAATATTTACTGATCTGCTACTACATGCTTTGCTGGAACCAACATGAATGATGAAAACTTCAAGACCAAGTCACAGAGAATAAACTCATTATTCCTGCCTGGGAATTAAAGAAACAATAAACTGTAAAGGAAAAGAAAAAACACCTGAAATATGGGTTACCCTATATGAAGTCCAATGAGAGTACAATATGTTTCACATGCCCCGTGTAATTCTTCCAGCCACCTAACATGCCAGGATACTGTTTCAAAGGATTATGAAAATTGGGTCGGCACTTATGACTACTTTCAGACTAATTGTAAGACGAAAAGGTGATTTTTGAAATTGTGCTTTAGGCTGCACCCAAAAATGTCTCCAAAAATATGGGGGGTGGGGAGTCTGAGACCAAAACGAATGGAAAACATCAGGACCACGTATTCGATGGGTCATGTGACTTTAAAAAAAATTTTTTTTTAATGTTTTTATTTATTTCTGAGAGAGAAAGAGACAGCGTGAGCAGGAGAGGAGCAGACAGAGGGAGACACAGAATCCGAAACAGGCTCCAGGCTCTGAGCTGTCAGCACAGAGCCTGACACGGGGCTCAAACCCACGAACCATGAGATCATGACCTGAGCCGAAGTCGGATGCTTAACCGACTGGGCCACCCAACCCCCTGTGTTAATAGAAACCTTCTGGCTAAAAGCACAAATGGAAATAGCACTGCTAATGACTTTCATCGCCAGTTACGAAAGAGATGCCAGAAGGATGTGCAAAGCAGACCCTCCGGGGCCAGCAGGATTTGTGCGAGCTCCTGAGTGCCCTGATCCTTTCCATACCCTCTCAACGGTCATCATGACCATATGCGAAGTGAGACTTGAAACAGGTGTACACGTGTTCCTCTACCACATCTCTAAACTGAGCACAGTGTGTAAGAGCAAGAACCCAGCAAAGAAACAGGATTTTATTAAAGCCTAGAAGCAGAAGCAGCCTCAACATCTCCGCCCTGGCAGCTGGTGACTTCCTAACAAAGAATAGGGGAAAGCCCTGGTTCTGGCCTGAAATTAAGAACTAAGAAATACAGTCACTTACTGAATTTAAAAACAAGAAAGCCAGATTTTTAGAACTCCTGTTAGGTTCATGAACTTGTAACTGAAGTAAAATAAAGTTAATGTTAAAAAGGCACACTTGCTGAATTTTTATGGTGTGAGGCCATTTAATCAACTGCCTTTGAATGAACACTTTATAATAAAATATTTTGGGTCTAGAAATTCTTTTAATGTTTTATGCATCTCCTTCAAGTGTGGGTAAAAGGCTCTATCTTCTTAGACATGAGATTTTAAATGGGTTTGTTTCTCTATATTAGTGCGGGGTTTTTTTTAGTTTATTTTTTGAGAAAGAGGGGGGAGGGAGGGGGAGAGAAAAAGAGAGAGGGAGGGAGAGAGAGAGAGAGAGAATGAATTCCAACCAGGCTCCGTGTCAGCACAGAACCCAATGTGGGGCTCAGTCTCACAAACCATGAGATCATGACCTGAGCCAAAATCAAGAATCGGATGCTAAGCAGACTGAGCCACCAAGATATTCTGCAGTAGTGTTTTTTACTTCCAGCTTCTAAACTAATTCATAAGTGAGAATCATCCAAGATGTACCTAAATAAACTGAAATAGCTTCCCTGTTACTATTTAGAATTTGTTTACATTAGCTATAAGCATTTCCCCATCTAATCTGAGAATTCATTCTAATTTTTTTTTAATTCTTAACATCTATTTTTTTAAGACAGAGAGAGACAAAGAGTGAGCAGAGGAAGGCCAGAGAGAGAGGGAGACACAGACTCTGAAGCAGGCTCCAGGCTATGAGCTATCAGCACAGAGCCCAACGTGAGGCTCAAACTCACAGTCCATGAGATCGTGACCTGAGCCGAAGCCAGATGCTTCACTGACTGAACCACCCAGGCACCCCTATCTTCTCTCATGTTTTTATTTTGACCTGGGAAAGTAGACACAGGAGTCAACTAGACCAGGGTTGCAATCAGGCCCCTGAATAGTCCCTCTCTCCTCCAGGCTGCTGAGCAGACAGAAGGCAATGATGTAGGAAAGTCACTGATAGGCCCTCCGTAAATACTGCCCCTTCCTTTACCTACTACCATGTGCCAGACACAGAACTGGAATTTTTTCCAGGGAAGTCACAGGCTTGGAATCGGATTCCTTGAATGTAATTCAGGCAGTCCCAGATAAGAGTACATTTACTTAATCCCCCCATAAATAAACGAAGGTTCTGTTTCTCATCCCATTGCATCCACAAATTTTATTCTGAAGGACAGTGGAAAGAACTGAGCTCTTGATGTAAAGTATGAGGGAAAAGAGGAGTCAAGAGAACATTTTGCACTCCCCTGTCCCTCATCTCCCAACCAGCTGTTCCCCGACTTGCCCTGCTGACCCCGACCCCCACAAGCTCCATGCCCTCCCTCCAGAATCACATCCCATATATACTCAGTTCTAAACAACAGGCCATCTGAACTTTTAGAACCATTTACATTTTAGAATGATTATCAGATGAAGATGATACTTATCACGTATTTGTTCAACAAATATACACTGAGACCCCTGCCTGTGGCCAAGCGGTACACCAGAGACTATGGTTATGCCAGTGAAACCAGATGGAGGCTATGCTCTCATGGCACGTATAGCGCACTGGAGGAATGAAGCATGGAGCCTGAGGTAATGATCCAGGGGGACTCTGCAGGTGTAATAAGGACTGATCAGCAAAGTACACAGCACTAGGAGAGCACACCGTCAGGGGACAGGAAGGAACATGGTTGACAATATTTAACAATGGCTATTTATTTATTGGGAGAGGGTGAGCCTGTGAGTGTGGTGGGGATGGGGGTGGGGAGAGGGGCAGAGAGAGAGAGAGAATCTCAAACAGCCTCCATGCCCAGCACAGTGCCCAATGCAGGGCTCAGTCTCCTGACGGTGAGATGGTGACCTGGGCCAAAATGAAGAGTCAGACACTTAAGCAGACTGAGCCACCCAGGCACTCCAACAATGGTAATTTTAATATAAATGCATAAAATTGAATATAATGTAAATATTAAAGAATACATTACATAACTTGCATCACATTAAAAACAACATTTCATTACTTTTTTTTTTTTTTAATGAGGGTGCCTGGGTGGCTCAGTCGGTCAAGCATCCGACTTTAGCTCAGGTCATGATTTCATGGTTCATGGGTTCAATCCCCATATCAGGCTCTGTGCTGTCAGCTTGGAGCCTGGAGCCTGCACCGGATTCTGTGTCTCCCTCTCTCTCTCTGCCCCTCCCCTGCTCACATTCACTCTCTCTCTCTCTCTCTCAAAAATAAAATAAACATTTAAAAAATATTTTAAGTAAAAAAAATGACATTTTGGAAGAGTATGTCTGATTTCAAGGTAAGTAGCAATAGTGTATTACTTCATGAAGGAGCAGTCCACCAAAAGCACTTGCTGGTCTATTCCATTTTTTGTTCAACACGGAAGTGTGCATGCAGAGAAACATAGTGGAGAGTTAGTGTTTATCTCTGGGCCACAGGACTAGATGTGACTTTAAACTTCTCTGTAGTTTCTAAAAGTCCACAAAGAACACACAGTAATTGTCTGATTTAGTAAAGATACACATTTTCATTTAAAATATTTTATAGGGGGTGGGGGCACGCCTGGGTGGCTGTTAGTTAAGTGTGCAACTTCGGCTCAGGTCATGATCCCGCAGTTTGTGGGTTTGTGCCTCGCGTTGGGCTCTGTGCTGACAGCTTAGAGCCTGGAGCCTGCTTCAGATTCTTGTCTCCCCCTGTCTCTACCCCTCTCATGCTCATGATGTGTCTCTTGCTGTCTCTCAATAATAAAGAAATGTTTAAAAATTTTAAAGAAAAAAAATATTTTGTGTAAGAGTTTATCTGAGATCCTCCTAATCCTCCTATACGTGCAAACATATGATGACGGAGGAACAAGGGGGAGAAGAAGGGCAGAAATGGTGGGGGAAAGGGAGAGAAGCAAACCATGAGAGACTCTTGAATGCTGACAAAAACCTGAGGACTGATGGATTTGGGGGGGGGGATGGGCATGGAGGAGGACACTTGTGGGGATGAGCACTGAGTGTTATGTGGAAACTAATTTGACAATAAACTATTAAAAAAAAAAAAGAGTTTATCTGAGAAACTCACTTATCAATGCCTATTAGACATACTAACGCCATAGTGCTAAATAAGAACTGCCCCCATAGAGCTGGTCCCAGAATTGTAATGCAGACATGTACTACTTCAGCCCTGCCAACAGGAAGATTTACTGCTGTCTTTGTCTCTTGTGACCAACAAATTAGGAAACAGCCAGATGTTGAGAAGACCTTTCTGCTGTCTCCTGCCCTCAGGAAATTACCAGGAAACTGATGATACTGTTAATTACACCATGGTAACCAAATTTTGTTGAGCATTATTTTCCGTAATCATTAACAATCCTATGAATTAACTACCATCATTATTCCTATTTTACAAATGTGGAACTGAGACACAGAGAGGTCAAAGTCAAGGTTGCATGGCTGGGAAACGAGGGAGCCAAGATTTGAACACAGGCAGTCTGAACCGAAAGACCAGACCCGTGACGGTTACACTTTGCTATCTCCCATTTATGACCATCCGGATCATCTCTGTCCCTTTTCTGCCACATACCTCTTTTCAGAATCCCCAATAAAACAAACCGTCCCATGCAGCTGATGTCAGAGAGAAAAGGTTGGACAGACTTGTCTGAGGGCAGGGTTGGTGGTTTTAGTGCCCAGCATGGACTTGAGACACACAGAGGCTCGATAAATAACCGGCTGTTTGAATGAGCCAGAAAGCAGGTTCATTTCTGAAGCTTCCTGGTCCATACAGCACTTTTTTTTTAAATACTTTCCTCTTTTTTCTCAACAACAAGTATAGAATGGGGAAAGATCTGTTTACCTAGAGATTTCAATCTTTATCTCTTGAATTTTATAAAGCAATTTTATAGTAATCCAAAAGTTAAATATATAATAACATTTTTACATATATATGTAATGTTTCTTACTGCATTATGACAAATCAACTTTATGACCGTGGGCAAAACTAAAACACCATCAAATGACTGTACAAATTAAGGTTGTCACAAAAAAGTCTTATGGAGGGAAGCCTGAGTGGCTCAGCTGGTTGAGCATCTTACTCTTGATTTCGACTCAGGTCACGATCTCATGGTTCCTGAGATCGAGTCCCATAAGGGGCTCCACACTGACACAGAGCCTGCATGGGACTCTCTGTCTCCCTCTTTCTCTCTCTACCCCTCCCTCATTCACACATGAACACACGCACACTCTCTCTTTCTCTCTCAATATAACGAAACATCTATAAAAAGACATGGATAATTGTGTGTTTCTAGAGAGGATGGAATTGCTGGTACAGACTGTACAGCACATGATAATATCCTGTAGCACATTTAGATTAACATAAATCACCAACAAACTCCTCATTATTCATTGCCTGTAGAATAAAGATATCAAGTCACTCTCATTCGTTCCTGTCCAAAATGCACTCTTCAACTTAACAACTTCTCAGAAACTGAGAAAACATCACATTGTCAAACCCGCATGGAAAAGTAATTAAAGTATAGAGAAATATATTCTGGCTGTTCCTGCCTAGGTCCATGAAGAGTGACTGCTACATAATAAAAATATTTAAAGTAAATTAAGACCTTTAATTTCAACATGGGATTTTTCACATACTTAACTTATTGATAATTGCATCTCTTTTCCTGTCTTTGAATTCTAATCGTTGCCTAGAGGCATCTCGTTGGCCCTGGCATGAGGCAGTGCTGTGCCCTACATAACATTCAAAGTGAGGTCAAGAGAAGAGGTCCCGTTAATTTAAACTTTAAAAGGTATGTAAGAATGAATGAACAAACTTGACATAAGAACAAATCTTAAAGCATGTAACAGTACAGAATGCTCAAATACATTAAGTTGGGGGATTTGCTTTCTCGCCTTCCTCGCCTGGCTCTCTGTATGACAGATATTTAAGCAATTTTCGTTACTGTTTGGAAACACTACCTGCATGAGGCATGTGGATGAAAACAATTCTTCCCTCTGAAATGTGTCGAGAGGATTGCGCGGTAGACACAGCAGCACATGTTTGCCACTTATCTCCCATGGGCAAAGTAGTACCTAAATTAGCCAACCTGAAGGCCTCCCCCGATACAGGGAGGTGAGATTCACTTCCCTCGTTCAGTGACAAAGATAAAGCAAGGCAGCATGGGTAAGGACGTGTGTCATGTGGTCAGACTGACTTCAAATTCTGGTTCCCTCAGTGATAACATACTGGCATGCTTCTTTTGAAACTGAGCACAGTGAACTTTGAATACATGTTTGTCATTTATTACTATTGAGGAGGAGCACCAACATAAGAAATAGAAATGGGGTGCACTTTTGTGAAGATAACAATGAACACAGGGCGCTCAGCCTCAGAGGCGAGAACGAGAGTGAGTTTGGAGAGGCAAGACCATAGGCTCTGGGAACAATGAGCTTTCTAAGACAAGGAATACAGAAAGGCTTGGAAGCCATGGGAGGAGGAAAAAAAAAACAAAGAGTATTTAGGCAAGTGAGTGGAATCGTAATGGAAATAAGTCACGTCAGAATAAGCAAACACATGTTCGTATATTCTTGTGTGTGAGTGAGACATCAAACACATGCATTTATCTCTACTGCCTCTGGAAATAAAATCTGTTAAACTAAAAGTGCAGAAATTTTATAACACCAGCAAGGACAGAGAAGACAGAGAGGAAATACTAGCAGGTAAGAGCTGCAGCGGAGCTTTGGAGAAGCGGAGGGAACGCAGAGCTGAGACTGCAAACACCAGACGTGGGCAGAGAGTGGAGCTAAGGGGCAGCAGGGCAGCGAGTAAGAACACCAGGGGGCAGGAACTCACACTACAGGCAGCACAGTCCCTGCAGCCCACTGCCCCTCTGCTGAGCTCCAGGAACATGGGCAGCTGCTCCAGAAGACTAGAAGCTTCTTCTGGGCACCCACTGAACAGCTGAATGGTTTTCCAACCACATTCAGTTCCTCCACTCGACTTCACTAGTGTCAAGCCCACCAGTTTTCATGCTCTTCCCACACAGAGCCTCTGGCCAGCTTTGAAATAAATTTGCTTCAAATAAATAATAGTCCATAAAGCTTTCCAACCTTTTTATTAGAGCCCCCATGTTTCTTTAGGCTTTCTGGGTCCATTGAACAAAACACCTAAAATTTCAGGGTTAAGTGACTTCCTAGGTCAAGATCTAACAGTGTACCTTTTCCTCCTTAACATTTCCAGTAAACTTTTATATTCATAGGATGAGATGTACAACGAATGTTTATGGGGTATAATCTTGTGTTAACAGGAAAAGAAGATAGGAAGGTATCAGACAGACCTGTGTTTTGATTTCCGTCTTACTTTGCCACATACTGGCTGTGTGATCTTAAATGAATAACTTAATTTCTCTGAGCCTTACAAAATCAGGCCACAGTACCTCCTTTGCAAAGCTGATAAAATGAGATACTGCATGTAGCTAGAAAAGAGCCACATGTTTGATGGGTAATAGCTATGTAATAAACATTAGTTTCCTTCTTTTCTAGTCTTTCTCATCCATTCCCTGCCCTTCACTTCAACCCTTGTGCCCAGAAAATTATATATACGAAGACATTCTTGTTTTATGGTCATTCCAAAACATTTATGGAAAATGTGCAGCCCTTGGTCTTTCTGCCAGTATCTCTGGTCTATGGCCAAGGTTTACGAAAAGGAGTTTATGTGCAAGAAACTCTCAGCTGAATTGAGGAAACTGACATTCATACAAACTTAAGATTTATAGCTGACCTATTTCACAAACAGGATAAATATGACTCCATATAAGTACGACTCAGCAAATAAATTCTAATAGCCTTTTATCCCCCACTTACAAATTCCAATCCACCAGCCAGGAGTCTGGAAGATACGGACTTAATTCTGAAGGAAAGATTTAGAAGGTTCATCAGGGCTTCCAAAAACGGAAACAGAGTCAAGACTGAGCTATCTTAGAAGACATAACCCTTGACTGGGAGAGACAGTCTGGAAACTGGGTGACCTCTTGAGTCCTTTCCCATCGGGGTCTGTAACTGGAAAGAGATGAAATTCAGGGGTCAGGTGGCACCTTCTGAAACTGAAGGGAAGTGCATCTGAAAAACCCGCACCCAGTTTCCTTCTCTGGTTACAGAGTGGGTTGCATGAGGAAGCACTTTCTATCATAAAGAATTCAAGCAAATTTTAAAGGAAAAGCGATATTTAGGAAAAATTTGGATTCTTTGAGCCAGCTCCTTCTCTGATTTGGGAACATCATGGAACAAGGGAAGCAGTTCCATGGAGCAGAGGGTCGGCAACAGCAAGAGACAAGGGTTTACGTGCACATCTTGATCTAAATAGCAGAAAGCACTGCTATAATTTGCAAGAGGAAAATCTTTGTTTGACAGATGTCATTGATGGATAACTGATCCCAAAGTTCCCTATTAAAAAAAAATCATGAGGGCCACCTGGGTGTCTCAGTCGGTTGAGCATCTGACTTTGGCTCAGGTCATGATCTCACTGTTGGTGAGTTCAAGCCTCGTGTCAGGCTCTGTACTGACAGCTCAGAGCTTGGAGCCTGCTTCAGAGTCTGTGTCTCCCTCTCTCCCTGCCCCTCCTCTGCTCATTCTCTGTCACTCTCTCTCAAAAATAAATAAATGTTAAAAAAATTGTTTTTTAATCATGAATATTGTCATTCATGTTCATGTGATGCCAAAGATAAACAGAGTGTTCAAGCCCCTGTTTACCCAATATTTAGTTACTGAACATCTACTTTGAGCAGGACACCATAGGGAGAAGTGTACCAAATGCACTGAATGGCTTGTGTTTCATTCTAACAACATCAACAAAGATTAACATTCATTGGCTGCTCTCTCCATCCGGAGAGTGTTAATCACTTGAGGGGTAGAATCCTAATTATCTGTTTCATCAAAACAGTTCTAAGAGGCACACCTGAGTGCTTCAGTCAGTTAAGCATCCAACTCTTGGTTTCAGCTCAGGTCATGATCTCATAGTTCATGGGATCAAGTCCCACATTGGGCTCTGTGCTGACAGCGAGAGCCTACTAGGGATTCTCTCTCTCCATCTCTCTCTCTGACCCTCCTCTGCTCATTCTCTCTCTCAAAATAATAAATAAACTTAGGGGCGCCTAGGTGGCTTAGTCAGCTAAGTGTCCAACTTCAGCTCAGGTCATGATCTCACAGTTTGTGGGTTTGAGCCCCGCATCAGGTACTGTGCTGACAGCTCAGAGTCTGGAGCCTACTTCAGATTCTGTGTCTCCCTCTGCTTGTGCTCTCTCTCTCTCTCAAAAAAAAATAAACATTTAAAAATTGTAATAAATAAACTTAACAAAAACAGTTCTAAGAGATAGATATTTTTTATTAATATTTTCATCACAATCCTCCTGAAGCCCTTCGCACATATGAAAATTTCAATTACTTGCCCTAGGTTTCCCAGCCAGCAAACAGTGGAGCCTTGGTTTGAACCAAGCAGGTGAACTTGAGCTCACACTCTGACGTTTGCATAACATTTTACACTCCCATCAAAGACATGATTTTATGTGATCCCCTCAAGATGTTTATTAAATGCAAAAGGAGTCTATTGGTCTTCAAGCAAACAAGCCAAGAACAAATTTAGAGAAGGCATCCATGGTCACAACTTGTTTACATGTCACAGATGGGATTGAAATCCTGCCCTTGTGCTCCGCTGTGATTGTAATAGGGTCTCCTACAGCTGAATCCGATGAGCACATTCTGACACATCTTTTAAAATACATCCTCTAAAATCTCACAAGGTTTAGGACTTCTGACATTCTGACATCAAAAAAATATGGCACTAAAGGAAAGAGACGAGCCGGCTTTAAAAAAAAAATGGTTACAGGCTAATGATGTGGACTGTTAATTTGTGGGTGCTGAGACCTTTCTCAAATATAAACCATTAGGCAAAGACAAGCAGCTTCTTTCCAGAGCAGCAGACATTGATCTGTTGACACCGCCCTTGGTTATAATGACTTCATGTCCGTGATACCAAATGAATAATACCTGTGCGATCATGCTGTGTGATGGTTGTTGGTGCAGGCGGTGACCTTGGTCACCTCCCCGTTATTGAATTGTTGCCATAAAGGTTGAGTTTCCGTTTTCTTAGCCATTATTTTGAAGCAAATCCACCCAAACTGCAATATCAGCTTTAGCCTCTATGTAACCTTGCACCGCAAATCTCCTATCTCACACCAGGACTGGAATAATAGTATGGTTGTATGGTCACACAGTTGTCTGTGGACAAAAGAAGTAGGGAAAAAAGGAAGTTATCTTGTAGTTTTTGAATGGACACCTGCTAATAGCATATTGAATGTTTTTATGTAAAATCTTGATTCTGATAAGCACAGATAGAATTCTTCTTATGGGCTTTGAAACAGAATTAAATGTGACATCACAAATTAGTTTAAGTCACTTGTTAAACTATGAGTTTATATTCTAGAATGCTCGAGCATCTAACACAAGACAGCTGCGAGAATAACAAAGAAATCAAACATTTCTCAAGGGAAAATGCCCCACCTGTTGTTTTCCTGTCTTCCAGGGTAAGAGTTTCTCACTTATTAGAGTGAGAACCAAGAAGTTTAAATCCATCCTTGGTATGATCTGGTGTTTTACTCGCCCTTTTTGCCTGACCATTTGCTACATTTTTCTCTGATTTCTTTGCCTCCCCAGTTCACCTATCTGAATTTTTTTTCTGCTTTCTCTTCCTCTCTTCTCTTAGCAATAAGATTAAACAGATTATTATAATGTTGTTGTTTCCACGCTGTCCTACAAAACCCATTCTTGTCTCAAGCCCTAGGCTTTCATTGAGAATTCAGCCAAATTCAATCAACATAGTTACTGGCTGATGGACATGTAGGCACATATGGAAATAGCGCAGCCCATCTTCGTTGTGGCCCTGCCTTTCCACCTGAGAAATCACTGAATTAAAAATTAGAAAAAGTACCTTTATGCTCTTTGATATTTAATTATTTGATTTCATTCCTGAAAGCCAGAAGGAAGAAAAACTTGGGCATTCCTTAAAGACATTTCACATGTAAAACTCTTACACTTGAATAAAAAAGAGTATCTGATTTTTTAATGCAAATGTTCACATTTTTTAATTTTTATTTTCTTAAATAGTTTCTTGTCAAGTTGGTTTCCATATAACACCCAGTGCTCATCCCAACAAGTGCCCTCCCTCATGCCCATCACCCCCCTTCCCCTCTCCCCTACTCCCATCAGCCCTCAGTTTGTTCTAAGCATTCAAGAGTCTCTGATTTTAAAGCCAGGATTTTTTTAGAAGTAACATGGGGCACAAGAACTATTTGTCTTTCTCAAATATTCATCAGTTTCCCCTTTGTCATTTTGAGTAACAGAAATAAGGTCACTGAAATAAAGCAACTTCACAAGAAAAAGCATCTTTCACTTTGAGCGCCTCAGCTCTGCCTTAGTGTCTTCATCTGTGATAAATGCCCTGTCTTTGTCTAGCATTATCTACCGGAGAGAAATCAACTGGATATAATCATTTCTTTTCAGTTTGATATTTAAAAAAAATAAATGGCTGTCAAAATGAGCTGACACAGAAAACAATTAAGGAGTTTGGTTGCTGGGTTGAATACAAGAACCTAACAGCCAAGCAAAATATGCTGGTAACAAATAATCCCTTTCCACTTGGCACGATGCCATTTTAGTCTGGGTGCCTTAATGGCCTTTGAAAATTGGGAGATTATTTTCCTATCCTAAGGTAACCCTAAGAAGATCTAGCAAAAATTAAGATTCTATTCCATGTGTTTTTTAAAGCTCTCCTTGCTTTAATCTTGGGAAAACATTGAAAATACCAAGATTTAATTAAATGATCTTGATGTGACCATTTTACTTTCTATTAGAAGGTACTGCTGGATTTTAAATAGATCTCAACAAAGAAAATAGTTAATATTAACAATATCATAAGGATCTGCCAAAGGAGCATGAATAAGAGTAAGGAGTAAACTTATTTATGCCATCATCTTATTCAGAAAACTGCCTGATAGCTTATAAGCAAGCTAGATTAATGGCCCATCCACTGAAAAATCCATGGAACGCTAACCTTTCAAAAAGAACAGTAGGTGACTTCTGAGGAAGATGGTGGAGTGGGAGGATCCTAAGGTCACCACCTCCCAGGGATACAACTAGATAACGCCCATATCAGTGTAAATAACTCAGAAAACAACTCAAAGTCTGGACGAACAGATTCTCCACAGCTAAATGTAGAGCAGGGGCCACACTAAAGAGGGTAGGAAGGGAAAAGATGTGGTTGGTGGCTAAAAAGATCTATGGGTCTGCCCACTGGAGGGAGGGGCCTGGGGGTAGGAGCATACCCTCATACGAGGCACCCTAGGCACGGGGCTCTGCACGGGGAGGACAAATCCCCATAACACTTGACTTTGAAAACCAAAGGGGCATAATGATGTGAGCTCTTATAATAAGTGGGGCTTAATACTTGGAACTTTAAAAATTAGTGGGCTTAGCTCTGGGAGAGCCAGGAGGGAAACACAGTCTCTGTATTTCAAGAGACGCACAAAAGCCCTGCAGAGATACAGCACAGATGTGACCGTTTGAAAAATGCCTTGACAGGAAATGTGTCCACTCATGTCAGAGCTTGTCTCAGAGGGGCAGGGACCACTGGGGGAGTTCTCCAAGAATAAAGGAGCTGGCAGGCACCATTTCTGATTGCGGCCCTGCAGCCCTGACACACTGACCTCTGTGGGAACTAGCAGAGCACCAATACTCATCATTTGACTTGCCAACAGTGTACCTTGCCCCCACACTCTCTTAAGAATTGGCCCCTACAGCCCTGTGGCAGTAATTTCCTGTAGTGACTCCAGGTCTTCTCCCACAACAGTACTGCACAAACCTGGCTGACACCACAAACTCTGCCCCCTCCAATAGACCCTTGGTGAGAGCCCATCCAAGCAGTGTCACAGGCCTTGCAAGGGGCAAGGAGCCCTGACAGAGGTCAGCACCACTCCAAAGTGACTTCTGTATCAGGGACAGTAGAAGTCAGTCACACACACCAGTTAGACTGTGACCCCCAGTGAGCTAGGGGCAGACATCTAGTCTGACTGTAGGTTCCACCCACCAATGCAAGCTTCTCAGGGGATAACATAGAAGAAGGACTATGTGGGTCCATGCTACTACATCTTTTTTTTTTTTTTTTTTTTTTTAGCATTTATTCAGTTTTGAGAGACAGAGAATGAGTGGGGACGGGGCAGAGAGAGAGGGAGACACAGAATCTGAAACAGGCTCTGAGCCATCAGCACAGAGCCTGATGTGAGGCTTGAACCCACAGACTGTGAGATCATGACCTGAGCTGAAGTTGCATGCTTAACCGACTGAGCCACCCAGGCGCCCCCATGCTACTGCATCTTTCACACATGCCTGGTCTGACTCAACTCAAGTCCAAGGTAGCCCCAGACTGGCCTACTAACAAGACAGGGACCAAACCCTGCCAACAGCAGATAAAGAGAGCCACTGCAGATGACCGGACTGAAGGCAAAGTGGCTCAGTCACAACAGGGCACATATAATACAGCAACACACACAGGAGACACCCCAGAAGTGCCAGGTTCTAGTGAACAGGGGATACTGCTTTACAGGGCACTACAGGACCTCTTCTTCATAAGGTCAATTCCTTCAAGAGCAGGAGACGTAGCTGACTTTCCTAACACATGGAAACAGATACAGAGAGTTAGACAAAATGAGGAGACAGAGGAATATGTCCCAAATAAAGAACAGGAAGAGACCTAAGCAAAATGGAGGCAAGGAATATGACTGAAAGAGAATTCAGACCTTTACTAGACAAAGAGAATACATAAAAAAGAAGCAATCAGAGATGAAGGACTCAATAACTGAAATTAAAAGTACACAAGAGGGAATACACAGGAGACTAGAGGAAGCCGAAGAATGGATTGGCAATGTGGAGAACATAGTAACTGAAAGCAACCAAGCTGAACAGAAGAAAGAAAAAATAAAAATAAAAGGGGAAAATAGACTTAAGGAACTCGGCAACACAGTAAGCATAATAACATGTGCATTACAGGGATCCCAGGAGAAGAGAGAGAAAAGGGAGGAGAAAATTTATTTGAAGAAATAATAGGTGAAACCATCCTGAATATGATGAAGGAAACAGAAATCCAGATCCAGGAGACACAAAGAGCCCCCCAAAAATCAACCAAGGAAGTTTATACCAAGTCACATATTAATCAAAATGGCAAAAAGTGGCAATAAAGAGAGAATTTTAAAAGGAGCAAGATCAAATAAAACAGTTACATCCAAGGGAAACCCCATAAATCTCTCGGCAGATTTTTCAGCAGAAATTTTGCAAGTGAGAGGGGAGGCACATGATCTACTCAAGTGCTGAAAGAAAGAAGCCTGCAGCCAAGAATACTCTACCCAGCAAGGTTATCATTCAGAATAGTGGGAGAGATAAAGAGTTTTCCAGATAAACAAAAACTAAAGGAACTCATTACCACTAAAGCAACCCTAAAAGAAATGTTACAGGGGACTCTGAGCAGAAAGAAAAGACCATAAGCAGAGTTTTAAAAAAGTAGGAAACACAAAGCAGTAAAATTAAGTAAATCTGTAAAAAGTCAAGGGGTTCACAAAAGAAAAGATGTAAAGTGTGACACCATATACCTAAATGTGGGGAGAAAAGGAGTGAAGAATGGTTTCAACCTTAAGCGACCATCAACACACTGCTATATGCAGAAGATGTTATGTACAAACTTAATGGTAACCACAAACCAAAAACCAGTAACAGATGTGCAAATAACACAAAACAAAACAAAACAAAATAAAAGAAAGGGATGCAAGTATATTACTAAAGAAAGTCAGCAAACCATGAAAGAGAGCAAAAGAAACGAATGGAGAGCAACCACAAAAAGAAACATAAAACAACTAACAAAATGGCAATAAGTACATACCTATCAGTAATTACTTTGAATGTAAATGCACTAAATTCCCCAATCAAAAGACATAAGGTGACAGAACGGATAAAAAAGCAAGACCTATCTATATGCTGCTTACAAGACATTCATTTCAGACCAACAGACACTTGTGGATTCAAAGCAAAGGGATGGAAAAGCATCTGTTATGCAAATGCACATAAAAAAAAAAAAAGCCAGGGTAGCAACACTTATATCAGACAATAATGACCTTAAAGCAAAGACTATAACAAGAGACAAAGAAGGCCACCACATAATCATAAAAGGAACAATCCAACAAGAAGATATAACAATTATAAATACTTATGCACGCTACACGGAGGCACCCATATTCACCAAGCAGCTAATAACAAACATAAAGGGAGTAATCAATAGTAATGCAATAACTGTTGGGGAATTTAACACCCCACTTAAAATAGACAATTCATCTGTCAATAGATAGATCATCTAAACAGAAAATAAAGGAAACAATGGCTTTGGATGACACACTGGATCAAATGAACCTAACAGATACATTCAGAACGTTTCATCCTAAACTGTGGAATATATTCTTTCCAAGTGCACTTGGAACATTCTCCAGATTTGATCACCTGTTACGCCACAAAACAAGTCTCAACAAATTCAAACTTTTCCAATCATAACACTATAAAACTAGAAATCAATCATAAGAAAAAAATCTGGAAAGCACACAAACACATGGAGGTTAAATGACATGCTTCTATACAATAAATTGTTCAATGAAGAAATCAAAGAGAAAATCAGTAAATACACGTAGACAGATGAAAATGAAAATACAATGGTCCAAAATGTTTGGGATGCAGCAAAGGTGTTCTAAGAAAGAAGTTTACAGCAATACAGTTCTACCTCAAGAAGTAAGAAAAATCTCAAATAGTCAACTTAACCCTACACCTAAAGGAGCTAGAAAAAGAGTAAACAAAAGCTAAACCAGGCAGAAGGAAGAAAATCATAAAAATAGGAGCAAAAATAAATGAAACAGAAACTAACAAAAAACCCAATAGAACAGATCAGTGAAATCAGGAGCTGGTTCTTTGAAAAAAGTCAACAAACTGATAAAAGTTTTAGTCAAACTCCTCAAAAAGAGGGGGTGGGGGTTAAATAAACAAAATCGGAAATGAAATAGGAGAAATAATGACATACATCACAAAAGTACAAAGGATTGTAAGAGAATATTATGAAAAATTATACGCCAAGTTAAATGCCTAAAAGAAATGGAGAAATTCCTAGAAACATGTAACCTCCCAAAACTGAAGCAGGAAGAAATAGAAATTTTAAACAGACCCATTACCAGCAATGAAATTGAATCAGTAATTTAAAAAATTGCCAAAAAACAAAAGTCCAGGATCAGATGGCTTCACAGGGGAATTCTACCAAACATTTATAAAATAGTTAATACCTATTCTCAAACTATTCCAAAAAACAGAAGAGGAAGGAAAGCTTCCAAATTCATTCTACAAGGCCAGCATTACTCTGCCACCAAAACCAGATACAGGCACCACTAAAAATCAGAAATACAGACCAATATCCTTGATGAATAGAGATTAAAAATCCTCAACAGAATTCTAGCAAACAGAACCCAACAATACATTAAAAAAAAATCATTCACCGCAATCAAGTGAGATTTATTCCTGGATACAAGGGTCTTTCAATATTCACAAATCGATCAATGTGATACATCTTATCAACAAGAGGAAGAATAAAAACTGTATGATTACTATCATAAATGCAGAAAAAGCAGTTGACAAAATACAACATCTATTCATGATATAAACCCTCAGCAAAGTAGGGTTAGAGAGAATGTACCTCCTGATAAAGGCCATATATGAAAAACCCACAGCTATGCAGCCAACATCGTCCTTACTGGGGAAAAACTGAGAGCTTTTCCTCTGTGGTCAGGAACAAGACAGAGATGTCCATTCTCATCACTTTTATTCAACACTGTACTGGAAGTCCTAGTGACAGCAATCAGGGAACAAAAAAAAAAAAAAAATTGTAAAAGGCATCTAGGTTGGTAAGGAAGAAGTAAAACTTTTACTCTCATCAGATGATATGATACTATATAAAGAAAACCCTAAAGACTCCACAAGAAGTTAGAACCAAAAAATGAATTCACTAAGTTCACAGGATACAAAATATACAGAAATCCATTGCATTTCTATATACTAATAGTGAAGCAGTAGGGAAAAAAGTAAGAAAACAATCCCATTTACACTGCACCAAAAAAGAAGATACCTAGGCATAAACTTAAACAAGGATGTGAAAGACACTGATGAAAGAAACTGAAGATGACAAAAATAAATGGAAAGGTATCCCATGCTCATGGACTAGTAGCACCACTATACTTAAAATGTCCATGCCACCCAAAGCAATTTACAGATTTAATGTAAATCCTATCATAATACTAACAGCAATTTTCATAGAACTAAAACAAATAATCCTAAAATTTTTATGGAAACACAAAAGACCCCAATAGCCAAAGCAATCTTGAAACACAAAACCAAAACTAGAGGTATCACAGTAGCAGATGTCAAGATATAATAATCTTGAGAGCTGTAGTAATCAAAACCGTACAGCACTGGCACAAAAATAGACATATAGATCATTAGAACAGAATACAGAGTGCAGAGATAAACCTATAATTATATGGCCAATTAATCTGTGACTAAGGAGGTAAGAAAATGCAATGAGGAAAAAGTCTCCTCAAGAAATGTTATTAGGAAAACTGGGCAGCTACAAGCAAAAGAATGAAACTGGATCATTTTCTTACACCAAACACAAAAATAAGCTCAAAGTGAATTAAAGACCCAAATGTGAGACCTAAAACCATAAAAATCCTAAAAGAGAGCACAAGCAGTAGTTTCTCTGTTCTCCCGTAGCAACTTTTTTCTAGATATGTCTCCTAGGGCAAGGGAAACAAAGGCAAAAATGAACTATTGGGACTACATCAAAACTACATCAAAAACTTCTGCACATTAAAAGAAATAATTAACAAAACTAAAAGACAATCTATGAAATGGGTGAAGATATATGTAAATGGCATCTCCAAGAAAGGGTTAGTGTCCAAATTATATAAAGAATCTATACAACACCAAAAAAAAAAAAAACAACAACAACAACAAAAAAAACCCAAAAATCCAATTTAAAAAAGGGAAGACATAAACAGACATTTTTTCCAAAGAAGACATCCAGATGGCCAACAGAGTCATGAAACAATCTCAACATTACTCATCATCAGGGAAATGCAAATCAAAACTACAATGAGGTATCACCCCAGAGCTGTCAGAATGGTTAAAATAAAAAAAAAAGAGAGAGAGAAAACAGGTATTGGCGAAGATATAAAGAAAAAGGGACCTTTGTGTACTATTGGGAGGAATGTAAACTGGTGTAGCCACTGTGAGAAACAGTATGAAATGCCATAAAAAAATTAAAAATATAATTACCATGTGATCCATTAATTTCATTAGTGGTTGTTTATCAAAACACTAATTCAGAAAGACGTATGAACTCCTATGCTTATGTATAATAAGCAAAGTGTGGAAGCAGCCCAAGCATGCATTGACAGACAAATGGATAAAGAAGCCTTGGTACGTAACATGATGGAATATTACTCAGCCATCAAAAGGATGAAATCTCGTCATTTGCAACAACATAGATGGATCTAGAGGATATAATGCTAAGTGAAATAAGTCAGTCAGAGAAAGACAAATACCATATGATTTCACCCATATGTGGGATTTAAGAAACAAATAAAGAAAAAAGACAAACCAAAAAACAGACTCTTAAGTACAGAGAACTGATGGGAAGGTGGAGGGGAGGTAGGTGGGGACATGAGCAAAATAGGTGAAGGGGTGAAGAGTCCATTTTTCATGATGAGCACTGAGAAATGAATAGAAGTACTGAATCATCACTTTGTAAATCTGAAACTACTATAACGCCGTACATTAACTGGACGGCAATTAAAATAAAAAGAACAGTAAGTCCACACACCTTTGAAAACTGTCGTGATACAGACAGCACCTTATTTCTCCCTTCCAACACGCAGGATCAGTGAGATGCTAAACCTGATAAGAAGAATCTGCAGAACATTCCAATTCCTCGCCTATTTGGCCAGCGGTGTTGCAGAAGCATCCGAGCATGGCCGGGCCACCCCAGCAGCCTTCCAGGACCCACAGGCTTCATGCTCTGCCACCTTTAAACTCTTACTAATTTTTTAACAAGGAGCCCTAACTTTTCATTTCACAGTGGGTCCCATGATTTATGTAGTCTGTCCTGAGTCAGGGATTTGCATTCAGACAGACATGGAGTTGATCCCGGTCTAGGGCTACCTTCGTGAAATATGATTAGTTTGTGCAATATCTCGGAGCCATTTCCTCTTTGAAAAGCATTAGTACCCACTGCCAGAGTTTCGGTAATTAAGGAAGAAAACATATCTGCAATGTGCAGCAAGGCCCCTCCCGCACATAAGTGCTTAATACATGTCAGTTCCCTGCCTTCTTTCCACCCTATTTAATCCCTCGCCCTCAGAGATGACTACTCAGAGATGTTACTGTGAGGACAGGCTGCACCTTCAGCTTAGCACCCTAAAGTTACCCCCGGCAGGCCGGCCACACTTGCGAGGGTAATGCAAGCAGGTCAGATTGAGGCCACATGTCAGCACAGAGCCTGGAAGCAAGACAGCGGGAGTCAGTGGCTGCTCCTTGATGTGTTCCAGCCTGAGCTTCTAAACNAGAATCGCTTCCGTTGACTTTAGCTGGCCGCCCTCTTCCAGCCAATATAAGGGCTGAATTTGGAGACTGAAAGAGAATTTCTTTGATATTCCCTACCCTTGAGGGCAGGAGAAGGGGCATGGGATGTTTAGTTCCCCCTTTACTAGTTTCCTAGAGTTTCTATAACAAAACGCCACACTGGGTGGTTCAAACAACTGTTCTCTTATCTCTCCGTTCTGGAGGCTACAAATCTAGTATGAAGGGGTTGGCAGGGCTGATTCCCCCTGAGGGATGGGACAGAAAATTTGCTACATGTCTCTGCCTTCATTCTGGTGGTGTGGGGGCAATCTGCCATACTGTGGCTTGTAGATAAATCACGCTGACTTCTGCGTACATATCTCTGTCCAAATTTCTCTTTTTATAAGGACTCCGACTCATACAGAAGTCAGACCCCACCCTACTCCAGCACGAACTCATCTTAACGGAACCAACCGCCTCCCCAGTGACACAACTTCCAAATACGGTCATATTCTCAGGTATCAGGGTTAGAGCTACCACATATGAATTTGCAGGGTAACATTCAACCCATAACATCTGCTCTCTAGCCAAGAGAAAAGGTCTGTTCTGTGGGGCTCAAAGGATTTGGCCCTTGTCCTGTGTTGCCTGAAGGACTCGGAGTACCTGTGAAGTATAAGGCTGTACCTGAAGCAGATTCAGCCCAATGACACAGTAGAGTGGCCCTGGGATCCAGCTGCCCTTCCGCTGGCAGTGAGACAAAGGCTTCCAGGGGACCAGACTTGGAGCTAGTAGAGAAGGCCATCTGAAGATCATCTGCAAGGGGATGTCAGCAACAGGTCTGAGCAGCCGACCAAAGGAGACACGTGCCCTCATGCCCTACTCAAGGAAGTACCTAGCCAGAGTGTCCTTAAGGAATCTGAAACCACATCCAAAACTGAAAAGAGTCGGCTTTGGTCACCTGCCTTAATTAGGAGGCGCCAATGTCCCGGGGCACCAGCACCAGCCAGTTAAGGCAAATGCTTTCTCCTGATCGCACAGGGCAGAGCTGCTGGGGGGGGGGGGG
>NW_027528640.1:5516367-5550315 GCF_008692635.1 Crocuta crocuta
ACCTGCCGCCTTTTCTCAGTGCATCATCTGAGCACAGCAGAAGAGAAAGTCAGGGGGACAAAATTTCAAACCTTGAATGAGTCTGGAATTCTGATGTTTCATCAGATGGAAATTTCTGATTGACTAAGGTCGGGCAGTGTCTGTGATAAAGAGACTTGAAAGGAATGGTACCCGTGTAAGATCTCACCCAGGACAGAGGAACGAAAGGTCCATAGTGCAAGTGTTGAAGTGAGTGGTGGAGGAGAGAGGTATAGGTTGTGTTTTTTTTTTTATTACTATTAAAGTATGCTTTTATTTTTGAGACAGAGATATAAAGAGCAAGTGGGAGAGGGGCAGAGAGAATCCCAAGCAGACTCCGTGCTACTAGTGGAGAGTCCAACACGGAGCTCAAACTCACGAATACTGAGATCATGACCTGAGCAGAAACCAAGAGTCAGACGCTTAAGTGACTGAGCCACCCAGGTGCCCAATGCAGGGGTAGCTTTTAAGGCTGCATCCTACCTGCCCAGCAGGTTCAAACCACAGGGCACCTGGCTTCACAGTGCCCAACGTGGGGCGGCGTGTCCAGTAGGAGCACAGAGTAGACAGTTACAGAAATACACATATAGCTTTCAAATTACTTCATCACTCGGCCTCAGCTTCTCATGTAAACAGTACCCACATCATAAGGGTTACTTAAAAAGGTAAATAGAATCTAAATGAAGTATGTAGAACATACAACGGGCTTAATAAACATGAGCCAGTTTCACCCCCTACATGGGACAAGTATGTATCCTGCCTGTGACCCAGGGCAAGAAAGAGGAAATAAAGGTCTGCTCTATTTAACACTGACCTCCAACATAATTAAGCATATGTTATTGGGGCTCCAACAAGAATACTTACATGATTACGCATTGAGTTAAAGATGTATTTAAAAAGTACAAAGTATAAATGCCTGGGTGGCTCAGTTGATTAAGTGTCTGATGTTGGCTCAAGTCATGATCTCACGGTTCATGAGTTCAAGCCCTGTGTTGGGCTCTGTGCTGACAGCTCAGAGCCTGGAGTCTGCTTCAGATTCTGTGTCTCCCTCTTTCTCCACCCCTCCTCTGCTTACACTCTGTGTGTGTGCGTGTGTGTGTGTGTGTGTGTGTGTGTCTCTCTCTCCCTCTTTCAAAAATATATAAACGTTAAAATAAATTTTTTAAGTGCAAGTTATTATAAGCACAGAATTCTGACCAACACTAAGATCCTGACTTTAATTAGAAGCACTTCCTTTGTGGATAAATGAAAATCCACACCAAGCCATACCCAGCACACATGTCAGCAGTTAAGGCTACTTGGACATCTGGAGTTCTGATATAGAGGCTGTGTTTAAGCATCAGAGATGTTAACATTCGAGTACCATCTATTATCTGAATATGTTGAAAATGACACAGTCCATTCAAACAGCAAATAGTTTTTACCATTCAAAATATAGCGCTTAAGACATGTAATATTTGCCTGGAAATCTTTGGACTAACAAGATCCCTGCCAGTGCTGTTCTTGGCTAAATTTTAAAATGAAAATTGTTTTTGTGCTAAGCAGCTTTTTGTTTGCCTCAGAATACAACCAGGGGTATCCAAACTCTAAAGAGATTTTGGTGAGTACCAGAGGAAAACCTTGGCTGAAATTCAAATGGGAAGTGAATTATGAAAAGCAGTGAATCTTGAGAACCCAGAGAAAATGCCCAAGTTGTGCATTATTTTCCTTTCTAATCTGCTTTTTTCAGGCTATCAAAACAACTCTGGATGATTCGATTTACTGGAAACCATGTCTGAGACTTTTACCCAGTAACAAGAGAAACGTCCATGCAAGATGATACTCGTGCACAGGTCAGATTTCCTCTTGTTTTCAGAGTTGCATCTCTGCTTTCATAAGCCTGACCTTTGACACAATGATTGTACCGAGCTTCCCAGTGCCTCATGGACAAATCCCACTGGAAAGGTTCCCGTGAAGAGGGCCACAGCTTTCCCCATGCCCTGATGCAACAGTCACATAGCACATACGAAAAGCACAGTGTCCAGGCTGAATTTTTCACATGACAAATTTAGACAACTGACCTTTATTTAGCATACGATGTTTTGCAGTGGGAGAAGGGCCGTTAAAATCATCAAATGCTTGAACTATTAGGGCATTACAGGTGATCTGGTCTTACTCTGGAGTTGGACCAAGAGGCAGCTGAGGTCTAGCACATTCACATCTTCCCTCCACCCTCTAGGTTGCACACAGCTTCGTGGTGCATCAGTGTTAGAAACCAGATCATGTGTCTTGTGCCAAACACCCTTTATGCTGCTGGGCACTTGTCTTTTAAGTCTTAACGTATCTGAATTTATTTTAACATGTATGTTAGATTCCAGGTTCTATTTGGGGTAAATTTATACCCCCCAATAGTTGTTATCAGAGACAAAGTGAACAAGAATGGTTTTTTTTCCTAATCGATTTACTTTTGGGGCCAAAAAAAATTAATTCCATTGCCAAGGGGTGTTTGTTCTTCCTATATTGTGCTCACCTCCCAAATGTCAGGCGGCTCACCTAGGCTCAGAGGTGGCTTATATAAAAGGGTTGCAGAGTCCAGCCAGATACCCCCTTTCTATCTTTGGTAAAATCCCATCACTCTAGGCGCCCAGAAGGAAGTATGCAGAGAAGGGAGGACCTTGGAGAGGCAGCCAGAGGAAAGGAGCCATTTCTAGACCCTTCTGAAGGGAAGAGAAGTCAGCAGGTCTCAAAGGGGAGAGGGACAGGCACAAAGGAAAAGAGCCACACCCCGAAGAGGGGACACGGACCACTGAGGACCACCTGGGGAGGAAAACGCAAGCCCTAAGAGTGGTCCCGAAACAGCAAAACCACAAGGCCTGACATCCCCAAACGATGGCGAGTATCTCAGCAGCGACTGGTGTATTCTGATCGCTGATAACCAGAAGGACCTCTCCAGTGTTTTGGGGGATGCCCAGCATCCGAGGACCACTGCGTAGTCCAACAGAAGAGAGACCCCATGACAGGATCCAACATCCCAACAGAGGCTTAAGGTCAGACATGTATTTGTTTAATAAAATAAAGATATGCGTCTCTTGCACAGCTGAGCTTACGGAATGACACATACTCAATGCATGACCCAGGCTTTTATTTCTAGTTGATAGCAGATCTGCAGGCTATTAGATAAGAAGAAAAAGAAGCCACTTGATGTTTTATCTACTCCTCGCCGACTGCCAAATATGGTAGAGATGAAAGACTTTCAACCAAGGCATCTGACTAAGGCAGCAACATTTTTCTTTTTTGGAAAATGAGTCAGAATTATAAATTGAAGATAGAATTGGGGTAGAGAGGCGCACTGAATAAACAAATAGGACAGTCTCCTAAGTTTGGTAACAAGTTCTAATAAAAGTAGTATTTGCTGAGAAATTCCCTGGGAGCCAAGAGGCTGGGCTGGCCTTTGGTAAAATCGGGAAGGAGGTATAGTTTGTCACCAGGGACCCTGCCACCCTTCTTAATTGTCATCAGAACCACCAGGACTTCAGTGATGCTGTCTCCATAAGATTGCTTTGGACCTTGTTTTTCTTCCTTCTAGATCAGCATTTGCCTATTCTTCCAGGACCCTATGAAATAATCTGAATCAACGATGAATTATATTTGTAATCTCTAGTCTTCATTTAACAGATTAAACTCAGTAAAATGTACATTTTTATAGAGATCGTCACTATTTTGACACACACATACACACACACACACACTTAGTAAGAATTTCAACAGAACAAAGCTTTGGAACACAAGAAACACTTTATTAAACTACACATATGGTCTCCAAATTTCAGTGGTGGTCTCACCAACATACCCCACCTCTCATGCTCTCTCTTTCACTGACATTCCTCTATCAAGAGATAGAAGGGTCCCTTTGGGACCCAGCCACAAGGCTGGGAGGAAGTGAAACAGCCACATGGAAGGGCCACATCTAGTCATTCCAACATCTGCCACAGCTGAGGAACCAGCCAACATCTGTGATTTACTGCCAGACATGTGAGTTAGCAAGCCCTCAGATGCTTTTAGCCCCTGGCTTACAATAAAGGGGTAGAGATGAGCCATAATGTAATGCAGGTTTGTGACCAAACAAATGCTGTGGTTATTTTAAGTCACAGAATGAGTGGGGTTTTTTTTTTTCAATAAGGCAGCCATCAACCACCACACCATCAAACCTCAATCCATGAGTGATTATCCAATTTGCTATCTCTTTGGCTTTCTTACATTTAAGCATTTTAAAGAACAAACATTGGAGAAGATTTGGAAATGATGTAACTATCTTGGGGCGCCTGGGTGGCTCAGTCAGTTAAATGCCCGGCTTCAGCTCAGGTCATGATCTTGCGGTTCGTGGGTTCGAGCCCTGTGTCGGGCTCTGTGCTGACAGCTCAGAGCCTGGAGCCTGCTTCAGATTCTGTGTCTCCCTCTCTCTTCTGACCCTCTGCTGTTCATGCTGTCTCTCTCTCTCTCTCTTTCAGAAATAAATAAAACATTAAAAATTTTTTTTACAAAAGGAAATAATGTAACTCTCTTAACATTCACTTCTGGTTTATTTGCTGGATCTCATAGTTGCTTCTGTTAGGCATCAGGAGAAGATGAAAGCTTCCTTCCAGAAGGCAGGGTTGTTCAGATTTGAGAATGAAAACTAACTGGTGAACATAAATGTCACTACCCCTAAACCTGTATGTATATTGAGTACACCTGACACTGATAGCTTTTTAATATTAAGGGGAAATGTGGCATGCTAAGAAATTATGCCTTGGGGAAAGAAGTACTGATTAAGAGACTGATGTTAAGATAGAAAAATCACTTCCTAACACGACTTCTTAAGTGGGAGTTCTCTGGGCCCTTAAAGTGAGTGGCCCATTGCCTGGATACACAGGGCCACAGGATAAACATGGTGGCACATTTCTTGCATATGGGAGCAGAGAAATAAAACACTTTTACACTAAAATTAATATCAACATGTTATGGGTCAGAAAACAAAATGAATGAGATTATCTTAAACAAAACAAGGATCGCCCAAGTAATTTCTTCCTTGAAGCAGACTGCCTTGGTTTATGTCCTAGACCCTGGGGTGTTTTATAAACATTTTAGCATCATGTATGATCCTCTACATTTGACTCATAATTCCAGTTGGCCATCCCAACAATGGTTGGAAGAATGAACTACCTCTTAACAATTAGTTATGCTTTACATTTGAAATCCTTAAGATGGACTTCTTCACCTTCTTTATCACCATCTGTGTTCTATAATTCTTTGAAGAGTCCTTGTAGGAAAGGCTGGTCCAGAGCATACCATCCAGTAAGTAGCAATGAAAAGACAACTCTAAATGGAAAACCCCACCTGTGCAAATAAGTTGTTTTCCTTCACTTCAGTTTTATACTTTAAAACTATGTAGTGATACCTGGTACTGCTCAGTTCCATGAATGCTCTGCCATCTTGTATTCCTATAACAGCACTGGTTTGAATGGCTCCTCATGAAATTTAGTATTCAAAACAGTTTGGTTAAACTCAATGAACATATCACTTTTGTTCATTGTTCACCAGAGAACTTTCTCTATCCGGCCCCTGTCTATAATTCCATAACCCCCCACACTGTACTCATGTGAGAAGCCTGCCTTTGTGGAAAAGGCTGCTGAAAATCCCACTGACAGAAGGGGACTGAGATTGAGATGCACTTCTGAAGCACTTCTAGAGGCTTCCAGATTACAGAATCTTTCAGAAAACTGCTATGCAGTGGAGGCCAACTTATGCTTTTGGGTATCAAGAACAGCGCCTGATGCATAGTAACTGCTAGAAAAATTATTGAACAGATAGGTTTATTGACAAATGTATATATTTTATACACACACACGGTACAAATAGACACAAAGCTTAAATTTACCTTGTGATAAGTTATTATTTTTTGTCCCTAGAAAACTCTGAAGAACAAAATCCCAGCTATAATCCTTTGAAATGACTGCTAAGGAAGAGAGAGGGAGAGTCCAACCTATAGACAAGGTTGAAGGCACTGTTGAAGATATCAAATATAATACACAACTAAATGTAAGATACTATTCATTCTTCCAACTACATAGAATTAGGAGTAAAATGTAGAGGCACCTTGCCAGACTGTGATAACTACATGTAACACTCAGTGGTCTGAATAAGGGGACTTCAATGGAAAACAGGGTGCTGGAGCTGGGTAGGAGATGGCAGATGGAAAAACTCTGCAGGAACACGGAGATGTGACTCTGGGAAATCGCTTCCACCCTAAATTTCCTCTTAGATCATTTTTCCCAGGGGATTTTCTCAGAAGACAACAATCTTGTGTGATATTAACTGTTTTGCATGGGAAAAGAAATTTAAGCAGGGGACAAGATCCATGGCAAAAATATGGGAAATGCGGGTTTTAATAGAATCTTAAAAGTCTTTTGAGAGTAGGATTTCTCAGAATCCTTAATATCCCAACACACATTGCATATTTCCAAGAAGGGAGTATGACACATAGAGTTCCCAACTGTAACTACTTTCTCTTTTCAAGGATCATCCTGTAGAACTAGGTTTTGCCAAGCACATTTTGGATAATGTACTCTAAACCCAAGTACAGATTATGAGCTATCGACAGTTAATCTTGAAATTATAATTTTAGAGAGTAATAATGGTCCCAGAGGTCTCCCTGATTCTTGATGGGGTAGGAAACATGGCTAGATTTTTGCATTTGAAGGGCACATCTTCTTTCATTGATAGAAGGAGATGGGGAAAAAGGCAATAATGAAAGCAGAATGAGCATAGACGGAGGACAGAAAGCCGATGAACTAAGATAAAAAGAAGAAATCAGTGATATCGTTGTGAGAAAACTCTTCAGACTTCATAGCCAGTTGGAGAATAAAGAGTTTACATTGCCTTAGGGCAGAGAAATAACATAATGGGCATTGAGGCATCTAGAGATCTATTAGTTTTCCTCGATTTACTAAGAAGCGTCAAATTATTGATAATTACATGTTTCGTAAGTGTGGTCCACAGCCCCACGAGGCTCCTCGGTATCCCGCAATCTAGTTTTCTTAAAGCCAGTCCATCTTTGGTTTTACAGGCAAGTGACCAACTTCATAGACATGTTTAATATGTGACATGAGTAAAGGTTATTTACTTAAAACTTATCAAATGAATTATTAAGGTGACTAAGTATTGATGAACCAAAATTAGTGCATTACAAGAGCCTAGCAACTTTTCTCAGTCTGCATTTACTAGGAAATATTCCTCAGTACCTTGCCACTTTGGAAAGTTCAAGTGCATACAAGACAGGCCGATACTTGGAATGTCTATGATTTCCTGCAAGACAGAGCTGCAAAGGCTGCCTTGACTTTGCTGTGTTTTACTGTTCTATATCACCACTGTCAATCTCATTTGTGATGGTTGCTCACTGTCAATTTCATTTGTGATGGTTGTTCTATTAACCCTGCAATGATGCCTATACACCACCATGGCTAGACACTGAGCCATAATTTTCAAGTATTAATTTCTAAGACGTGTAGGAAATGTCTTTCAAATGTGGATCACCTTTAGCCCTATTGCTGTCACCAACGTACAAAAATACTTATCACTCAATGCGCCCAATCAGTTTTAATGGCCACTACACCTCATTGTTGATGAGCAGCCTATGGATTTATGCTGGCGAAATGATCTGCCGTATAAAATACCAGTTTTAACAAAATACGTTTTAACAAAATATAACAGAGTTATTTTTTAGCCCACTTTTATTACATAAAACCATGACTACAAGCATATACTGCAACATCTAATTTTATCGTTTTCCAATTCCTTCGCAGCATTCTATTCTTTACCCACCAGAAAGGGGGAATATTTGGAGAAGGAGCTGTAAATGGGCTAAAACTTTTTTTTAGTTTAGTTTTGTTTTTTGTTTTTTTGGTCATAATCACAGTGTTCTAACATGAAAGAAACAATGAGTGGAAATTTATAGTCTGGATTTAATTCTGACTTCCTGTTAGAAGCATAAAAAGGAAAATAATACAAGGTTAGAATTACATAACCTTTTACCTGTTGTAGAGTTTATAATGACAAGTCGTGTGAGATGCCAGGTTACTAATTCGTGGTATTTTCCCATGAAGTTTCCCTTTTGTAATATTCACTCAGGAATCCCATCACTGAGTGTTCTGTCCTACAAAATGCATGTCTTAAGTAAAAAGTTGTTTTCTTATTTCCGTACTTCCAATAAACATGTCACTACCAGAGTCTCTGATACACCAGGGAAAACCAGCTGAACACAGGGAGTCAGTTTGAATCCCAGTCAAATGTCCAAGAAAGCCTCTGTTTGAGTCAATTTATGATTTACAAATTTTAAACATTAAAACTTTCTAGTAGATCCCTATTTCCCACAGACCAAAGGAACACCAGATTGGAAACAATTGCCCTGAATGTTTCCAAAACCTATAAAAACCATATGTATAGAAAAAGTCAAGTACAATCACATTCTCAGTCCTTACAGGAATTGAGCGCCCCGGACTAGTAACCAGAAGACCCAATTCCCCTCTCTGCTTCAGTGTCCTTACCAAGAAACTGATGGCTAACCTTAAGGCAGCATACTGTATCACATAAGGGCACGGCCACCAGAGAAAAAAATCCTGAATTTGAATCCAAACTCCACAAAATTACTTAACCTCCTCAAGGCCATCATAATCAAATTGTTCCTAAGAAACCATAAGAGCAGACACAGAAAAAGAGGACATACTGCATACAAAGGAACAAGTATAAAAATTACCATAGATTTTGCGTCCAAAAAACGATGCAACCCAGAAGACAATGTAATACCACCTTCAAAGCATTAAAAGAAAAAAACCAGCCTAGATGCTATATCCAGCAAAAATATCCTTCAAAATGAAGGACAAATAAACACATGTTTCTCATTTGAAAAGGTAAATAATAATAGCAGCTGCCTCCTAGAGCTGTTATGAATACTAAGTTATTTAATATGGCAAAATAGACAGTGCCTGGCAGATAAGGAGCATTACACTTATATATTAGATATAAAATTAATACTAAAGTAAGCAGCTGAGGCTTTTTCTTTTGTTTCCTCTAATATAGTAGTGGGGATTTAAAGCGAAGTATTTCCTGGGGCACCTGGGTGGCTCAGTCGGTTAAGCATCCGACTTCGATTCAGGTCATCATCTCACAGTTCGTGGGTTTGAGCCCCGTGTCGGGCTCTGTGCTGACAGCTAGCTCAGAGCCTGGAGCCTTCTTTGGATTCTGTGTCTCCCTCTCTCTCTGTCCTTCCCCTGCTCACATTGTCTCTCTCTGTCTCTCAAAAAAGGAATAAATGTTAAAAAAAATTTAATGAACTTTTTCCCAATGAAAAGACAGGCATGAGATTAATAGATCCCCTCAGGAAGAATGAGAGGTTAAGTCCAACCTCTCATTGTTTATAAGTAGATCATACCAATAATATGCCTTTCTTAGTCAATTTAGGCTACAAACAACAAAGTACCATAGACTATGCAGCTTACAAGTAGGAATGTATTTATTTCTCCAGAGTCCTGGACCCTGGCAGCCTAGATCAGAACACCAGCATGGTTGGGATGTGTTAAGAGCCCCCTTCTGGGCTACAGACGGCCATGATCAAGCCTGTTCAACTAGAAGGTAAATGCTCTGAAAGTGTGAAATTCCATCTTAGCATAATGTCCTGTGCTCAACGGTCTGACTAAGAGTATCTCCTACTCTAAGTCACTTATAAAGTACTTTCACATGCTGTAACAAGGTCTTAAGTATTTAGTGTTCTCATTCAATCAGTGGTGCTGCTTCTCAAGTTGCTTGGAGGATAGAGTGCAGGAGACTGACTTGCAAACAGACAGATACAGTATCAAAGCCCAAACGTTACGATACGGGTAAGTAAGTGTAGGATGCCATGCGGGCACAGAGCACGGACAGCCAACCCAGCAACTGGGCACCAAGGAAGTCTTTTTTGAGGCAATGAGCTTAAATGGTGTCCTAACCAACGAAAACGGGATTAGTCGGGACTGATTAGAGGCTCAGGGAGTTAGAAGAGGCTTTGTTATAGGAGCTTGAGCAAGTCATGTGATCAATCTAAGCCTCAGTTTCTCAGTATTAAAAGAGAGATAATAATATCTTCTTCACCGACTTGTGGTTGGAATGAATGACCTGAAGGTATAGAAAACTGCCTTAAAGCCCACACAGGGTAATGCACAGAGACGGGTACCCAGTAGTCTTTGAACGGCTTTAGGGAATAAATGATATTCAGAAAAAGTAGAGAAGTAACACCACATTTCCTCCTTATCCTAGAAGCCTGAAATGAATCTTGCTGGAGTCAAGCATTCTAGTCTACGCCAGGCAGTGCATTTCCGCCAGCAGAAATAGTCATTTTACTCAATCATAATAACAAAGATTTAGTAACAGTGACATAAACAAAAGATACAGGGGCACTGGCTGGGAAGAAGAACAGGGAATCTAAGACTCAAAACTTGCAGGTAAACCACAGAGATGGCAAAGCATTTAATACAGTAGAAGCTGATAATGTTGACTGAAAAATGAAAGAGAAGGACCCCAGTCCATTCATTTCTAAACCTATATTCCCGTCCCCTTGCCAAATACAACCCATGCAATGAAAGATGTATATTACATGTTTGTTGAATCGCAACTAATTATTTTTGGAAGTTTGCTGTCCTGCACACACTATGGGAAAATACCAAACACCTATGACCCAGATGAGGACTCCCACAGAGAGCTCTACCGACGCCCCTTGGCTGCTAGGGCAAATGCACTCTTTCCCACTAGACCTCTGACCTCCTCCCCAGCGCCCTTACATAGCTGATCACAACTCTCTTTAGCGGTCTTCCTCCACCCATTTCTGTGAGCCCCTCACCTGCTGTATCTGGATGAATATTATTTTCCCCGGGACTTAACACAGCACCTGGAACATATAAATATTTACTGAGCGACACTAACCCAAAATAGAATTCAGACTGGGGTCTTCAGGAATTAACTGTTTGTCTTGGGGGGTGGTGAGTATGGGGGGTTGGCAGAGTCCTGTTTTCCTAACCCACAAATGGAATGGAAAATCTAGTGACAAAATGAAATGCTTGATACACACNACAGTATCTGGAACATAGTGGGTATTACATAAATATGTGATGCAGATACAGTGAGAAACAGTGCTCAGTGATTGTAATTTGGGATGTTGCAAGTCTGGGAAAGCTGTTTAACTGCAATCTCGACATTCTTTCACAATTAGGTAAAGTCATTATCGTACTTGGAAACTTTTTCAATGAGCATCGCAATGAAAATGCTTGCTCATTTAGAAGGAAGTTTCATCTAGCCAGAGACTGTCCCACGGCAATACGGGTGTGGCCTTTCTGCTGGATCACTTGGAAATAATTTTTCAAAATGGTAGACATACACGCTGGGAAAGCATCCGAGTTCCTACCATGCAATAATCGAGACACTTCTGCCGTGAGGAGTAAAAACATCAGCCGCACCCCACGTCACTTGAAAACCAGGAAGAATAGGAGTCAACCATGTCACACCAGTCCCTGTACTTTATTTTCTGCCCATCTCAGAGCAGCAGGTGGGGACAAGCAAGTGTGAGGGTCTTCGCCCCTCACCTCATCTCCAAGCACTTGGACCACCAAAGGACCATCTCCTGCTCGCACAGCCTCACCACAGACAGGGCACCAAGACTTTGATGTCTTAAAACAAATGTTTTCAAGATAATTTTTTCTGAAAAAAAATTTTTCCCATAATTTGTTACAGCTGGGATCTGATTACCATCACTACTCAATCCCCGCCGCAATGGAAGGCACTGGTGCTTTGCAGAAATAAAGAGAGCACCATCTCACATTGGCTCCTATAAGAAATGGAGAGTGCCCTTTGGGGTATCTCAAAAATGGAAGAAGAGGGATGCCTGGGTGGCTCAGTCGGTTAAGCGTCCGGCTTCAGCTCAGATCTCATGGTTTGTGGGTTTGAGCCCCACGTCAGGCTCTGTGCTGACAGCTAGCTCAGAGCCTGGAGCCTGTTTTGGATTCTGTATCTCCCTCTCTCTCTGACCCTCCCCTGCTCGCTCGCTCTCTCTCTCAGAAATAAATAAAACGTTAAAAAAAAAAAAAAACAGAAGAAGAGAGTGCACCCAGCTGTGGCTCCCATAAGGCAACGACACCTTCTTCCATCAACAGCCATCAATTAGCTTAACGCCCGGGCCTTGTGCTACTAACAGAGGCTTTAAGGGTTTAAAAGCAGAACCAGAAGCAACAGCAGCAGAAGGTGGGACACAGCTGAGATATAGCCCTACGGAAACCCTGTTAGCTATTAGCCATGTTCACAGTCAAACGATATCAGGGCTTTCATTCTCCCATAGCTTTTATTTTTTATTTTTTTATTTTTTTAAATGTTTTATTTATTTCTAGGAGAGAGAGAGACAACGTGAGCAGGGGAGGGTCTGAGTCCCATAGCTTTTAAAAATGTCTCAAATTTCCATTTTATTCCCAAAGGACCTGGATACTTTGTTCCTAAAAATAAGATTATTCAAGTATCTCTTCCTACACATTACGGAGTGTCTTTAACCTAGAAAACACATGAGAGCCGCTGACCAAGATGATTTAAGAAAAACACCACTGGTGAGTAACCTTTCCACATTGTTGCCAAGTGGCTCAAATCGTCTAGAGAGAGAACTCAGACAAAACAAAACTCTGCCCTTTGATGACTTAACATATTGTGTTGTGGATGACACATTCAAAGCTTTACTAAAGCAATCACACCTGTTTTCCTACTAGGTTCACTGTATCAGGTCTGGTTTCAAAGTTTTACACCAGGGCCCGAACTGAAAAGCTCTTCAGGGACTTTACCTTCTTAGGATAACATGGTCCACAAGGTCCAACCCTCACAATTATGTACAGACGTGTGCTCACTCATTTTGCAGCAGGAATAAGGAAAGTGATGTACCCTGAACATAGGCTCTCTGGCCACTGGTCCATGCTCTCACCTCTAAGCCCTATGCCTCCTGACAGCAGCTGGACCCTCTTTCTTTCTGGAAGCTCACGGCATGTCAGGCTCCCTGATGCCTACTATATTCTAGCTATATGGTTCTTCTTTCTGGGCTTCGGTCCTTCACACATGTCCTTCCTTCTATCTAAGACAGTCTTCCCACTGTTAAAACAATGGTCTCTTCATCTTTTCCATCCCCATTTAAATGCCACCTCATAGGAGTCTCATCTTTGACCTTCCCATCTAAAATAGAACCCTCTCTTCTCTTCTTTATTTTGTGCAACAGCACCTTTGGTACCTTCCTAGCATTCATCACCATTTGAAAGTTTACTTTTTTAAAATTTATTTGAGAGGGACAAAGTGTGAGTGGGGGAGGGGCAGAAAGATTGGAGACAGAATCCCAAGCAGGCTCCACACTATCAGCACAGAGCCCGATGCAGGGCTTGAACCCACAAAACCGTGAGACCATGACCTGAGCCAAAACCAAGAGTTGGACACTCAACTGACTGACCTACCCAGGCACCCTGAAATTTTACTTCTTAGTTGGTTCTGTGATTTATTGCTTGCTTTTGTTTCTAGACTAGAGGCTACATTGGATTGGGGCTGCTGTGCTCTCAACACCAAGAACAACGACTGGCAACAAAGTAGGCACTCAATAAATAACTACTTGCTGAATGAATAAAGGAAAGAATGAGGTTCTCAAATGTGTGCATTAATTCTAAACATGAGTGGTGCTTTCTCAGCCTCTCATGATCGCACACACATGGATGGTCTTGGAAAGGAAGTGGCATATTGCCTGGTCATGGAAGTAAGTGTTCAATTATGGAGCTAACGACGACTTAGAATGACAGATGTAGGGATACAGGAAGGATGTAGAAGAATGGAATGGATAAATAAACACCTGTCACTCCTAGAATAATTTGCAACCTTAAAAACGATTCTACTTTTTCAAGGCCAGTTGTGAGCAAACCTCTCCTTAAATATCACCACTGACTCCCATACTATTTCTGAAGTAACTCAATCCAGAAAGTTCTGCTAGGAAGACCCTCCTTAGCCTGAGCGGGAAATTGCCACCCTATCACTTGCAATCATTTGTCTTCATCCTACCCTGCTGAAACAACACAGAATCCATGAAATACCTTTGTTCCAATACATACATAGCTGTCCCTGCTAACGCACCCAGGGTGGGACACAACACCCCCAGTGGGTATAAACAGCAACAGGATAGCACATCTCCTCTGAGTGATCCTACCCTTCCTCTTACGTGGCCACAAGTTTGTTTACTGAGTAAAACAGGATAAAAATAAAAGAAAATCAGGAAAAATTTTAAATAAGATGCTCATATATTTATGTGCCACAGATGCCACATAGATAGTCCCTAAACTTTTCACAAATGTTCCCATGAAGTTACTTCTAATTATGAAATTTATTTCATGGTTCCTTCAGGAAAAAAGCTTTTCCCTCAATTCCCCCTTAAACATCTTTTTGTTCAGCTCAGTGTTCTCAATGAAGGGTGACTATGGCCCCCAGGAGGCAACAGGTGGTGTCTGCAGACACCTGTGGTTGTCCTAACTGGAGCTGGGGATGGGGGACTATTGTCATCTCATGGAAGACTAAGTGCCACCAAATATTCTACAACACACAAGACCACCGTCTCCCATGCCCCGCATGCCTATGCACAAGACAAGGCATTACCCCACCCAAAATGTCCACATTTCCAAGGTGAAAACACTTAGCCCAGGGATTCTCCGTACTGCCCCCTTGTGGGAACTCTGGGAATCTGTGGGGTGCTTTTGGGTCATCACCAAGTCCTTCAGTCTATGGAACACCACACACTGAAGAATTATTCCATATCCCAAGCCACTTTAAAATCTCTCACCCACCATTCATGCAGAAGAAAAACCCATATATAATCATCTAAGCCTAGAACCCAAATCTGTTTGACATGTAAATGAATTGCTTGGTTTGGCCTCCTTTCAAATCACGTATTGGAGTGACCAAGAAAATACATCAGGACCCATATATGTTTTCGGTTGTCATATGAAATGATTTTAGAAAGAGGCACAAGCCCTTGCCACTTTCAGTTCAACTTACCACACCGTCCTCTTCCTGGGGTCATTTCCAACTTGGACAATCCAAGCAACTGTTAAACCACGTATTATTTGACTATGCATTATTTTCTGTTGTTTTTTCTTTGGATCATCACTAAGAGACTAGGTACACATCCACACACATTATGTGTGCTTATGGGCTATATTATCTCTGCATTTCATTTCAGAATATCTGGGAGCATTAGGAAAACATGTGGCATAAAAGGAGAGCCTTGGGTATATCAGGATTATACACCACTCTTCTTGCCCTTCAAAGCCTTCTGGGATCTTGCTTCTGTTTTCCAATAAAATTACCACCCCCTACAGGATCTTACCCTCTGCAAATTTGATTGAGATGTCATTGATACCCTCACCCAACTATACAACCTAGTACAAAAGAGAGCCTTGGGAAATTGCCACAAAATAGGGGCCAATCACCTCTCCAATGAGTGGGACCCTTGGTTTACCCCTCTTCCCACTACTGAAGGCACTTGGATACTTCCAGTAAAGTTTCCAAGAAATGAAATGGTCGTGCAAATTATTGATCTCATCCAGCAATGAGAAGACAAACTTGCTTTAAAAAGAAATCAGATAGTAGGTGGACAGGAAGCAAACACAACAATGGCAGATACAATCTTGAGGAGAATGGGGAACACAGACTTCTTTCTGCATAGCGTGAGTGTACAGATAGATTTTTCTTTCAAAAAGTCCTCAGTGAGTCCATAATGAACATCACTAAAGTTTCAAAATTATCAAGAACCTCAGAGCCATTCCCAGAAACCTGGATTCTTTGAAGCATCTTGAAGGAAGGGTGTTTGAGAACTAAATATATTCCAACAAAAATATATCCATATGATAATTTTTAAAATTATGTTTTCAAAGGAGACCTGAACGTCTTTTATTATATAATTTATTTTATATAAAACCAAATAACCAATCAGACTAACGGAACTAATTCCCACGATCTCTTGAACTTTTCTTCAATGTTTAAGAAGTATAGATTCTTAGTGGTGGAAATACAATTTCTATTATTGGACATGTTAAACAAAAACTCTTTAGGTTACAAAGTATACGTGCACCCACTTCAGCTTGGGATAAAACAATTTAAAATTTTTTAATGTTTATTTATTTTTGAGAGACAGAGGGAGAAAGAGCATGAGTAGGGCAGGAGCAGAGAGAGAGGGAGACACAGAATCTGAAGCTGGTTCCAGGCTCCGAGCTGCCAGCACACAGCCCAGTGTGGGACTTGAACCCACAAACCGTGAGATGGTGACCTGAGCCGAGGTCAGACACTTAACTGACTCAGCCACCCAGGTATCCCAAAACAATTTAAATTCTACTTTTAAATATATAAAAGAAGGTAAACATAAAAACAGTCTTTTCCAAAACATAACTCTGTAGTTTTAAAATGTATAATTTTGATTGAACCATTTAAAGCTTTTCTAAATTGGTTTGTATTTTGACATTGCTTCGATAAAGGTGCCAAAGCAAATTTGTCTTTACCGTAATATGTCTATTTGAGGTTTATTCCACTTGTTCTTTGGAACCCTAAGGAAACAATTTACCAAAATTATAGAGAAGTAAAGTGTCAAAATTATAGCATAAAATTTTCTTTCCCCCTAAAATTACAGGTAGGAAAACTACAGTCTACAGAAATGAAAATCACCGGTTGTCTCTCGTTTTTAAGCCCAATTTTGGTTCCCTTTTTGGTAAATCTTTATAAAACCCATACCATGAAAACAAGAGAACCATAAACCACCCAGAGATCTATGGCATTTCCTGGAACCACGAGAGACTAATACTTTCCTCTGAACCAAAGGACTATCAATCAACCCTGTATCTTTTGAGAAATAGGAGAAGGAGCAGGGGGAGGGGAGGCAGATGGAAATGGCGGGTGATAAAACCTCTGTGAAACCCGTCATCATCACCTAGGTATGCCTATACACCTTGACTCCTCTGAAACTTCTTTTCCACAGGGCTCAGCAGACTTCAAAAGCCACAGCGTTATATCTTGGGCTCGAAGGAAAATTAAAAATAAAAAAACAAAAAACAGATGGCACAGCGTACTGAGTTGAATACTGGCCCCTCAAAATTAATGTCCATCCAGGATCTCTGAACATGACCTTATGAGGGTCTTGGCAAATGTCATCAGGATGAGGTCTTCCTGGGTGAGGGTAGTCCCTACCCTCCACAACTATGGTCCCTAAAAGAACAGGGAAATTGGACGTAGACACACACAGAGGGAAGCAGCAATGTGAACAGATGCAGAGAGACTGGGGTGACATGCCCGCGTGCCAAGGAATGCAAAGACCGCAGGCACCAGCCCCAAGTTATGAAGAGACAAGGAACCATCTTGCCTTCGCATCTTCAGAGGCAGCATAGCCTGCCAACCCTTGAATCCCACTTCCAGTGTCCAGTGTCCAGAACTGCAAGAGAACCGATTCCTGTTATGCTAAGCCCCTGGATCTGTGGTGATGTGTCACAGCAGCCCACGGAAACCGATGCCTCTCCTTACAGGATACGCCTACGGTGATATCTCTCCTGGATGGTCCAGGAAATGTCCTGGTCCCTAATTTCCAAAGACTATTAAGTCAGAATCTGTTGGGATGGAGCCCAGAAATCTCTTGCAACTATGAGCTCCATGGGCATTTCCATGCACTCTAGTTTAAAGGACCCTGGGCAGTGGGATGGTTGGAGGTCTTCACGATGCCATTTTCCTTCTACTAGTCATACTGCCCATGCACCTGCTGTGGGTATCTGTAATACACTGCTAGAGTCCCGGAGTCAGACAGTCCTGGGCTAGCCCGCCTCTGAATAAGCCATGCCACATGTTTAGACGAGTGTCCTCATGGATGTAGAGCCCACGGAGTAGGTCCTGCGTGGAGGTGCCGTGAGGAAACGTGGCATGGCTGAGAACACATGAGGGTGTGCCAATAAAGTGTGTCACATACAGTCAGCTCTCCCCGATGCTGGATCGGGGTTTCTCATTTCCCCATTTTGGATCAGGGTTTTTACTTTCCCATCTTACCTGAATTAAAGTTCTTTCCAGACCACATTTGTCATCAGGGAACAAATCTGACTGTGTCTCCGGAACACTAGCATCAAAACTACAGAAGCAATGGTTGTCACTCACTGCATGCTTACGGCCAGTCTTCTGCATGGTGTCAACTTGAGTTGGCCTTCTTATCCCTGTCTTCCAGATGGAAAACTGAGGTTCAAAGAGGCCAAGCAACAGGATTAAGATATTACCATTAGCTTGCATTTGTGTGTCTGATTACTTTATTTATACAAAAACTTTAACTTGGACTTAAAAAAAAAAAGAGGGGGGAAGAAAAAGGAGAAGAAGAAGGAGACAGAGAAAACCTTTGGCCAGTCCTTCACCGCATAAGGATCTGGGGGCTAGTAGCATCAGCAACACGTGAGTGCTGACTACAGATACACCATCTCTGGTGCCTCCCTAAACCTACTGAATCAGAAAGCACATTTTAGGGGCACCTGGGTGGCTCAGTTGGTTAAGCATCCAACTTCGGCTCAGGTCATGATCTCATGGTTCATGGGTTCGAGCCCTGCATCCGGCTCTGTGCTGACAGAGCTTCTTCTGTGCTAGCCCAGAGCCTGGAGCCTGCTTCTGATTCTGTATCTCCCTCTCTCTCTGACCCTCCCCTGCTCATGCTGTTTCTCTCTCAGGAATAAATAAAACATTAAAAAAATTGTTTTTAAAAGAAAGCGTGTTTTATTTAGATTCCCAGGTTAGACTATGCAGTTTAGAACCTAAGACCCCCTGGGTTTATTCAACTCAGAGACCAGATAACCGCAGAGGGGGCCTTACCACCGCCAAATCTAGTGGCAGGATATTCTGTTTCTAATATGATGGGGTGGGGAGGGAGGGGTGTGACACTTGTAGAGAGAGAATTCATACTATACTATGAATGAGAAATAAGTCCTAAATATAACCAACGTCAGATGCCAACCGCGATTCAGGAAATGACTCTTAAAACTGGGTCAGAGCTACTGTAATGAGCACAATTAGAATGAAGTCTGGAGTTAGAAATAAGGGAAGAATATGAATGGATCTAGAGTTAAAACTCATCGTACGATTGGTGAATAAGGTCAGAAAAAGTAATAACCATGAGAGCTAACATTTATTGAATGACTATACAAAGCACTTATGAAATCATCACTATATGCATGAGCTTATTTAATCCTGTCGACAACCTGAGATTTGTAGCAACAGAAGAAGCTTGGGGGAGGGGTGCCTGGGTGGCCCCATTGGTTAAATGTCCAACTCTTGATTTTGGCTCAGGTCATGATCTCATGCTTTGTGGGACTGACTCTGGAGTCAGGGTCTGTGCTGACAGCTCAGAGCCTGTTTGGGATTCTCTCTCTCCCTCTCTCTCTGCCCCTCCCCTGTTTGTGCTCTCTCCCAAAATAAATAAACTTTAAACATTTAAGAAAAAAAAAAAAAAGCAGCAGCAGCAGCTAGGACTTGGATGCACACCACACAACATCGCCAGGCTAGTAAGGACAGAACTGGCTCTGGGTCTCCCGAATTCCTCAGGCATCTACCCACATATTAGTTGAAAGACTTTAGAGAAATAAACTCTGGGATAGCACTTGTCCAAGTTGGAAAGGTCAGATGCAGTGCACATCCATCTGTAGCCTGCAAACAGCCACCGAGAACGCACCAACATAGAAGCTTAAAGTGGACTTACGGAGAGGGACACACACAGCATGGTTTGGCGAAAGCACTTTTACCCTCCAGCTTTCAGGGTGGTAGGGGGAAGTCTGTGAGCTTCTAGAACATCTACGAAGAGCCTCCACCCAAGTCCCCAGACCTGCAGCTCCCTGGATTTGGAAGTTATCTCCGTTTACGGGCACTGCACCATAACGAGCCAAAGAGCAGAGACAGATATGGTAGCTGTCACAGGCCCCCGGCATGGGGGTGCTCAGGCCGTGCAGGACGAGCTGGAGCCCTGTGCCCCTGCCTCCGCCGGGGCTTGTAGGCCATGCAGCCGTTCACGGCCACCCCACGTGCAAGAAACTTACACTGATGGCGTCCCGGAGCCGGGGCATGCTGCACGGGGCACATGGTATGTGGCCTCCGCTCGGCCCGATCTCACATGCACATTTCACATTCGTGAAACAAATGGAAACAGCATGTGCTTCCCATCTGTGTCTTGCTTCCAGTTTACAAACATCTAGTTTGTAAACCCTCCTCTCACTCATCACTATGGATGTTTCAGACAGGGGTAAGGAGAGCTGGGGAGGCAACCAGCCATGAGGGCAGGAGTTGGGGGGAGCCCCAGCCTCATCACTGACCAGTCTGTCCATCTTGTTTGCGGCAAATCGCTTTTCTGAATCTCTAGATGTTTGCTTGATTTTTTGCCGTTAATGTTTTGTTAATCAAAGGGGATGAACAAAGTTGTCTCTTAAAATCCTTTCTGGCCACGAGGGTCTATAATTTAATCCAAGAACTAAAGTTTTTAAAACCCTCTAAAATTTTTTATTTTTTAAATTTTATTTTTCAACAATGTTTTTAACTTTATTTACAGAGAGAGAGAGACAGAGAGAACCCCAAGCAGTCTCTGCACTGTCAGCACAGAGTCTGACACAGGGCTCGATCTCATGAACTGTGAGATGGTGACCTGAGCAGAAATCAAGAGTTGGACACTTAACTGACTGAGCCACTCAGATGCCCCAAAACTCTCTAAAAATCTTTAGCCTTACACTGGCGCACGCTGGCTGGCAATTTTACCTAGCACTTTGCACTCGTCTTCTGTTACTCCACGAACAGGTAGGGAGTATCTCCTGTATAGAAAGCCTATGGCGACAAGTATCATTATCCCTATTTTATAGATGGAGGAAATAAGGCTCAGAGAGAGAAGTAATTCATCGAAAATCACAAGGCCAATGTGTGCAGGAAGAGCCAGAGTTCAAACTCAGGTCCATGACTCCAAAGTCCCCTGGTTTTTTAAAAAATTTTTTACATTATTTTATTTTTGAGAAAGACAGAGACAGAATGCAAGCAGGGGAGGGGCAGAGAGAGAGGGAGACACAGAATCCAAAGTCACTCCAGGCTCTGAGCTCTCAGCACAGAACCTGAAGCGGGGCTCAAACTTACGAACTGTGAGATCATGACCTGAGCTAAAGTCAGCGTTTAACTGACTTAGCCACCCAGGCACCCCAAAAGCCCCCGTGTTCAACGATCACAAAGTGTCATGAGGTCATTTATCTGTAAGACAAAGCTAAAATTCCTAAGGCTGCTCTTCCTAATCTCCAAAAAGAGTTTCACTTTGTACATTTGATTACTTCTAATATGACTGAATTCTGATCCAAATAAATGTCTGCGAAGTTATCTTTTGGGAAATCTACTCCAATATCATAACCATCATCAAAAAAAAGGAAAGGAAAGAAAGCTCCCAGAAGTCACCATCCTATAAAAAGAAAGGCCCAGTTCCAATACCATATATGTCGAAATCTTCCCACCAGCCTTTTTAAAAACAAATGTAGCTGAGTGATTTGGAATTTGTTATTTTCCCCAGTGGGAGCAAGATCCTCAGAGTCCTTCCAGTATCAAAAATGTATTTTGATGAAAGAAAAACAAATCGTTTCAACCCTTAAAGAAAATCACTGGTTACTTAAGAGCAGCATATACACAATTTTATTCCTATTTTCAAAACCATGACGTTGTAGGAATGGAGAGATTTTATTCAACTTTAAGGAAGGGAAAAAAAAAAAATCAAGCCGGAAGCACAATATGGACTTTATAAATCTGAAAATTAAAAGGCATGGAAACATTGCTTCAAAAAGAGTTCTCATGAAGGCAGCTCAAGTATTTAAAAAAAAAAAAAAGAAAGAAAGAAAGAAAAGAAACACACACGGTACTGCTATAGTTATATGCCTGATTTTTAATGATTGCTTGCATAATGTAGAAAATTAACCCTGTTGATGCCACTGGCACACCTTTTATGTGTAACGGAAAGGGCTGGAGATCGATGTATCTGACACAGAAAGTTTACACATCATCACATACACTGAAAACATCATACTGAAAATTAGGAACGTTTTTTGACCTAGCTCTCTCACCTTTTGCAATGTATCCCATATATAAATAAAAGACAAGAAAACATGTGCGAGAATATTCCTGGCAGCATTTATGCTCACAAACAGACAAAACCAATGACCATCACTATCAGTGAGCAGAAGGACTTGGACGCTATAGAATGGTGAGAAAAAACCAATATGGACTCATCAGGAAAGAACCCTAGGAGCTATTAGTAAGCAAAAACAAAAACCAAAAATCAGCAGGTTACTGAGGATTGTCATAGAACAATTCCACTTTAGTTAGAAAAACAAGCAATAAGCAAAAAACTCCAAATGGACAGGGAAGTTCTCCCTCTACAAGGTTTGCATACACATGCAGAAAGCCTAGCACCGCTGTCTGCTGGAAGACAGGTGGGGTGGGGGTGGGGGGCATTAAATGCTGCTTTTTACTGTCTGACAGCCAGCAGGCATTGCTTTGGCAATTAAAACAATCAAGGAAGTAGACACAGCCCAAGAAAAGATGGAAATCAGCAAAGCGGAGATGTGACGCATGTCCTTAAGTATCAAAAAGCACATCCTGATTTTAACATGGTGAGTGTGGACCACACCGAAGAAAATTCTGTGTCGGACTGCTCTGAGATCCAAAAAGCCCAGAGAGCACACAGCGCATCCCGGCTGGGGTGGGGGCATCCGTGTGATGCCGGGGCCCCATGGGGAGACAAAACAACATACCTCTCTGCTGCAGGAATTTGCTTTGCCTTGATAACAAACCAGAAAGATCCGCGAAAAATGAAGGTGATACTACTTATCTCTTCCATGACCGTGTCTAACAGCGAGATTTGCTTTCCTGGCCCAGAACACGACAGAGAAAAGACCTTCCATTCTGTCTACCCTTCAGTCTCTCTCACGGTCATACACTACAACGTTTTCTCCCTTGCCTAGAAAGACTACATAAATTATTGCCCCAAGAGCACTTTTATATGCTGACAGCACTAAATAAATGTATTACAGACTTTCAAAACACATTTTGCAACAGCAATTTATCGTCAGATAGGATATTGGTACATGTCCTGTTTTAAGTTTTCTCTATTTCCCATCTTATAAGCTTATCTGAGTAAAACCTGACCTTACATCTGAGCAAAAATCAATTAAAGAGGGCCAAGTAGGGGCGCCTAGGGGGGCTCAGTCAGTTAAGCATCCAACTTCGGCTCAGGTCACAATCTCACGGTTTGTGAGTTCGAGCCCCCATCAGGCTCTGTGCTGACAGCTCAGAACCTGGAGCCTGCTTCAGGTTCTGTGTCTCCCTCGCTCTCTGCCCCTCCCCCGCTCACGCTGTCTCTCTCTGTCCCCAAAATAAACATTAAAGAAAAAAAATTTAAAGAGGGCCAAGGAATCGCATTAATTCAAAACTGACTTCTTTTTACCCAAAGTACAACTTGAGTGTGGCATTCACCCTTGGTTACTGAGACAGACCAAAATCAGTACATGTCTCCTCAGTGTTAAATCACAAATGAGGCCATCAGCAAGGCTTCTTCACCTCTAGTCCCCTGGGGCTGTCGCACGAGAGGGAGTCACACACTCTATGAAACAGCCTTTTCCAGGAAGACTGAATGGCACTTCTCCAGGGATGACTGACCCAAAACCTTAGAGTCCATTAGATGTGACCCACAATTTACCCCTCTGTGGTAGATCAGGCCACACTCGCTCCTCTTTAATCTGAAATTATTGAAAGACAATTTATATTCAGGGCATCCCAGAAAAAAACAAAAAACTCTGTTTTTCTCTTCCAAATATTTAGATGTATATAAACAATCATTCACTCAATTACTAAAATGTTTTTCTAAGAAGGACCGCAACCTGTCACGGGCCATATTCAGATGTACTTAATTATATTCTAGAATCACAGGATTACCAAGAAGATCGAACAACCTATTAGAAGCTATGGGAAATTTCATCTGATAGCTGATCTAACTTTTTCTTATAATTGTCTTTTTGTTTTTTATGGAGGTCAGGGCTATGTAGGAAACCTCAATTCCATCTCCTCACACATATGTTTTTTTCAATGTTTCTTATTTATTTCTGAGAGAGACACAGCGTGAGCAGGGGAGGGTCAGAGAGAAGGAGACACAGAATCTGAAGCAGGCTCCAGGCTGTGAAGCAGGCTCCAGGCTGTGGCTGTCAGCACAGAGCCCGACGCAGGGCTCGAACCCACGAATCGTGAGATCATGACCAAAGCCGAAGTCGGACGCTCAACCGACTGAGACACCCAGGCGCCCCACATATGTTTTTTACTACTATTAATTTCCCGTTATTTTTCTCTCAGCTGTCTTCTCTTGGGCAAATAGGAGCACAGAGACCTCACAGGGGGATAGGAATTTCCCTCAGATTGACATTAATGTTCAAAGACCTCTCCACGCCAAGTGTGCTATTTGCCTCCCTTTTGTTAAAGGCAAAAATGCTACAGAAGAACCTTGAACTTTGGCTTTTTAAATACTTTCTGCCAAATCACTACTAATTGGAAAATGATAATATGACACGGATTCAATGATACGCTTTCCAGGGGTGCCTGGGTGGCTTAGTCGGTTAAGCATCCAACATTCGCTTAGGTCATGATCTCGTGGTTCGTGGGTTCGAGCCCCGTGTCGGGCTCTGTGCTGACTGCCCGCTCAGAGCCTGGAGCCTGTTTCAGTCTGTGACTCCCTCTCTCTCTGACCCTCCCCTGCTCACACTGTCTCTCTCTCTCTCTCTCTCCTAGAAATAAATAAAAACACTTTAAAAAAATGATACGCTTTCCAAATACTTGACTGCTGACATTAAGAAGGCTGTATGTAGGTAGGGGCAGTGAGAGGGGGTGGGAACTCAGTCGGTTACACATTGGACTCTTGATCTTTGCTCAGGTCATGATCTCAATCATGGTTGGGGAGTCTGAGCCCCACATCAAGGTCTGCGCTGAAGGCGGGGAGACTGCTTGGTATTCTGTCGCTCCTTCTCTCTGTCCCTTCCATGGTTACATTCTGTCTCCCAAAATAAATAAATAAACCTTATAAGAGAAACAGAGAGAGAGAGAGACAGTGAGAGAGAGAGATAGTGAGAGACACAGAGAGAGAGAGAGAGAGAGAGAGAGAAAGTTGTATGTTTAGGAATATATCTTCACCGTCCACCGTCAACCAAAGGCCATTGCCAACGATTTGTCCAACTGCTGAATACTGTGTTTCTGCTGCCATCTTGTGGTCAATTTTGAACTCGCAACCCCTCTCTTTCCCTCTCTCCCTCCACCTGCTTTTTTCTATCTCATGCAGGGGACTTACACCCAGATCTTAAGGATCCCCTTTCTTAAGTAGGACGGGAAGACAGCCTGCACTATGCTCTGGAAGAAGACTGGATTGTTGCTAACTCCTCTTCCTGCCTGTATATTCTTTCCCTCCCTTCTCACATTTTTCTCATTTTTCCAAAAAGCCATTCTAACAATAAAAACTTTTAGAAAACCCTTCTCCTCATTTACATGAATTTAGTTTCCTACACGTCAATGAAATACAGGTTACAGGAAAATAAATTTGTCAGTTCATAGCAGATGCTCCCTTCCCAACTTTTTCCAAATTGCATTTCTTTACAAAGAAATGAGAAAACAAATCATGTCTTTCCGGGTATAAATTGCCACAATGCTACCATTCATGGCCACAGACTTAGCTGCTGACTCTCCGGATCCCAGGAAGCCCCCCGTGGAAGGAGGGAAGCCACACTGCACTGCAGAGGCTCCGGGAGGGAGCTCCCCAGGGCCCTGGCTAGACGGAGACTGCAGTGGGGCCTGCGTCCCATATTGTTTCCCTGCTGTCCTGCTCACGGGGGCCCCTGCTGTGGTGCGCCGAGGAAATTCATAAACCAGGTGGGGGTGCAGATCAGATGTTTTTCAGATGATATATTAAAGTGAATCATTCTTTACTAAATCACTGCTTTATCGCCCGTGCAAGCGCGCCTTTTATAAAAGCCACCATTCTTGCCTCGCTCTCTGTCCCCACTCTAACACTGGTGGTGATACTGGTCGCCCTCCAAAGAGTCGCCGAAGAGGAACACAAAGCTAAGGAGGGCAGCGAGAATCTCCCCAAACAGGACAGGTCTGACGTAGATGTGCCTAACAGGGTGCAGTAAGTCTAACAACCGTGACTTATAAGCAAGTAGCTTTGAGTGTCACAGGCTCGAGATTTTCATTTTCTTAGAGCCATCATTCAGATCAGACGTTCTCAGACATTTTCCCTGCAGTGACTCACCACATGGGTGACGTCCCCGTGTGCGACACACTCTAGTGAAGAGACGAGACCGCCCGTGGATGACGTGCAATTTCCTGCCATCTCTTTGTCACCGCGGTCTAGGAAGCCGGTCAGAATGCGAGTGAATGGCTCTCCCAGGAGAGGTCTGTGAGTGCCCTCACTCTTATTTTCTAAGAAACCAAGCAAGTCACGAAATCAGATTTTTAGACTATGACTTAGTCATCTGAACCTCAAAATAATCAAGTACACACCACTGCGTGTGCTGCAGCACAGCTGAGATCTGCCCGAGGAGACAGAGGGCGTTGTCCTGAATGTTAGCGCCATCCAACTCTCCGGAGAGGACGCTGAACGAGTATGAACTGGTTTTATTCTCTAGAAGGTTCAGGGGTCTTTTGTTGGTTTGTTTTGCTCACTTGTTATGAATACGTTGTAGATAGGTGCCGTTCTTACCCAGTGTCCAAAAATTCGCATCCGGGAAAAGAAAAGCACGATAAGCTGAGGGTTTCACTAGGTTGGAATTTTCACTATAAACAGACCTGGTGTCTACCCAGAAGTTTACAACCTAAGATATAAAAGAGTTTTCTATTTTGAGATTTTTGGGGTGGCCATGTGACCCACAAAATTAGCATTATCTGTACTGCATGGGCAACAAGGGGCATCGAGAAAAATAATAACATTTACCCAAAGGCTTTAGATTTGCTCCTCACGCAATCATAGTAGCATATAGTTGAAGAAACAGGCATACAAATATTTGTAAGAGGCAAACATAGGGGTATTTTTAGCCTCCCCATCAGGTTTCCCAGCTGCGTTAACAGAGCATTTCAGGTCCGAGCGCTCAAATAAAGACACATTTGAGGATTAACACACACTGTGAAGCACTTTCTCTCATTTGGACCCGAAAGGAAGAACTGTCTGAATTAGCAACGTATCTGAGAGACTAATTTAAGAACTACAGTGGGATGTTATTGATCACAAGTTAAAAATTTAACCCAACAAGGTAACTCCTGTAGACATCTTATCAGATTAGCCTTAATAAACAAACACTCAGACGAACCCAGCATGTTCAGGTTATCAGCCTGCACGCCAAGTGGTACCCACATGTCCCTTCGTACAACAGAGGCACCTCCAAATCAATTCCTAGGATCAATGTAGTAACTGTTTAGGACTAACTTGCACAAATATATCAAACAAACATACACTTAAAAAAAAAACCTATAAAAGCGCAGCTAGTACAGGAGACAGGGCAAATTATAGACAGTATTTTAAAACTTTCCAGTCAGTATCAACTTTATATCGATTGAATTTAAAACTACATTATTTTCCAAGGAAGTCTGCATTTCTACTCTATTCATATAAAAGAAACATTATGGGAATGTTTAGAATAAAAGCAACATATTGTACAATGAAGTCTGGGATCTACCAACAGTGTTTAGTGAGGAGTGAGACCGAGAGCTTTTAAAAAGGAACTTGTTGGGGCGCCTGGGTGGCTCAGTTGGTTGAGCGTCCGACTTCGGCTCAGGTCATGATCTCAGGGTTCGTGGGTTCAAGCCCCACATAGAGCCCTGTGCTGACTGACAGCTCAGAGCCTGGAGTCTGTTTCAGATTCTGTATCTCCCTCTCTCTCTGACCCTCCCCTGCTCATGCTCGCTTGCTCGCTCTCTCTCCCTCAGAAGTAAATTTTTAAAAAACGTTAAAAAAATTAAAAAGGAATTTGTTGCTTAGGAGCAATAAGTAAAATAAGGAGATTACTTCTACCATCTGCCTTTCTACAAAACAAATCTATTTCAAAGATACACATTTTCTGGAAATGTGCATTTTTATTGAGCAAATATGTTAACATGCTATATATTTCAATATGGACAATAGATATTTCTTAAACTTTAGGACATTCCAATTGCGTGATACCCAAAATGCTGAAGACGTGATGGATTTTAAAAGCTTAGAGCAGCATTAGGAGCAAGATGGTTCTAGGTTTGCTGTTTTAAGATTTTTGCAAACGATCTGGCAGCAGTCACAGATGTTGCACTTCAACAGAGAAATAACAGGGACACAAAAGAGAGAGCCAGCAAGCACAGGCAGACCCCAGGGACAAAGAAAAGGAAGTGAAAAGGCCATCAGCGGGTATAAAGTAGAAGGAAGCTACAGAGATGGGTCCGGTACCCAGGGCCAGCAAATGATGCCGGCACATGTGCCCAGTTCCAAGTACGAGCAGTCGACAAGCTCTGAGATGCTGCTGTCTGTTGTGTGCTAACAGCCCAAGACGAAAATCTTCTTGTCCACAAGAAACTGATTTGGGCTAGCATAGAAGAATGTCAGAAATAATAACTACTGCAAGAAGTGTAAAGATCATAAAATGAATTAAGGGGCAATTTGTGCCTGTGTGTGTACACACATGTACATGCACACACGTGCCTACACTTAACCATGCACACATGGCCTCTTCTCTTCAGGGACCCAATGGCAGAGCACACCAACAAAGGCAGACTCAAGGTCAGCTCTCACTTTGGACAATTCCCCAACTTCTGAGCTTTCACTTTTGTGAAACAGGATATGCTCTTCCTGGTTTATCTCCAAACTCACAGTAACCTCAAGAACTACAAGAATCCTGCATAAGACGGGGTCCTGAACTCAGCTGAGCAAATTTTCAAAGGCAAATGAAAGTAATTTCTCATATTCTGAGCCACGCTGAAATCACCTGAAGATCTGATCAAAAGGAAAGTTTTTGTTTTAAGTTTTGTTTATAAATAAATAAGAGAGAAGCACAGGAGCAGGAGACGGGTAGAGAGAGAGAGAGTGCACCCCAACCAGACTCTGCACTGTCAGCACAGAGCCCAGTGCAGGGCTCGAACTCACAAACTGTAAAATCATGAGCTGAGCTGAAATCAAGAATCAGATGCTTAACTGAGACTTGAGCCACCCAGGTGCCCCAAAAGGAAGGATTTTTAATGCACTCTCGGCATTTCCTCCATAGTAGGGTGAGAGGGTACCTAGGAAAGAGGAACCAGATATGACACCTTTTGGGTTTTCAGGTCTGTTACAAATATTCTCAAGAGGATCGGCCCAATTTCTAAGGACTGTAATTAAATGTGAAGTTCCAGCCTATACATAGATCGATGGTTCCAATGCAACAGAAATTTCTGATATGTTACAAATACATCTGGAAATTGTACATGATTCTAGAACCTGAGCCAATCTCAAAGCAAAGTGAATAGGTCTGAAATAAGAAGTCCGGACAGATGAGAAGTTGAAGACATCAATTCACCAAGTCTGGCACTGATGCAAAATTAAGAAACCTGAATTACTTTTCATGTCCCATTTCTGAGATCCTGTAAAAGGCACTTGGGTGATAATGTGCTCAGTTTTCTCGTCACTAAAGGCAGGGTACTGCCCCCTGCGATACCCAGGAAGCTCTGACCGAAAGGAGGGATGGAAAGCTATGCTCAGAACAAGTCCTCTCCCAGTGACCAGGATGTTGAGAAGCCTTCTGCACAAAAATCCTTCCCTACCCTCCTCAACCTGCCTCCCCTTAAACTCCTGTCTTAAGGATTACTCATCTGAGCCAAGTAAATGAATGTCCTCTCCCAGAAGCTGTTAAACTGTTACTATGTTAATCCGGAAAAGATAACTGGGTAACATATTGATATATTGTCACTTACTAATAAATTCCCTTTGCTGGTAGGATTGGAAGGGACAAAGGGATTAGCCTGAGCGGTTTGCAAGGCAAAAGGCAAAGAGTATAATGAATGGTGTTCGCAGGAGGCAACTCAGATCACTGTCACAACTGTACTGTTTATGATCCCTGCTTAGGACATGAGAAGGGTAGGAAGGAAGCAAAAGAAAAGACTGGTAAACTGACGATCCCAAGAGGGACACCAGAGCAAATCCCAGCCTGGTGAGCATGTCCAAGCCTACGTGCTGGTTACAAGAGTTCGTTGGCCAGGAGGTCATCCCAGTGCTGGCTCTAACACTTTTCACAGAAATCCTATTTGAATTTGGGGGGGGAGGGGGAAGGGCTTGTTTCTTTCTGCCTGAAAGGACTCACTGGTCACCAAGATGGAAATTGCCCAATTCTGACACGAAAGAGTGTAGCAGCTTAGAAGTTGGACTCTACAAACTTCAAGACTTGGGCTTGAAACTGGCCTCTTGCATTTCCTAGCTGTGAGATCTCAGGCAAGCAACTTCTTCATGACGGAGACTCCTGACATGCAAAGTCCCTTGGTCACTTAGGACTGTTTTAAGCACAGAGTGAGCCACTGTAGGGAAAGAGCAGAGTGTGGCACTCAGATTGCTAAGATTCGCCCTCCAGATCATGATTATCCCTGCTATTTTAAAGCACTGTGCCTTTTCTCCATGAACAATTAATAAGCCGTACCCAGAGTTTGATTGGTACCACTGAAGCATTTCATTGAAGTTGCTTATATCAAAATTAGGCCAAATCCCTTGATTTCATCTGAAGGTCAAACCAGACCTGAACGGAATTAGACATGCAAAAAGCAATGAGATTTCTGGGGCATTCCATCCCAAAGCATCCATGTCCTAGGGGAAGGAGGTTCAAGTTCCAAATGATGAATTCACATCGTCCAGAATCAAGGGATTTGTACAAAGAATAGCTCAAATGGCTTTGGAAAACAATCGACTGTCCCTGTTACAGATTAATATTGATTCCAGCCTCTGCTCAAGCGAATTTAAAACCAACAACAACTGTGTGCAGTCCTCTGAGCTGAATGGGCAGCCAAAGTAAGGAATTCAGGAGTGTGTAAAAAATTAAGGAAAAGAATTAAGGATATTAGGTAATCCTTGATGTGGAGGATATACTTGCACGGAATGTAGAGTTCACAGAAGACAATGTGAAATACTTGGACTTAACTGGCAGAAAGTGATTTATAAGTTCTGGACATCATCATCGCCATGCAAAACACCATCCCGTTTTCAGAGATAATCACTTGATCCCTACTGGGGCATTTCTATGGGGTCTGGAAATGAGGGCTGCAATAAGTCGGACGTTCTCTTTTTGAACATGATCATCATATGGTACACTTGATACTTAGGCTGAGTACTCAGACCTTCCCTTTCCCTCGTATAATTTTCAGCTAAGCATTCCTTGGATACTTAGATCATTCTTAATGGAGATGGTGCCTTGTACCCTCTGTGGACACATGGAAGCCGATCTGGCTAATTGGACCGACTTGATTACAACAGCCAGTGAATTCTCCCATTTCCTTCCCCTGCAATAAATGCGTGAGATATTTTCACCACCTATTATGTAAATATTTTAGATTGCCATCATTTTCTAAAATGGTGCTTTTAGGCAAAAGCTCTTTTTTTCCTTCTGCCCACCAGACTCTTATGATTTCAAAATATATGTCCTTTCTTGTTCGTCTAAACACTGTGTGTCCTAGTAAAGTTTGAAATGAACTCCTGAATAGTTATCACTCAAATCCTGTAGCAAATGCAATGGAACGCTGGCTTTGCAATAATGCAGTCTCTGTCAGGCCCGGTTAGTCAGCAGGAGGCTGCGCTTTCTACACAGGCTGCACGAGTTGAGGGAATAGCTAGTCCCCCAATCTGAGTATCGGAAAAGTAGAAAATTCCGTTTTTAAAGATTTTATTTTAGACAGAGAGATCACACCCACAAGAGCGAGACAGAGGGAGGGGAAGACAGAGGCAGAGACAGAGAGAGTCGTAAGCAGGCTCCACACTTAGCACAGAGCCCCACATGGGGCTTGATCCCAAGACCCTGGGATCATGACCCTAGCCGAAACCAAGAGTCAGAGGCTCCACCAACTGAGCCACCCAGGCGCCCCATAATGTGCTTTATTTTCCAAGCATCTTGTTTGCTGTTACGTGTTGTAGCAGACAGATCCTTTTTCAATCATTCTTGTTCTTGAACCAAGTTAAGGTGTCTCACCAGCAATGAAGTGAGGGTCTCTCAGTGCTAGGCTGCGACCCTGATTCCAAGGGTTACCACCGCCCTTGGGTGTACCTGTCAAAATCCTTTCCACTCTAGGGAGTCAGCTTGCTGAAAATCCACTCCAGGCCCCCCATTTGAAAGTATAAAAACCTAAGTGCTCAGTAGCAAGAAGTTTGCCCTGAATCCCAGCGTAAAGCGGAGCAGAGAGGAAGTAAGAGGGCTTTCCAGCTACTCCGTGTAGCCACAAACGTGCGCTGACGTCCTGTGAGCATGCTCCCGGCTCAGGCTGGAGGCTCCGACCCCTAACACCAAAGTGCGGGAGGAGGGGGTGGGGAGGAAAGGGAGGACCCTGCGCGCATAGGAAAGATCAGCCATTTCCTCCCAGCGCACACAAAAACGTACTCTCACTGCTGGAGAGGCCCCGTGTCCAGGAGAATAAAAGCGCCTCTGAGAGCCAGCTCCCGAATGAGGGAGGACTCTGGGTGGGGAGAGTTTCCTCGGGGCCCCTGCACAGGCTGCTGAGCCCGCCTCTGGGCTGTGAAGGGGCGCCCGTTACCCTGGAGGGGCGCAGCCCAGAAGCGGGGATCTGAAATTCCAAAAATGCGCCAAAAATGCGATAAAGCCCCGGCCGGCCCGCCGGCCCCGGGAGGCCAGCAGCTGCCGGGTGACCGCTGATGAAGTGGCTCCTTAAGGAGGTGGGCAGATTGATTCCAGCTGCTGAGCGAGGGGCAGGGCAGCGGCCGCGGAATGNGCCTCAGCCCCCGGGCAGCCGCCTCCCCACCGAGGGCAAGGCCAGATCCGAGGGCCTCTGGCTGTCCTGGCCTGACGCTGGGAAGAATGCCATCGGGCGGGGAGGTTCAGGGCAGGCCGAGCCGAACGGTGCCATGTGGAGAGTGTCACTTTGTAAGTGGAGTGTCCCTCGGGACGGTGAAAGCTGTCCCCTTGGACGTCGGTTCGGAAGGGGCCCAAAGTCCCCAAGGCGAATCCTTTCGGCCTGGTTCCTGTTTCTCTCCCCTGCCCGCTCGCGGCGCCTGGACCCCTTCTAACAGCTCCTCACCCCTGCCCAGCCTCCTGTGCTCTCCTCCCCCACCACACGGGAACACTCGTCAATGCACAGGGGAGAGAGACAAAGGGGGGTGGGGGGAGGCGGGCGCCACTGAGAGCCCTGGAAGTGGCCAGGATAGAGACTGGACAAGAGAACACGGGCTTTACTACTGCTGGCCTCCAAGTCAGAGCGCTAAGGGGGAGGGACTCATTGAGGGGTCCCCTGAGAGCCCCAAACTCAGACACCAAGTGATCTAAGAAGGAAGAGGGAAGGGGTGGGCGGGCATGAAGGCACGCCTAATGGAATATTCAATATCCTGCGAAATGCACTTTCGGCCGCGCACTTCCAGAGACTAAAAGCCAGTAATGGGCTGGGGAGTCTGCACTTCCTCTCCCTAATGTCCAGAGGCGCTTTAATGCTGGAGCCAATCGATCAGCCTTCTCCGGTGCAGGCGGCGCGTGGAGTGCAAAAGCTTCCTACTTGTGGCCAAAGTCGCCGGGCCTCCTCTGCGCGCTACCGACGAGCCACACACAACTCTGAACGGGCAGGATCCGGCTCTTAAAGTGTCCGGAGAGG
>NW_027528640.1:5550327-5551029 GCF_008692635.1 Crocuta crocuta
ACAACAGGCAGGCGGCGCGGTCCGCCCTGGGACGGGGCTGGCCCGGAGCCCCAACCGCGCCTCAGGTACAAGGTCACCGAGCCGCCTCCGAGCCCCGGGGCAGTCCAAGGTGTGGCACTGCCGCGGGGAACACACACAGGGCGCGCGAATGTCCACAAAGTGGGGTTTCCTCGCAGTTTCGCGCTGACATCACAGCTGCCTGGAGAGTGACCCTGCGAACAAACGTCTCCCCGTCCCCACCCCGGAGGCCGGATCCGGGCTGCGGAGACGCGCCCCCGTCCCGCCTCCCCACGCTCCTGCAGCGGGGCGCGCGGCACATTCGGTCCCTGCACCGAACCCGACCNAGCCGGCCTTTCCCAGCCCCGCCAGCCCGGCCCGGCACGTGACGGCCAGGCATAAAAATAAACGCTCCCCGGGCCCAGGGCCGCGGGGGCACCCCTTTCCGCGCGCGCGCCCCCCGCCCGAGCGGGGCCTGGGCTCCGGCCCGCGCCTACCTCTCGGACTTGGTGAACTTCCGGAACGCCTGTCGCAGGTCGTGGAAGGAGCGGTAGGTCTGCGGCTCGGCCGAGATGCCCTGCGCCCGGCGGGAGCNATGAGAATCTGGGCGAAGTCCTCCTCCAGCTCGCTCATCTTTCCCCCGGGCCCCTCCGCCCAAGTTTCCGCGGGGGCCGGGGCGGCGGGCGCGCCGGGGGAGGCGGGGCG
>NW_027528640.1:5551065-5611674 GCF_008692635.1 Crocuta crocuta
CCCTGGCCTCCCCCGAGACCCCCTCCCCCGTCCCCGCGCCCGGGCGCGCCGTGAGAACCCCGCGCGCGCCGCCCCGCCGACAGCCTGGGTGGACCAGAGAGCGCGCTCTCACCCCATCGCCCGGCGAGCTCCGACACGCTATATGGTACCAAAGGGAAGGGGTGGGGTGGGGGGAGCTCGATGCCACTTGATCCTTGAAATAGCAACAATCACCATGTGATCTGGCAGATGACGCAGCGCTTGTAACTGGAGCCTAAAGACTTTGTGGGGTGTGTGTGAGAGACAGGGTGAGAGGTTTCATAAATACCGGACAGCCCTGAGACCGCAACCTGCATTAATTCACCTTGCTTTTCACTTCTCCCTTCTCTTCTGCTCTGGATAAGGTAGGGGGGCGCGGGAGTGCGTGAGCGCGCGCGTGTGTCTCTCTTACTGGGAAGTCCTGGGGTTGTGACCCCAACTCACAAAGGCAAGGCACTAGCAATTCCAACTTTTTTTTTTCCGGCCTAAAATTTTACTGGAAATCGTCAGCTGCTGGTAGGAAAGTTGAATGAATATGCATGAGGTAATGAGCCCAATGTTTGGCGGGGTGAAGGGAAGGCCATTCCATTGTGCGCTTCTCAGAGCCTGGATTTTATTTCATCTGCTGCAATTAAAATATGTATATCGAGCATCCGAATTAAATCGCTGCATCGTCTTCCGTGATTGTGAAGTGGCATCCGGCCCTGCCGAACGGCTGGCACACGCGACCAGTGCCAGGTTTAGGGAGAAATTGCTTCTGTAATTTGTATCACCTTTGTATGCATCCCCTCACCCTACGCTAAAGGCATTTTTCTACCTGTTCGAGCCTATTTGCTAATGCCTAACATTTCTTATCTGTGTATGTGTCACAGAGAACCGTTTTCATAACATTAATCACTGTTTAAGGGTTTATCTCCCACGGTGGGAGGAGTGTGTCTTCAGGTAATGATCAACAGATTAGTAAATCTTTTTTTTAAAGGAAAAAACTGTTGCAGACTGAGATACCCAAGGACTTGCTGTGAAATCACAGCTTTCTTTAAGAAAGATCAGCGTATAATCATGGCTACTTACTTTTTTAAAAATTCTTTCTACCTTGTCTGCAACTAATTCTGTATCAGAGTAAAATGTTTCTAAGAATATACTTTGGTGTATAAATAAATCCTGAAATATATTATTCTGGGGATTTCCTTATTATTTACTGTTCTACTCGTCTGATTATTTTAAATTAAACACGTTTCAAGCAGGCAGTTGAACTTCTTAATCACACCAGATGCCAATCTACTCATCTTTGAGAAGGAGTTCTAAATCCTGTTGGTTGTTAGCAACTTAAACTTACGAATCCTTTTAGGAACACTGAAAATAAGTGATATTTTAAAAACAATACATTAGAATAAACTTTATCATGTTCAAAATTCTAGCAGAGGTTCAAACTTAGAGCTACAGTTTTAAAACGACTCTTGGACAGTTTTTTTTTCAAGTTTTACATGATCTTTTATACATTTTTTAACACTGTTACTTGTTTTTGAGAGAGAGCGTGCTATCGGGGGAGGGGTAGAGAGAGAGGGAGACACAGAATCTGAAGCAGGCTCCAGGCTCTGAGCTGTCAGCACAGAGCCCTACACAGGGCTCGAACCCACTAACTGTGAGATCATGACCTGAGCCAAAGTCGGTGTATCAACCACCTTGAGCCACCCAGACGCCCCTCAAGTTTTACAGTATCTTAAATGCAGATATTCAAATATTTCTTCTTCTATTTTTTCAAAAGCAATATGTACACCAAGATTTCACACACACACACACACACACTCCTCAGAACCCTAAATTCACCCCTATGTTCCGAAATTATATTTTAATATACTGTATTTTTTAACACATCGGTTTTAACTTAGGCGATATTGACATTAAATCTTGTCCATCGGCTTAACAAATATTAAATTTAGAGCAGAACAAACACCTGAGGAAAGATAGTCTGACAGGAGAGTAAACACTGAATTATGAAAAAATTCATAGCATTTCATACCTGAAAACAACTATGAAGATCATCTAACCCAATCATGTCACATTCTAAAGGGGAAAAAAAGTAAATGTCTAAAGCTAAGGTCCAAGGTCACAACCTAAGTTAATAAGTTTGGATCGGGGATTCTCAATGCCCACAAAAGGAGTGCTTCCCCTAACACTCCGCTCCTAGCCTGACACCTGAAAATCTAGAAATTCTATGATTCAGACAACCTGGCGTGCAAAGTTGTGGCTTTACCCTGGTTTTGTGTGTTCTGGACTCTGTAGCAGTAAGTTTCAACTGTCAAAGCAAAAGTATTAATGAATCTTAGTTTTAGTCTGTTACCTTTTTTCTTAAAGGAGAAGGTCGCCATCTAGTGCCCTTGGAGAGATTTGCTAAATAAAAATCAACCACAGTGAAGTGAGGTTATGTCCTGAAATACCCGTAGAATGCTCCCATGTTCCTTATTTGAGAGAAATAAGGAAACTATGCTGAATTCTGTATCAGAGTAAAACACTGTGAAGAATTAAAATTTTACATGGGGAGGCTGGGTGGCTCAGCCGTTTGAGTGTCCAACTTCAGCTCAGGTCATGATCTCTCCTGATCATGGTGGGTTGGTGGGTTTGAGCCCTGCAACCGGCTCTGTGCTAACAGCTCAGAGCCTGGAGCCTGTTTCAGATTCTGTGTCTTTCTCTCTGACCCTCCCCCACTCACGCTTTGTCTGTCTCTCAAAAATAAACATTAAAATTTTTTTAAAAACTAAAAAGAATTAAAAATTTACAATCTTTTGGTCACTGAATAATGATATACGTATTATGCAACTTTTTAAATGCCCTTTATGCAACTGATTTTAAAGCTCATGATGACTCTATATGGTCGGCACTATTATTCATTCCCATTTTATGGATGGAGAAACTGATGCTTAGCCAGATTAGGGAATATAAGCAAAGTCACAAGGTCCAGATTTGACCTAGACAGTCTTATCACCTGCATGGCATTGCTTCAACCTGAAATATCTTAAAATGTCCACTTCTCCATGAGCCCAGAGACAAGCAAAACTAAAAGTTCTTTGATAATGGGAACAAACTAAATTTAATGCCCCATATGGACCTGGCTAAATCTCTAAGGCACTAGCTTCTCAGCAGTCTATTTTTTTTTTTAATTTTTTTAACATTTTTTTATTTATTTCTGAGAGAGAGAGACGGTGTGAGCAAGGAGGGTCAGAGAGAGAGGGGGATACGGAATCTGAAATAGGCTCCAGGCTCTGAGCTGGCTGTCAGCACAGAGCCCAATGAGGGGCTTGAACCCACGAACTGTGAGATCTATGACCTGAGCCGAAGTCGGACGCTTAACCAACTGAGCCACCCAGGCGCCCCCTCAGCAGTCTATTAACCAAAACTATTTTCCCTGTGATCGTTGGGGATCTACTCTACATTTCATACACAAGTTCAAGTGTTGTTGGTTTTTTTTTTTTTTTAAGTACACGTGCTTTCAAAATGTTACGATGGTATGTTGCCTCTCTACCCCCTAGGAAAAAGGAACATCTTGCAAAGAACTGGAAGCCTTATAGATGTGAGTAGCTCAAAGGGGATTTCTGTCCTTTATTCCAGGTCGGTGTCCTATGAAGCAATGGGAGTCTATAAAAAAAAAAAAAAAATTAAAGAACTAAAAGTCAATTTGCTTTTTATCATCAGTGTGTGCCACACGCCGTCCGCAATGTCAGCAGTAAAACACTCCTCTTCCCGAAACTATTTCATTGGTCTAACTTCAAGCAATTGCTGCATTCACTGCTGAGCAGATGAAACACTCACTCCCAGAGCCGCACCCCTGCCAACAACACTGACCTTTAGTACAGATTACGAGGATCCGGAGCAAAGAGAACAGTCGCGTGCAGATGGTTGGAGCAAGGTCCCCTGAATGGCAGCAGAAGAAAGGTTGGGGGGAAATGAAAACGGGGTTAGAGGTCTCAGACGTTGGAATGGTTGGCATGGGTACCAAGGGGGTGGGGGGTGGAGATTGAAATTTCCAAAACCTTATATCCAAACACTTCTCTTGGTGACAAAATGATAGTAGTTGCAGAAACCTACTTACAATGCATTTCCCATCCAGGGATGCAACTAGCGAATGGAGCCTAAAGATGTATACATATGTCTCCTCAGGCTGTGTGCTCTTGGGTAAGTCCCCAAACCTCCGTGGGATACATGCACTTCCCTCGCTTGTAAAACTGGCTGTGGCAGCTACCACCTAGGGCGTATAGCACCTTTCTACCTTCGAGGATTTTCTAGAATTCTGCTTTCCCTGTGACTCACATTTTGAAATTATCAGTCTATTCTTACAAACAGCATGCATCCGTGAACTTCAGCAGAGTGTAAATGTTTGGCAAGAAAGTGAAAGTGGAGCTTAGATGATCCTGTAAAGAGTGCCGTGTCCTTTGTGGTTAACATCAGCTGGCAGCATTTTCAGTTAATTCTACATCACACTAGATGTGGCTTCAACACTAGTGCCTAAACCACATTCTGGTGACCGTGAGTGTGGTCACACTTCAGGCAAGAGAAAAGCGTGAAGTCCTGAAACACCTCCACATCTCCATCAATCACATAGAACATAAAAATAGCAAATGAAATGCTGCCTCAGTTAAGCTTCAGAATTAGCTTCTATTTATCGTATTTACTTAATAAATCATAGGCTACTTTATTTAAAAACATATGCCCCTACAGGAAAACATACATAAATGCTTTTAACCCTGTGGTCTGGTGGCTGTACATAGTTTTTTCACATGCTGTGTGCCACAGGAGGCCACGGCCATTGACGATATTCTGTGATACCTCTTCTACAGGTTTGAAAAATATAACTTTTTCTAGCAATTCTGAAAAATAAAACTAAAAGATGATGCTACTTAAGTATTGTAGAAGTCAAATTCTGGGGCTCCTCGGTGGCTTAGTCGGTTAGGCGTCCGACTTTCGCTTAGGTCATGATCTTGCAGTTCGTGGGTTCGAGCCCCGTGTCGGGCTCTGTGCTGACTGCCGGCTCAGAGCCTGGAGCCTGTTTCAGAGTCTGTGTCTCCCTCTCTCTCTGACCCTCCCCTGCTCACACTGTCTCTCTCTCCTAGAAATAAATTTTTAAAAAATTAAAAAAAAGAAGTCAAATTCTGAGCTATATTCAGAACCTTGAAATATGGAATATTCCTCTTGGAATATGGAGACAGGGAAGGCTATGGGACTTCAGGCAGATAATTATATCTCCCTGAGCCTCAGTTTTCCCAACTATGTCTGGATATTAAGTTCTCTTGCACCTGGATTTATAAGGCTCAGATGAAGCCAGATGAAAGTAAGATGCTTATCAATTAAATATGACTCTATATAAATAAACAGAAATAAAAGGGTAATTGCCCTCCCACCCCTGCTTTGATTCTTGAAAGGGAAGTCCCCCAGCAGGGGGCAGAGCCTCCAGGCTTGGTGGTGGTGGTGTGGTGGTAATATTTGTACTACACTCAGCCCACTCATCAGTTATGGTGGGCGGAATTCAAAGACAGCCCCCAAGATTCCCACCCTTGGTGTATCTGCACCTTTTCCCGGTTATTCAAACACAACTGATCAAGGTATTGCTCTGAAAGGATTTTGCAGCTGTGATTAAGGTCCTGTGTCAGTTAATTTTAAGATAAGATCATCTGGTGATGTTAAGATAAAATCAATCAGGTGAGCCTTTTAAAAGGGATTGGGCTCCTCCCTGACACAGCGTTTCCAAGATGAGAAGGTTTTGATTCAAGAGAAACTCCCCCATTGCTGCCTTTCAAGACAGAAGAACCAGAAGGAATGCAGGTGGAAATCTAGGTGCCGCGAGTAACCTCGGACACACAATGAGCAAGGAAACAGGGACCTCAGTCCTACCGTGGCAGGAAAACAGTCCTGTCCTAGGCATGACAGCATGGAAGAGGACCCTGGGGTCCAGAGGAGAATGTAGCGTAGTTGGCATGTCGGCCTCAGCCTTACGAGACCTGGAACAGGGCATCCAGCCACGCCATGCCCAGACTTCTCACCTCCAGAACAGTAAGATAAGGAGTGTTGCTTTAAGTCTCTAAGATTGTGGTGCTTTGTGAGACAACAAGATAACACTAATGAATTCAGCCATCCTTCAAAAACATCCACTAAAAAAGCCAGAAATATTTTACCGCTTTTAAAAGCCTGACTTTACAAGAGTCATTTCTAGTGACACCACTTGAGTACATTTCAGATAGATACTTGGGGACATAGAAAGCTGTTATACCTTATGAGCCACTTGAAACACCGATGACAGTGTGAATAGCCTTCTGAGGTGGACAGACTCGGAGCCTTTGCTGTCTCATCTGTGAAACACTAATAACTGTTTCATAGTATTGCGTGTTTCTGATCATTTATTTTGGCTCTGGGAAAACATTTAGTAATCTTGGGTTCTTATTAGTTAATTGGATAGCTCCATAGTCATCTATGGAAATTAAGGGCCCCTACATCATACAGCTTCCAGGTTCATGTACGAATCAAATATTTGAGAAGAGGGGACAGGAAAGAGTACAAATCCCTTGAGATTAGTTTTTTATTTGATTTAACTGGATTATTTGGGTTTTTTTAATGACAGAAACTGCCTGATCTACTTCGAACATTTTGTTAAGTTTTTTATATTTTTTATTTTCAGAGAGACAGAGTGAGCAAGCAGGGGAGGGGCAGGGAGGGAGAGGGAGTCAGAGAATTGCAAGCAGGCTTCGCACTGTCAGCACGGAGCCCGATGTGGGGCTCGAACTCACTACACCGTGAGATCATGACTCAAGCTGAAACCAAGAGCCAGACACTTAACTGACTGGGCCACCCAAGGGCCCCTACTGCAAACATTTTTTTTAGTAAAGTGCTCTGAGATTCAGAAAATAGATATGCATGATAATAGAATTCAAAAAACACAAGGATGTTTGGGTGCCCCAGCTGCCCACACCCCCCTTACGGAGCCCTCCCTTCGCTATCTCCATTTCCCCATGAATGCTTCACTAACCATGACATTCATACGTAGGCATAGTTATACATAAATACCTATTTTTACACACATTTGACATAGATGTTTTAATATCTGCTCTGTATGTTAGCTTATTGCCCAATTCTGTGCTCTAATTTCCCGACTCTGAGAACCATGAATCCAATACAAGGAGACACACCTGTCACCCATTGGGTGATGAAACAGTGACAAGGAGTTCCTCAAGTAACTTCAGGGAGTGTGCCTTTCCTTCACACAGACATTACTTATCCCTCTTACCCTTAAAAATATTCGGCATCTTTATTAAATATTTTTAAAGAAAACTTCACAGTGGCCTGATGCTCTCAGAGAACAGGGCCACCGTTATCAGCGACATACGTTTTTAAAGGATGTGATCAGATTACCGCGGGTCTTCATTCTCACCACCTGCTTTTTGTTGATGGAGACATTCATCTGTGCTTATCCCAGGTTGTTTCAAATCAACGATCCCCGTGTAAAAAAAGCTAACAAGCATCACTAGGGATAAGGAGCACTGTATTTTGACAGGCTCTTGAGCCTTTATAAATAACACAATTTTTTTTTTTGTTCTCAATCGAAACCACATAGTTAGCTGAAGAGTTCATTTACTGTTTCTGGTTCAGTGCGGACACATTTATTTAGAAATTGTTTTCTCAACATATCTAGTCATTTATTATAAAAATAAAACTTGTTTTTATGTCTGGGGGGGAAAAATAGTTCCATGGAACCTTCGGGATTCCGGAACATATTAAAGCTCTCATATTTACAGCTGATGCTCCCAAGTGCCGTGTTCATTAGGTCTTCCCCACCTGTGCTATAGAAACCTTAATAAAAGTGGGAGAGTGCAAGAAATACTCAGACGTCTTCCAGCTTTATGTGAAGTAATTGCTTGAGTTACAATGAAACGATGTCACGTTGACAAATGCTTTGAGCATCTCTTTCCCTTTCCCCAGCTTTGCTTTCCAGCACCCACCGTCTGGAGAGAGCAGAGAGGTGGCAGGAAGACAGAGGCTATTTAACTAAGAAGGCATGACACCCACAGCCCTTCATTCAAGACTTCATCGAATAAAGGCAGATCACTTAACAGCGTGCAGGCGGGCAGACATTACTCAGACTGTGGCTAAAATCATCAGCAAGAAACCCTGCCAGGAATACCTTAGTGTAACATGAGGTGGTGCCGGAGTGAGTAAGTGTGTGTGTGTGTGTGTGTGTGTGTGTGTGTGTGTGTTTCAGTCACTGTACTTTTCTTCTAAATAATCTTCACTAGCTCGGGTGTGTCAGTAAAAACCAATTCTTCCTTTAAAGCTCTCTCTGCTCAGGACATTTGGACATTTCCACGTGAAGAGCAGTGATATGAAGAACAGATGGGAAATGCCACAAGTTGCTGGAGACCACCCTCTAGTGTATGGTCATCAATCAGGAGTGACAACCCCCTCCCCTCCACAGCCAGACAGACGGATTTACCTTTTGCGCAAATGTCAAATTAGCATTCTAGGAAAGACACAGGAGAAAGGCCATTTATGTCAGAAATCATTTTATTAAGAAAGAGGCCATGACTCCTGCATTCTTCCTTTGAAAGGGAAACAAATGAAAAGAGCAACGCCTGCATTTACCTGCGCAGTTGTACTTGGCTTCAGTCATTCAAGCATTTTTGCTCACTTTTCTACAGGCCCCAGGCTCGCCGCTGGATGCTGGGGACGCACAGCGACGAGTAGGACACAACGTCCACCCTCTAGAAGCTTACGAGAGTATGGGAGCAGCTAAGTGAGTGACATAAATGACTGATCTCAAAGCCGCAGTGAATAGTGAGGTTATCACAGTGCCTGGGGGTGGGGGGGAGCACTAAACCCTGGTGTGAGTGTGTGAATGTGAGTGTGTGAATATGAGTATGTGAATGTGAGTATGTGGATGTATGTGTGAGAGAGGGACAGAGATGTAATGCCCTAAGGAGACCAAAATTCACCACATAACCAAGTGATATATTCCCACTGTGTTGAAACCAAAGGATTAACTTGGTACATAAATTACCGGGGTCATTGACTTTCTGGTTTGGGAGACAGAAGGCCACATGCCTCCCAGAATGTCCTAGTCAAAAGAGGAGGGCCATGTGGAGGCTTCTGCAAGGACTGTGAGTCTCATCCTGGAAGACACCGATTTTTTATAAGATCACCAGGGAAATTGTACAGTAAGTGACATGGAAAGTTCCAAAGTGAGATTTGAAAACAACCAACTCAATCTGTAGCGCCAAGAAAGTGGTAGATACTACACCCTCCTCGTGAGGTTTTATGTTCGTTTAAAATTAGCCTCCTTTTTTGCTTCTATAAAGACTGCTTTTTCCTTGTGAGTGTGAAAATCCATTCACCAGGAAAATCAGGTTAAAATAATTAGACTACAGAAATGCCGTTCCCTGACAGAGCCACCCCTGCTGGTCCAAAGGCGTGTGTTTGTTTAACAGAAGAGCACTCCATACATTCTTCGAGTTACCATTCTATTTGTTGGAGAACCAAGGCCACTTTATCCTTTAGAAAAATTAAACCATTTTCTCAGTACAGACAAAATTAACAAATAGCTAATATACAGGATAGTAGGAAATGCATATTCGCTTCTAGCATGTGAGGGCAGTTTTTAATTGCTGCTACTGACGAGGCAATTCCAGCAATTTTCAGGTTGATGAGTTGATTTTAAAATTCATATGAAATGGGGGTGGCTGGGTGGCTCAGTCAGTTAAACAGCCGACTTTGGTTCAGGTCATGATTTCGCAGTTTGTGGGTTCAAGTTCCACGTCAGGCTCTGTGCTGACAGACAGTTCAGAGCCTGGAGCCTGTTTCAGATTCTGTGTCTCCCTCTCTCTCTGACCCTCCCCTGCTTATGCTGTCTCTCTCTCTCTCTCTCAGAAATAAATAAAACATAAAAAAATAAAATAAAATTCATATGAAACAAATATTCCATGCTTTAAAATATTCAAAAAACAACAAAAACTATAGTCCTGTACTATCAACCCTCAAGTGTACTGTAAAGCTCTAATAATTAAAGCAATGTGATAATTTTTGTTTTAAAAATGGACCAATGAAAACACATAGTTTGGAAACCGATCCTTATCTATATGGAAATATAATTTATTTATTTTTTTAATGTTTTATTTATTTCTAGGAGAGAGAGAGAGAGAGAGACAGCGTGAGCAGGGGAGGGTCAGAGAGAGAGGGAGTCACAGACTGAAACAGGCTCCAGGCTCTGAGCGGGCAGTCAGCACAGAGCCCGACGCGGGGCTTGAACCCACGAACCGCGAGATCATGACCTAAGTGAAAGTCGGACGCTTAACCGACTAAGCCACCCAGGCGCCCCGGAAATATAATTTATTATAAAAGTAGCATTCCAAATTATTGGACAGAAAACTAATGTTCACCAATCAGAAGAAAATGTTTACATAATATAGATTTTAAATATATTGTATACCTATTTATTCACATATAACATATTTATATAATGTTTTTCCCACTTTTCCATCTGGTAAAACATACATAAAATTGACCGTGCCCCCATATGTCACGTATAGCTCGGTGACATTAAGCACAATCACATTGTTGTGTAGAAGTCCTCACTGTCTGTCTCCACTATTTTTCCATCTTCTCAAACTGAAACTCTGTTCCCATTATCTAGTAGCTGACTTCTCCTTTCCCCCAGCCCCTGGGAACCCCCAACCTACGTTCTGTATGTATGCATTTGACTTTCTGAGTACCTCGTGAAAGAGCAGTAACACCATATTTGTCCTGGGACTGGCTTACTTCACCTCACGCAGTGGCCTCAAGGTCCATCCATGCTGTGGCATGTACCAGAACTTCCTTCCTTAAGGCTGTAATATTCCGTTGTGTGTGTCTCATCACATTTTGTTTCTGCGTGCACCTGTTGATGGGTACGTGGGTGGCTTCTAACTTTTGGCTATTGTACGACCACTGTGCACATTGGTGCAAGTACATATTTGCTTTCAATTCCTTGCTGGAATTTCTACAAGGGGAGGGTCAGAGAGAGAGGTGGACTTGTTGGGTGATGTGGTCATCCTCTGTCTCATCACAGAGGATGTTTTGTAAACATATAAAATACCTGGTGTCTATAACATGCAAAGACTGCCTAAAAGTCCATAGAAATACCAACATTCTAACACAAAAATGACAGAAACAAAGACTTTCATCTTTGCTAATAAGATTCATTTTTGCCTACCAAATTGGCAAAACTGAAGTTATTGATAGCACTCCTTATTGTCAGTGTTGTCATAAATGGGCACTCCTGAATACAGATGGGTGCATAAATGGTTAGTCTTTCGTAGCAGGCAATCTAACGGTAGCCACCAAAAGCTTAAAGATACATTTGCTTTTACTCAGCAGCCCTACCTCTAAAAATTAAGTTTATAACATGATTCATGTACATATANAGTCAGTTAGCATCCAACTCTTGGTTTCGGCTGAGGTCATGACCTCAAGGTTCATGGGTTCCAGCCCTGAGTCTGACAGTGCAGAGCCTGCTTGGGATTCTCTGTCTCTCCCTCTTTCTCTGCTCCTTGCTGTTTGTGAAAGAAAAAAAATTAACCTAAATAATTAAGTAATTGATGACATAGTCACATCATGAAATGCTATGGAGCTATCAAAAAAGAATGAGGTAGACCTGTAGGAAGTTTGCCGAAACATGATGAAAAGTGAAAAAAAAAAGCAAACAAGCAAAAAATGTTGTGATTTCATTTATGTGACCATTTTTAATGTTATATTAAAACACATGCATATGTATTTTTTTAATGTTTACTTTTTGAAAGAGAGACAGGCACACACACAGCAAGTGGAGGGGCAGAGAGAGAAGGAGACATAATCTGAAGCAGGCTCCAGGCTCTGAGCTGTCAGCACAGAGCCCAATACAGGGCTCAAACCCATGAACCATGAGATCACCACCTGAGATGAATGCTTAACAGACTGAGCCATCCAAGCACCAGCCTATATTTAAACTTAGATCAGTTGTTACTAGTTGTTACCTTTGGGGTGCTGGGTAGGAGAAGGAGGAATAACTGTCACATTTATACATTGTTTGAACTCTTGAGGATGAAGCTCCTTCCATGGAGGCTGTGCGTTTACAATGTGATTATTAAGCACTACTGAAATTATACCATCTGATGGATGTGGACAGGTATGTGCACCCATAACACTATCGCTTCAATTAGGATAATAGATCAGAGCTAACCTTTCTAAACAAATTACTGCAGTTCTAGTTTTGAAATACACAAACAGGAAGAAACTGACCAAGCCTCACTGATAAACACTATCCAGAAAGGGTTGAAAAGCCCTCCATTCCTTTGCCTTCCCCGTAGCTCAAACTACTCACACCCCCCCACCCCGCCCCACGTGAGGATGGGCAGGCAGTTCATCCCCTCTCTCTCTGCCCCTTCCCCAGCATGTACTCTATCTTTCTCTCTCTCTCTCTTAAAAATAAAAGATTAAAAAAAATTTTTTGAGGGGGTGTGCCTGGGTGGCTCAGTCAGTTAAGCGTCCAACTTCGGCTCAGGTTATGATGTCATAGTTCGTGGGTTCAAGCCCCATGTCGGGATCTGTGCTGACACCTAGCTCAGAGCCTGGAGCCTGTTTCAGATTCTGTGTCTCCCTCTCTCTCTGACCTTCCCCTGCTCATGCTGTCTCTCTCACACATAAATAAATAAAAACATTAAAAATTTAAAAAAATTTTTTTAAGAAATTAGAATGAGTGTGCCAGTCATATTATATAAATCAGCCCTTTATCAACATCACCACTACTGATATTTGGAGCTAGGTAATTCCTTGTTTCAGGGACTGTCCTGTGCATGATAGGTTGGTTAGTGACATCTCTGGTCTCTACGTGCTAGATGCCGGTAGCACCCTTCACCCCGAGTTGTAACAACCAAATATACCTCCAGAATTGCCAAGAGACAGTTGCACCAGCTGAGATCCATAGTACAAACAGATGCTAAAGTTAATCATGGAAATTAATTCTCATGTGAAACATTTCAAACTTCGATCCATACTTTTTTACCTTACTTTGTGTCCAATTTCAAGAAGCACATGGGAAGAGTACACAAGTGTTGGTGTCATATTGCCACACTAATGTAAGGGACTCCATCGTGACACAGAGTTAGGTATAAAACCTAAAGTGGCCCTGAAAAAAGAGGCTAGCTCAATGCTCCTCCCCTTCTCTGTACTCTCATCCAACAGAATCTTCAGGAACTAAACTGGAGAGCGCCAGCCCTTATACTGTGCCTTATTCTTTCTTTGATGTCAAGTGAATTCTAAGAGAGCAGGGCAACCACAGAATTAATGAGCCAACCACACCGCATTTACATCGTAAATTTATCATTCAGTGATTGGATGTGACACTTAATATTTTCTCGGATGCCGTTCAGGAAAAGAGAGAAGAATGTTATCAAGTGGGATGTAAACGCGTTTCTCATTTCCTTCACATATCCTTTTGAAGATTCTTTTTTTTCCCACAGGATTTCCAGTCCTATTCTTCTCTCAATGTGTGACATGTGTGAGTGGTGTGGGAGTGATAGACATTCAGTACGCAGAACTTAACCTTCCTCCCTCCAATAAGGCCTTTTACTTTACATCAAAACAAATGACAACTGGCATGCACAGAGATTTGATAGAGACTTCCTTTTGTCATCATTGAAGAGATAAGAAGTGCAGGCTATCCAATGATTTACTGTTTTGGTAATGCAGCTTCAGAGGTAATAACTCAATGGATGGTGCTTGAAAAGATTTGATTATTTAGCAGTAACAAAAGTTAGGGGCGCCTGGGTGGCTCAGTCAGTTAGGCCTCCGACTTCAGCTCAGGTCATGATCTCACGGTTGGTGGGTTCCAGCCCCGTGTCAGGCTCTGTGCTGACAGCTCAGAGCCTGGAGCCTGGTTCTGATTTCGTGTCTCCCTCTCTCTCTGCTCACAAACACACCACCCCCCCATGCTGTCTCTCTCTCTTTCTCTCTCAGAAATAAATAAAACATTAAAAAAATAAAAATTAAAGAAAGTTATAAGCCTTCTCCGCAAACTGGAGTTTAGGTTGCATTTACAATTAGTTCCAGTTAAAGCAAAATAGAGAACCAATTATAGAGATGCCCTCAATGGAAAATTTAATATGTTTGTGTGTTCTTAGATTTATAGTTATAGATGGTCTAACTTTCAAAATAAAATAAAAAAGTAATAAGAGAACATGAGAGGCTATTTTCAACATTAACATAATGTTCATACATGCACGGAATACTGTGGAAGGCTCCATACTGTCCTTTGTATACTTTAAACTAATATATCCTGGGGTACCTATGTGGCTCAGTCGATTAAATGTCCGACTTCGGCTCAGGTCATGATTTCACGGTTCATGGGTTCAAGCCCCGTGTCGGGCTTTGTGCTGACAGCTAGCTCAGAGCCTGGAGACTGTCTTCGGATTCTGTGACTTCCACTCTCTCTGACCTTCCCCTGCTCATGCTGTCTCTCTCTCTCTCCCTCTCTCAAAAATAAATAAAACATTAAAATTTTTTTTAATTTAAAAATAAACTAATATATCCTTATGCTCCCCAAATGTTATTCCCTCAGCTGTGGTGACACTGGGCAAGTTGTACAACTTCTCCAAGTTTCAGTTTCCTCACATGTAAAATAGGGATAATAGTAATACCTTTATCATTTGGTGATTATGAAATTAATTTTAATATTTTAAAGTTTATTTATTTATTTTGAGAGACAGAGAGAGAGATAACATGAGTGGGGTAGGGGCAGAGAGAGAAGGGGAGAGAATTCCAAGCAAGCTCCACACTGTCAACATAGATCCTGACATGGGGCTCGACCTCAAAAACCATGAGATCATGACCTGAGCTGAAATCAAGAGTCAGACACTTAACCAAGTGAGCCACCTGTTGCCCCTGAAATTAAATATTTATTAGTGGTAGTGACAGTATTAAGAACCATAGTTCAGCATAGTATTTAATTTAACTAATATTAAATGTCTCCATGTAATTTCTAAGCAGAACCATTACAGTACAGTAAGCTTTTCTGAAAAGTTCTGTGAATAGAAGCATACTGTTTTATGACCATACAGTATCATTTTGAAACTGTGTCTCTGTGGTACATTATTTGCAAAACTCTCCACAGTGATTGCCTTCCCATATCCATGCCTTTGGAAAACCCCCTTTCCTGATGACTCTGAGCTTAACCATTTGATTTGCTTTGGCCACTTTGGCAAATGTGACAAAGCCAAAACTTGAAAAGTACCCCTATGCTGACACTTGCCTTCTTGTTGCTTTTGGGAACACTGTGACCACCACCATGAGAATGAGCCCAGCCTAACCTACCGGGTGATAAATGGGACATGACCCAGTGGCCTCCACTCCCACTAGCAATGGCCAGCCCATGGCCAGACGTGTGAGATCAGCAGCCCCTGGTTGATGGCAGACATGAGTGAGCCCAGGCAGAATAACCAGGAAGAGACTCAACTCCACAGAGCTGAGCCTAAACTGCTGACCCATAGAATCATGAATAAATAAAATGACTATTGTTTTAAAATCACCAATGTTGGCATGGTTTGTTACACAGCAAAAGTTAACTGATACAGTCCGCTTAGGCAACATTAAGAATATAAAGTCATAATTCAGAATGTAGCCAATACTCTAAATTTACAATCCTTGAGGAAAATACTGACTTGCAAATAAAATACTGACAATAGCATCAATTCAACCAATAAATTGAAACCCATCCTATGTGGTTTTGTGCTCAGTCATAAACACTGGATGCTGGTATAATGCAGAAGGGTGGAATCCTCATCTTCACAGAATGGTAATAACAGACAAGATTAACATTCCGTGTGCTAACTTCCATCAAACAAAAGATGGCAAATTTCAGTGTCGTGTTTCGAGATTCTGAGACCATCTGTAGTTTTGATGGGGGTGGGAAGAACGTGGATGCTATACATCCACAAGACTTGCCATTGTTTAGATGTACACTCAGAACGTGTGTGTCCATACGAGGTATTCACTATTTGTGTTGTATTGCATGTCTCTCTTCGAGCTCACAGTCAAGACGTATTCTTTCGCTTCCTGGCACCATCTTAAACAATTTTGGTTCAGGTTATGAAGCTGTCACAAAAATATACTGTATAATTTCCCTCATGGAAAAGAGACTTTGTTTTAAAGAGTACAGCCAAGGATCTTCTGCAGTCAGCATCCTGGCTCTTCCTTCCCTTTCCCCACCAATCTCTCTCCACCAGAGCAGCCAGCCAGGCCACTGCAGAAAGCCGTGGTTATTGTCACACAAATTAACAGCCGGGAGGAAGGTTCATGACGAAGCATGTTCACTCAGACCACAGTGCCTGAGGGCTGTTTGCATACTTGACAGATGGCCAGTGCTGAGACCAGAAAGTCACTGAGAGAGAAAATTGAGGAAACACAAAATGAAACGTGAACCACATGCTCCTTCCCTATCTTTGGGGACCTTCACTTGCAATATCTATTCTAATTACCCAGTATTCTTTTTTGTTTCTATTGCTATTACTCTTTCCATTATTATTTTCACAATCTATGTGCTTACTGTCCACTCCACTTGAATAGAAGCATCTTGAATAAGGTACCTAGTGTGAAACTTTCCCCATGTTTCCCATAGTTCCAAATAATCCCCTGAGTAATAGCTTTTATGATAATTACTGAGTCTTCATTATGTGCTAGATAGTATGGTGACACTTTACATAAATTAGCTCATTATCACACAGATCAATGGAACAGGATAGAGAGCCCAGAAATAAACCCATGCTTCCATGGTCAATTAATCTACGACAAAGCAGGCAAGAATATCCAATGAGGGAAAGACTGTCTTTTCAACAAATCACGATGGGAAAACTGGACAGAAACATGCAAAAGAATGAGACTGGGCCACTTTCTTACACCATATATAAAATCAATTCAAAATGGCTTAAAGGCCTAACTGTGAGACCGGAAATCATATAGCTCCTAGAATACAACATGGGCAGTAATCTCTTTGACGTTGGCCATAGAAACATTTTTCTAGATAGGTCTCCTCAGGTAAGCAAATGAAATGAAATGAAAGCAAAGTTAAACTGTTGGGACTACACCAAAATAAAAAGCTTTTGCACAGTAAAGGAAACCATCACCAAAACAAAAAAGGCAACCTACTGAATGGAAGAAAATATTCACAAATGATATATCTGATAAAGTATTAATATACAAAATACATTAAAAAGGCATACAACTCAACAACAAAATAAAATCCAATTAAAAAATAGGGGGAGAACCTAAACAGACATTTTTTTGAAAGAAAATGTACAAATGACAACTAGAGATATGAAAAGATAATCAACATCACTCATCATCAGGGAAACACAAATTAAAACCACAATGAGCTATCAGCTCACACCTGTTAGAATGGCTGGAATCAAAAAAGAAACAGGTGTCGGTGAGGCTGTGGAGAAAGTGGAATCTTTGTGCTCTGTTGGTGGGAATGCAAACTGGTGCAGCCACTGTGGGAAACAGTGTGGAAGTTCATAAAAAAATTAAAAACAGAAATACCATAAGATCCAATAATTCCGATACTGGGTATTTACCCAAAGAAAATGAAAACACTAATTCAAAAAAATATATGCACCCCCATGTTTATTGCATTTACAGTAGTCAAGATATGGAAGTGATTCAAGAGTCCATCTATAGACAGATGGATCAAGAAGATATGGCAAATACTTACAGTGAAATATTATTCGGTCATAAAAGAGAATGAGATCTTACCATTTACATCAACATGGATGGACCTAGAAGGTACGGACCGAGAAGGTATTATGTTAATTGAAATAAGTCAGAGAAAAGACAAATACCATATTTCACTTATAAACAGAATCTAAAAAACAAATGAACAAACTAACAAAAAGCAAAAACAGACATATACAAACAGAGAACAATATGATGGTGGCCAGAGGGGAGGAGGCGGAGGGATAAACAAATGGGTGAAGGGGAGAGGGAGATACAGGCTTCCAGTTATGGAAGGAGTAAGTCCCAGGATGAAAGGCACAGTGCAGGGAATACAGCCAATGGTAGTGTGATTGGGCTGTGTGCTGACAGACAGCAGCTACACTCCTGGTGAGTGTAGCATAATGCATAGAATTGTCCAAGCACGATGTCATTTACCTGAAACTAATGTGACATTACTTCAGTTATGCTTCAACAAGGGAGGGAGGGAGGTAAGGCAGGAAGGCAGGGAGAGAGGAAGGAAGGAAGGAAGGAAGGAAGGAAGGAAGGAAGGGAGGGAGGGAGGGAGGGAGAGGAAGAAAGAAAAATGAGCTCATTACTGCAAGCCTTATACTAATTCTGAGGTAGGTAAAACTCCCATTTCACAAACATAGGAACTTCTGCTAAAGAGGCAGGATATTGTGCCCAAGGTTACCCCCTAACTAGGTTACAGAGCCAGCTTTTGGGTACAGAGCTCATGACTGCACCAGCGATGAGCTTATCCACTCTGCCTCAGTGCCCCCAACATTCAAACACAGCCCTGCCATGAGTGCACAATGTGGTAGCCAGAGCTGTGAGCTTAGCTACAAATCTCTAGGTCAACAACTTTAGTATAGTGGTCCTGAGCAATTCCTTAACCTCTGCGGGCCTCAGTTTCCTCATCAGTAACAGAGTGGCCTATGAAATATACCTAGAGGGCTTCACAAATGGATTATTCATGCAGGTGACATGTAAGGTGAAGAGAAATCACCAGGGATAGGGAAGGAGAGAGTCCTAGCCTGTCCAAGGCAGGACCACAAAGAAGGGACCGGCGAAAAGAGCTGACACTTCACAGGTGCTGAAGGCTCAAATGGACCCAAAAGAAGGGGGGGGGGCATTCACCCCACTGTGCAAGCCCACCATGCTTCGGCAGCAGCAGAGCTGGAGTCGGGAAGGCCGGGGAGGGGTACCTGGGGGAGGGGAGGCCGGGACCTCAGCGCCTCATGTCCCTATCAGGGGGAAGCAGCGAAGGACACAGCAGCTGGGCTCCACAGTGCCCACCAAGTCAGGACCGAAGCAAAACCGCCAAAGCTCAATTAACAGACCAGATGCGTTTGTGAGTTCCTCCCATTCATGACCTCCAGGACATACTTGGAAGAGGGAAGCTACCACTGGAGTCCAGGAGAAAGGAACCAGTGACACTCAGTTCATAGAAATGACAATGACCTAGAGTATAAAAGGGCCAAGTGCTATAAATCATCCCTGCAGAGAAGGAGCTCTGAGCTTCTGAAGAAGGAAGCAAGGACAGAACTGGGAAGTTAGGCGGCCATGAAGCCAGGCATCAAAAAACCAGTGTGAAAAGTGTACGAAGAGGCAGAAACAGGTGGCACCAGGGGAGGGAGGCCCTTAGGGTGGAGGCAGCAGTCAGACAGAGGTGCAGGGGAGTGGTGCTGCTGGAGTCTGCAGAAGACCAAGTGACCTGGGGGGACTGGGGAGGTCCTGAGCAGCAGCCTCAGGAACGTGGGGGTCATTCCAGAATGCCAGCAGCTACGGAAAATCATCAGAGATTTCTAAGGGAGAAAATAATGCCGAGAGAGCTCTGGACTTGACAAATATATAGCACTGGAGAGAAAGCAGAAGTCAGCAAAGCCTAGGGGCACCTGGGAGTTGAGTATGCAACTTCAGCCCAGGTCACAATCTCACGGTTCGTGAGTTCAAGCCCCGCATCCAGCTCTGTGCTGATGTCCAGCTCAGAGCCTGGAGCCTGCTTCAGATTCTGTGTCTCCCTCTCTCTCTGCCCCTTCCCCCGCTCCCACTCTATCTCTCTCAGTCTCTCAAAAAAGAACATTAAAAAAAAAAAAAAAGGAACAAGAAGTAAGCAAACCAAGGCAAATCCCCCCAGAGTTTACCTTCATAGCTTGTTAATAAAAATAAGAGTACACAACATTGTTTTCGGTGCCAGACACTGTCATTAATAACATCACAGTCACAGCTATCATTCCCTGGACTCTGGGCTCAGTGAGACATAGGCTGTCCAATCAGTCTTTTCTATTGTCACACAGACCAGATCTTTTATTTCCATCTCGCAGATAAAGGCACTACAGCTCACCAGAGGCAGAGCCCAAGCTCACATACCTGTACAGTCAAGTGTAGAACCTAAATCACGTTCTTAACCACCATAGAGTGAAAAATTCTGCTGAAGAACAATTTGGGCAAAATATCACTTTTACTGAAGTAAGCCCCATAAATCCTGAATTAAATTTTTGCTTTAATGTACTGGTAGTTTTAAGAAGAGTCCTCATTCCTGGAGGCTGCTAAGAATAGCCCAGGAAAGCAAATGACAACCAAAACCGGCACTCAAATTAGCAAAATAAATAAGCAAATAAAGAGTATTTGAGGGAGCCTGGGGAGAATTATGACCCAAGGAGGGAAGGTTCCGGGGCCCCTGGGTGGCTCAGTCAGTTAAGCATCTGACCCTTGACTTCAGCTCAGGTCATGGTCTTGCAGTTCCTGAGCTTGAGCCCCACATCGGGCTCTGCAGTGACAGCACAGAGCCTTTTTGGGATTCTCTCTCTACCTCTCCCTTACCCTCCTCTGCTGGCACCTTCGCTCTCTCTCTCAAAGTAAATACATACACTTAAAAAATGCTTTTTAAAAAAGGAAGAGGGGCACCTGGGTGGCTCAGTCGGTTAAGCTTCCAACTTCGGCTCAGGTCATGATCTCATGGTTCGTGGGTTTGAGCCCCACATCGGGCTCTGTGCTGACAGCTAGCTCAGAGCCTGGAGCCTGTTTCAGATTCTGTGTCTCCCTTTCACTCTGACCCTCCTCTGCTCATACTGTCTCTCTCTCTCTCCCTCCCTCAGAAATAAATAAAACATTTAAAAAAAAAAAAAAAGGAAGAAGAGAAGGTTCCCCTTATGCAAGCACTGACACGAGCGTGCTTTCTGTGTGGCCACGACTGTCTGGCTGTGGCTCTCATCTCCTGGAGGAGAGATAGCCTTCCCTAGGGCTGCACACAATTGTCCTAAGTGAACAAATGAAGAAAGAACTCATTGAATGACTGGTCCCTTGTAAGCTTACGGAAGGAAAGAACAAGGATTACTCGCAAAGTCTTAAATGTGAAGAAGCACTCATACAATGTTTGTTGGTTTGATCTAAGTCACAGCAGGGAAGGCAGCAGATTAGTCTGTGATCTTCCTGTGTCCCATCCCCCCTCCCCCTCCAGATGATCCCACACAGACCTCCCAGGTCCTTGGATTTCACACAGTCTAGTTCCCCTGAGCACAGAACTTTTCCTTACCTGCTGACGCCCCCACGTACAGTGCTGAATGACACAAGTCAAGCTGTGGAATGCGGACTGTGTCCTTAGAGAAAGTGCACGTCAAAGCCATTTTATCCACTGGGCATTACAGTGTCACGGAGACTATGAATTTTTTAGGAGCTAACCGTGTGAGAGAAAATGCGGTGGCATTCCTCTATCAAAGGAAAAGAATGTAGAATGTACCGTTATACCACACTGTGTCAGTTTCATTTATTATTAAGTTTAATGGCTTTATATTGCTACATTTATAGAGCAACGCTATATGGAAAAGAGTAAAAGAAGTAATACCAGTTAATAAACTAGAGGGTATAATAATAAATGATCACCCTTTTGTAATTCCCCAATGTAATAATTCAGGCAAGGATCAACAAGTTCTGGATGGAAAAGGAGGGAAAAATATACTTTCACAAGGACAGACCTGGGGTGCCCACACTTACCAAGGGGCCAAGCTTACGGCTGGGATGCAGCGACAGTCTGAATTGAGTCTGCTCCCCAGGGTAAGGCCATAGGAAGGTCGCAATACCAATGAGACACAGTCCTCCACACATGGTGAAACAAAACTGAGTTAAGAATCTAGATGTAACTACCAGTTTATAAGACGTAAGGAGGTGAAGACCCAAGGGACACAATACTGTGAAGAAACAGACGAAGGCAGAGCAAAAGCATTCTAAAACACCAAGGGCCCGGATTCTTGAAAAGGTCAATGTCATGAGGGAGGAAATTATTTACTTTGAAAGAAAAAGAGAGATGTACCAAATGCCTTACTGATCCTGGCTCAAAAAAGTCAGTAACAGGGGTGCCAGGGTGGCTCAGTTGGTTAAGTATCTGACTTTAGCTCAGGTCATGATCTCACAGTTTGTGGGTTTAAGCCCCGCGTCGGGCTCTGTGCTGACAGCTCAGAGCCTGGAGCCTGCTTTGGATTCTGTACCTCCCTCTCTCCCCCACTAGTGTGTGCGGTCTTTCTCTCTCTCATAATAAATAAACTTAAAAAAAATACATTTAAAAAAGTGGACCTGGCTGAAGCTGTATTTGAATATGCAACACTTCTTTCGACTGCCCTGAGTAGGAATACCTCCATCTCCCCATCACATACCATATACCCACTAGATTTCCAAAAGGGTCTGCTAATCAGTGTGTATGTGTAAGACCATGAGACATTCTTCACAAGCATATCTGACCTAAGCTCACAATGCTTCCACGAATTAAGAACTAATCATATGTCCATTTTACCGAGAAGGAAAACTGAGGGTCTAGATCTAGTTAAGTTTCCAAAGACAACATAATTAGTCCAGGTAAAGCTGAGATGGAAGTCAGCATCTATCTGAAGCTTTAAAAAAATTTTTTTTTAAATGTTTGTTTGTTATTTTTGAGAGACAGAGCACAAATGAGGGAGGAGCAGACAGAGAGGGAGACAGAATCTGAAGCAGGCTCCAGGCTCTGAGCTGTCAGCACAGAACCTGATGTGGGGCTCAAACTCAGGAACCATGAGATCATGACCTGAGCCGAAGTCCTGCTTAACTGACTGAGCCGCCCAGGCGCCCCCTATCCGACCCTCTGGTAACAACGCACTGGGGCTGGGGGGGGCAGGCAGAGCCAAAGTCACATCAAGAGATCACTAACACCTGGAGACTCTTGGTTGGAATTTCAAAGTAGTGGGAGAAGCTTCTACCGTCAGCTGTTGGGAACAGTGGACACTGTGGAGCCGGGCTCGCTCCGACACGTCACCTGACCCCCACCATGGAAGGCACCTACTCCCCCACAGCAGAGAGCTGGCCCTGATGGAAAACAGCGCGGCGGAAAATGCCATCCACCCGTAAACTTCCAGAGCCTCCCGTCGTGTGTGTGAGGGAGAGGCTGTTCCCATAAGAAATGACCGGCCTCCTTTGATCACAGAGCCTCGAGCCCACAGCACTAATCTTGTCATTTTCCTGTTTACATTACTGAGTGAGTTCCCAAAGCCTGCTGGCAAGCGGGGGGCCAGTTGTGGCGCGTTTCAGCAGCGCCGCTGGAGGGGTCGGCGTCCGGGGAGACCGGCTGCGGCCGAGAGCCCGCCGCCGCGCACGTCTCTGATGCCATCAAGGTTGGCATGGTCACCCTGCATGGTCACCCCTGGTCACTCGGCCACATGCCCAGGACCCCTGATTCTTGACTCTGTGTGCTCACTGCAAAATCACCGCTGCCTGTTCCGGCTTTGCCTAGTCTCTCAACAATCCCACTGGGTCCCAGTGGGAATGTTTGATTGAGTAGATTTAGGTCACGCTCCCAGTTTCTATCCAGCAGGGAGCAAGGACAAGGTTCATCTGTTCCCCTCAGCTTCAACAGTGTGTCTCCGTATACATGTACATACATGTAGGCATGTGTAGGTCTATGTATGTGTAGATATGTGTGTATGCGTATATACGTGTGTATCTGTGTGCATATATAAGCATGTGTGTATATGTGTATGTGTGTGTATGTGTATATGTGTGCATGTGTATCTGTGTATGTATGTGTGCATGTCTATATGTGTATGTGTGTTTGTGTATATATGTGCATGTGTATATGTGTGTATATGTATGTGTATGGGCATTTGGGTATGTGTGCATGTGTGTGTATGTGTATGTGCGCATATTTGTATATGTGTGTGCATATGTGCGTATATGTGTGTGCATGTGTGTGGGTATGTACATGTGTGTGCTTGTGTGTACCTGTGCATGTGTGTATACGTGTGTATGTGTGCGTGTGTGTGTGTACACATATATGTAAATGTATATGGAATCAAGCAGGTGAAGTCCCCTCTTGCTCAGTCTTTTTGTTCTGCTAAGGGTTTTTCAATGCAGTAGGTGATGTCCACTCACATTTGGAAAGACAGTCTGCTTTATTCAGGTTCCCTACTCAAATGTGAATTTTATCCCAAAGCACCCTCACCAAGAATAATATTTGACCAAATGTCTGGGCCCCCCATGACAAGTCACATTAACACGCAAAATTAACCATGATGGCAAGCCTAGAGTTTTTAGTTAGTTTTGGTCACCTGTCAGAATATTCTGTTCATGCAGACACATACTTCATGCATCCTGGCTCTTTCTGCCGGAGAAGTTCTTGGGAGTCTGGTGTGAGTGTGTGTGTGTGTGTGTGTGTGTGTGTGTGTATGCACGCTTCTCTATATGGTGGTAGAGAAGGGTGTCTTACTGTAAACCTCCCCACCCTTTGTATGATCCAGTCTGGGCTACGAGACCTCCATGGCTATCCTGGGACACCACCTCAGTGGGCAGCCAGGATTTCCCACCTGCTCACCACACCGCCTTTGGTTCTCTGTCTTTTCTGTCACTGTTCTCTACATTTTGCTTTCAGATAGATATGTGTTGAAATCTTAACAATGGTTACCTTTTATCTGGCATTTTCTATGTCGTAGAACTAAGGTCTTCATGATTAGGGATTTGCCAGACTTATCAGCAATCTCTACCTTATATTAAAAAAAAAACATTCCTTTATATTTAAGGTAAATGATAGCAATTTTCCATTTTTTGTAACAAAAATGTTTACTCTTAAAATAATCTCATTTAGAAAAACAACAAGTAAGTATCAGGTGTTACTCAGATATGACAAACATCAGGAGAGGAACAAGTAGGTAGAAACATGAACCTAGCACACTGCCGAGCATACAGTAAACCCACAATAAATGTTTGATGATTAAATGAGTAAATAGGAAAAAATATGACTCTCATTAAAAGTTTTCCTTCTTCGTAGCTGTACATGCATCAAGAGCAATATTGTCCATACTATGAAACTCTTACAGGGGTGCCTGGGGGGATCAGTCAGTTCATCTTCCAACTTGGGATTTCGGCTTAGGTCATGATCTCACAATCATGAGCTCGAGCCCGCTTCGGGCTCCATGCTGAGTGTGCAGTCTGCTTGGGATTCTCTCTCCCTCTGCCCCTTTCCCCGGCTTGTGTTCTCTCTCTCCCTCTCTGTCTCTCTCCGCCCCCTCCCCTGCTCACATCCTCTCTCTCTCAAAATAAATAAATAATCACAAAAAAAAAAAGAAATTCTTAGAACATTTTCTTCATCAACATTAGACATTTAAATCAACCGTTTTCACTAAAAATCTAACAATGCAATGTCTTTTAAATGCATGAATTTTTGTTTATTGCTCAATCAAAATAAGCAATTTTCATGAAGTTAAAGACAGGCAAAATAGATCTCCGGCAGACATCAGAACAGTGGTTGACTATGGGCTGTGACTGGAGGGGGCGTGAGGGAGCCTTCAGCGATGCTGGAAATGTTTCTCTCTTGATTGAGGTCTTGGATAGATGGGCACATACATTTGTCAAAACGCATCTAATGGTTCAATAAGACCTGTGTATTTCAGTATGTAGATTTTATGTCACTTACAAAAAACATAAGAGATAATACATTGAAAAAAAAAAAAGAGCAATGGGGGCCAAAGGAATTTTTCATAGTGATAGAGAAGGTCTTTTGTGCCAGCCACACTTGACAGCTCAGCATATGATATGTGCCTCCAGCAACTGAGGAGCTAACTTTTTCATGCCACTTAGTCTGAATTTAAGTTGATACGGCCATACGTACCAGCAGCTACCATCCTAACAGCACATTTCTGGTCTCGTTCACAGCTGCACAGAGAAATCACCTAAGAAGCTTTAAAAATAACCAAAGCCCAGCTGCCATCCTACACCAGCTAAATCAGGACCTTAAGTTGCTGTGGTCCTGGCACTGATATATTTTAATTATGGGAAGCTTACTTCTTTCTTCGATGTTATCTTTTTAATGAAAAAAAATGAGAAAGACATTAGCATTGTCTTGCTGGTAAAAGCCATAAAAGATCTGGTTATTTATTCAGGACCAACGTCCTAGTGGTAAATCTCCTGGATAAATTCACATCAATTTCTTGATATTTCATTTGTTTCCTTTGACCAGTTTCAATGTCACTGGTTTCCCCTCTCGTGAGTTAGTTAACTCTTACACATTGTAGGAGATGAGCAGATAGAAGTCAACATCAGTAGTCTGTGAGTGAAGATTCAGAAAGTTTAAATGATCTGCTGATCATGTGGTTGAAGAGGGGACAGTTAAACGTCAGGACATCTGATGGCTAGGACTGTGTTATTTTTATTCCACACTGAGACAAACAACTATTAAAGTGAAATGAATTAATACTGTGTGAAGGCTGGAAATTCTTTCCCTACTTGTGTTTACATTTACAGGTCTAAATATGGAGAATGAAAAACACATTTCCAAATCTATTTAAGAGCAATGTTTCATAAACAAAGCACCACTGTTTAATGTTATATGTTCGGCTAAACTTGATTTTGCCCAGACAGAATCAGGAAGATCTGGATTCATCTAAAAATAAATAGGTACACATTTTTTGGAGTGCAATTTGAACATGCATATCAGAAGTCATGAATATGATCATATCCTTTGACTCCGTAATCCTCAGAATTAGCATCTGACCGAAGACACAGTGGGAGATTGATTAGTCAAAGAGTTTAATTTGTGATTTTATTAGAATTATCAAAAGTCTTGGAAGCATAGTTATGTCAACAGCCCAGGGAAAGTCAAATATATGCTAATATATTCTTTTTTTTAATGTTTTACTTATTTTTGAGAGAGAAGGACAGCGTGAGCAGGGGAAGGTCAGAGAGAGAGGGAGTTACAGAATCTGAAGACAAGCCCCAGGCTCTGAGCTAGCTGTCAGCATAAAGCCCAAAGCAGGCCTCGAACACACAAACCATGAGATTATGACCTGAGCTGAAGTCAGACGCTCAACCGACTGAGCCACCCAGGGACCCCAATAATATATTCTTAAAGTGAAGTATTATGCTCTAAATCAAAACCTCAGGTTTTAAGACCAAGCAATAACATGGAAAATTATTCATATTAATGTTAAGTTAAAAAAAGATACAAAATTGGGGCACCTGAGTGGCTCCATCAGTTGAGCACCTGACTTCGGCTAAGGTCATGATCTCACAGTTCGGAGGTTTGAGCCCCGCGTCGGGCTCACTGCTGTCAGGTGGTCAGCGCAGGACCCTCTTTGGATTCTCTGTCCCCCTCTCCCCCTGCCCCACCCAGCTCACATTCTCTCTCTCAAAAAAAGAAATAAAACATTAAAAAAGACAGAAAATTGCACAGAGTGTGATATACATATGCCATCAAAGTGAGGGGAAGACTGAAAGCAAGGTTGTAGAGCAACAGAATCTCTTGTCCATTCCCAAGAGGTGTCAGTTAGAATGACAACTTTGAAAATGGCTTAGCACATCCTAGAAAAGCTAAACAGGACACACCCCAGGAGACACCCTTAGACCCAATATTTCGACTGTGAGGCACGTCTTTCATAATTTGCTTGTTCAACTGAGCTTTTATCAATGAGTAACATTCAAAAATCAATTTAATGGGCTTCACGCAGCATTATTTCTTAATGAAATAGATCACAGCACATACCACACAATATAGTGTTATCTTGCAAATCTTTGTTTCAGTTATACACACAGGTACGCACGGGTGGGTGTTTCGGGGTTGTGACGTGAAATGGCCCAATTACTCTCGGCTCTGATTAAAAGAGTTTGAAAGCCATCGATTGTCCTGGAGGGTACACGTGGCCCAAGAAAAGACTGTCACTGGGAGACAAGTACAAAATGTTTGTAACGACTGAAACCAAACCTCCATGTCCCTTCGTGGAAGAACAGATTACAAGACATTAGTTAGCATGTCTGGCCCCCACCTGCTAGAGGCCGCATTGTAACCACAACACACACATCTTCCAATGCTTCCCCGGAGGGACCAACCACTCCCAGCTAGCACTTCATAAGCGCTCAGTGATCATCTATTGAATGAATAAACAAACCCAAAAATATACCAAATAACCAGGCCCGTGCTGGTAAGAACTAATGGTTGGTAAGATTAAATTAGGTTGACAGGTGATAAGAACCTGAGCTTTATAATGAAATCTACCATAGCATTATTTTCTTAATTTCTGCAGAATTCTTTATTCACCTCACCTTTCAGTGATCTTTCAGAAAATATTTGAGTGTTCACTATGGCTTTGGCTGTGCCTAAGTAGTAAATGAACTGGACAGACGAGGTTCTTGGCCTCAAGGAGCTTATATTCTGCATGAGAACACATTAACCAAGGAGCAAATGGATGCGAGGATTTCCTGCGCCTGTATTCCATTCAGTAGTGTTCTCCACACACTTTTCCATCCCTGTCCTCATTTTATACTTTCCACTTGCTTGTATGGAAGCAGAAATCAAAGGACCTACCTTTACCAGAGTCTACAGGTAGGGAATCCACGCAAACTAAGCCACTAAAAACACCCACTTTTCCGAAATGAATAGAAACTTGTACTTCTCAAATTCCACAAATGCCTATAAGCACTAAAGCAGCTAGGACTCAGAAACAGCACAACTAATTTTAAATGGATAAATTGCTATATACATACCAAAGAAATGAAATTGACTCAGTGAAGATTATTCACAGCCCTTAACCATAACCCATATCTTAAATAGCCCGACTAAAGGTTATAATGAAGGAGAAATATGAATAAACCAAATACAATACAGAGCTACATTTTAAATTCCACCCCTGCCAAAGGGATTTCTTTAACAGCCTCCCTTAGCAGTGTGTACATGCACGCGCGCGCACACACACGCACACACACACACGCACACAGACAGACAGGTACACATTAACCAAATTAAAATTCAGGTATTATTCTCTGTAAAGTATGTTTCAATTTATAACAAAGCAATACAGAAAAGATAGTTTATCTTATTGACTATTGAGTCACAAGTTGTTGCAGAAGTATGAATGATTTATTTCAGGAATAAGGTAAGAACACAAACTTGGAGCTTTATGGAAATCCACACTACACTCCCCCACCATCAGATATATGAGCACTGTAGGCTTTTCTCTCTGACACCACACGGTTAGCAACTTGGCTGACCTGAGTGCAGTTTCTTCTACTTCTCCCTATGCAATGAAAGCTCTGGACCTCTCACTGGCCCATATTGTGTCACATGTTAAAGGAATGATATTTTTGATTGGCCAGTGTGAGTCATTTCTCCATTTCTGGAATTGGAAAAAGTGTCAACTCTAGTTGAAGCACTCAGGCTTAGAATAGCACACATACTGGTCCCAATAGATTCACATTAACTACTTAGCATTAACTAAAAGAAAGGAAAACATATACTGGGTAGCCAAACAAGAGCACATGTTTACCAAGATGGTGAGTTTGTGCCTCCCAGATGGAAGTAAGAACTCCCATTTGTAAATGGGGAGCTACTGCAAAGAGAGCTGTGGATTAGAAGTCAAATTTATAATTTATAATGTTAGCTCAACTGATGTGAGCTACATGACAGGACTCTTGTAAGAAGGAAATCGATATGTAGTGAAAGTGTTTCATTAACATTTGAGCAATAACTCATAGTTAAATACTATAGTTATTACTCAGGAGACTGAGACTGTATCCCATGGAAAGGTATGTTTTTTAATATCTGAATTCCATCAAAGCAACTCCAGTAACAAAGTACATGAACATAACGAGTAGTTGAAGTAGATACTGTGTTTCCCACCTCCCTTTCTTCTGATGGACAGAACCTCACTTTTTATTTAAAAAATCCACTCTCCTCCACACTGCCATGTGCTTCTCTAAACTATGGTGGCAATGCCATCTTGTGGCTCTGCCATCCTCTAGGACCTTGGAGTCTTTTGATCCAGCCAATGAAGAAGATTCAACAAAGGCGGGGGAAGAGCACTTTTTTTTAACTACCTCACATCAGAAGTAACAATTGTCACTTCTGCTCATGGGTCAGAACTAGATACACATTGACCAAGATGAGAAAAGCACCAGGAAATATTGTCACTAGCTGGCCAACCACTTATAAGAGCCAACTCCATTTCTTGGAAGCTGGAACACACAGTTAGTCATGTCTTCCATGTTGACTGAGACACTAGTCAACACTGAGACAAATTCTTGTTAAGGGAAAGGAAAGGAGGTGGAAAGTCTTTAACTCAAGAGACTCCCATCCTAGTCCTATGGCTGCTGTAACTAATTATGAACTAAGTGGCTCAAAAACAACAGAAACTTATTCTCTCTCCATTTTGGAGCCCAGAAGTCTGAAGCCAATGTGTTAGCAGTGCTGCATTCTCTCAGAACTCTCTAGGGAGAGTGTTTCCTTGCCTCTTCCAGCTTTGGGCGGCTCTAAGTCTTTCTTGGCTTGGGGCTTCACAATTCCAATCTCTGCCTTCTGCTTTACATGGCTGTCTTCTCTATGACTGTGTTGTCTTCCTCTTTGTGAAGGTGTCTTCTCTTCTAAGGTCACTTGTCATTGGGTTAGCCTCTACCCCAATTCAGGATGATCTTATCTCAAAATCCTTAGCTTACTTACATTTTCAAAGACACTGTCCAAATAAAGTCACATTTATAGATTCTGGGTGGACACATCTTTGTGGGTTGGTGGCATCTGGAATACCACTATTCAAGGCCCTAGCATGGTTTAGGTTCTGTTGTATACTTTCCATCTCAGCTAAACAGGATAAATTCAGTTTAATGTAGCTAAGACGCTACAAAGCCAGTTCTTCACTTAGAAAGGAGACTTATTTTGTACAAGAGCAGCAGGCATCGCTAGAGAACTGTCTGCCTATGGGAATTAATACAAAGTTATCAACACTACTTTTTCTGGCTTTCATTAATTTATTTTTCTGTTTGTGTCTGGGAAGTGGTGAATATACGAAGGAACAGGATAGACCAGGGTTCAGGTTCAGGTACAAGCTCAGATAGTTACTAGATACATAAACATGGGAAAGTTCTTTAACCTCCTTAAGCCTCCTCTTTCTCATACATAAAATGGAGAAATCTGTAGTCCACAAGATGTTTTTGACTGCAAAGAATAGCAAAAAAAATCTTAGTAAGAAATACTATTAACTCATACAATCTAATGTTCAGGGGTAGGGCAAGCTGAAAATATGGCTGCTATACAGGTTTGCTACTTATCCCAGGTCTCCATGTTCTTATTCAACCTTTGCTATGCCGTCCTCAGTGTCACCTTCAACCTAACGCTGGTTCTTCTTGTGGCCATAAGAAGACTGCAGCACTTGCAGTCTATACCCAAATAAGACAACACCCATAGGAAGAAGAAAGATGGTCTCTTCTGAGAAAATTGCTTAATGGGAAAAGAGACTTTTCTAATAACCCATTGAGCAATCTCTCCCTCATGTCCCACTGGCTGAATTGAGTCACATGGCCACCAGCTCACCTTGGCAAGGTAGTTGGAATGACCATGCATGGCTTAGAATCATCAACTATCAAAGAGATGTTGAGAATTCAATTATAAATGCCTAATATAATGACCCACTTTATGAATTAAGCAGTTAAAGGATAAATATATATTTACTTATAAATCATAAATATACAACTCCCTTTGGAAATCATAATGTAAGATCAAAAACAATCTTTCAATTTCTCACCATAAGAAGTGTAAATAATATAGCATCGCTGTATTAGTTGACAGTGTTTTATACATACATAAATATTCACATACACAGTTTAAAGCTAAGGTTTTTACCCCCACATCTTATTTTTTGTGCCTCATAATCAGTGTGATAATTCAAGTTTCTAGGAGCACACAGCTGTTAGGTGCCACAAATATATTAAGCCACAAAAGTCTATTTGAAGGCGACATTTCTGAAAAAGGCTCACCACCTCATCTGTGGTAAGTCTTAGAGCATTTCACTCATTATAATTAGGCTCAACAGCCAAATAAAACTACTGCATTTGACTTCAGCCTGACAACTGAAGGTCAGATTCAAAGCTGGAGGAAGGACATGGCAGAACATTTGAGATGGAGTTTCTATAAAAAAAAAAAAAAAACCTTTCCCGGGGCACCTGGGTGGCTCAGTTGGTTAAGCGTCCAACTTCGGCTCAGGTCATGATCTTACTGCTTGTGGGTTTGAGCCCCGCGTCGGGCTCTGTGCTGACAGCCAGCTCAGAGCCTGGAGCCTGTTTCAGATTCTGTGTCTCCCTCTCTCTCTGATCCTCCCCTATTCACACTGTCTCTCTCTCTCAGAAATAAATAGAAAACATTAAAAATTAAAAAAAAAACTTTCCCTTACCTTTAGTGCCTTACCGAACACACATAATCCACAGTTCGGGGCTGGTTGTTTGTCTCATTCCTACAGATGCTAAGAGGAAATTAGCCCCAGGCTGGCAAAGTCACCCATGAGAGAAAAAAAATCAGAATTTAACAATCTTTAAAAATTTTTAAATGTCCATACTACCCAAAGGTGTCTGCAGACTCTTTGCAATACTTATTAAAATTCCAATGGCATTTTTCACAGAAATTGAACAAACTATCCCCAAATGTGTACGGGACCACAAAAGACCCTGAATAGCCAAAGCAGTTTTGAGAAAGAACAAAACCGCATCATTCTCCTGGCAAACTAAGTTCTAAAACTACCATAATCAAAACAGTATGCTAGTGACATGAGACCAGACACAAAGATCAATGGAACAAAGTCCAGACATGAACCTATGCATAGGGGGTTAGTTAATTTATGACAAAGGAGTCAAGCATATACAATGGGGGAAAGACAGTCCCTTCAATAAATGGTGCTGGGAAAACTGGACAGCAACATGCAAAGAATGAAACTGGACCATACACAAAAATTAACTCAAAAGGGATTAACAACTTGAATAGATGACCTGAAACCATAAGACTCCTGGAGGAAATCATAGAAAACTCCTTGGCCTTGCTCTTCACATCAATTTTTTGGATCTGACTCCAAAAGCAAAACCAATGAAAGCCAAAAAGAAACAAGTGGGACATCAAACTAAAGAGCTTCTGTACAAAAAGGGAAATCACTAACCAAATGAAAAGTGAACCTTGTGAATGGGAGAAAATATTTATAAGTTATGTATCTGATAATGGGTTTGATATCCACAACATATAAAGAACTCCTACAACTCAAGAGCAAAAAACTCAATTTAAAAGTGGGTAGATCTAAAGAGACATTCTTCTAAAGACATATTGTTGACCAACAGGTACATAAAAAGGGACTCAACATCACTAATCATCAGGGAGAGGCAAATCAAAACCACAAGAAACCACTAGGAGAGGAGTCGTCTCGGTGGCTCCGCCAGTTAGGCATCTGACTTCAGCTCAAGACATGATCTCACAGTTCACAGGTTCAAGCCCCACTTTGGGCTCTCTGCTGTCATCACAGAGCCTGATTTGGATCCCCTGCCCCCTCCCATCTCTCTCTCTCTCTGAAAAATAAATTAACATTAAAATTTTTTTAAACCAACAAGGAGCTATTACCTTATACCTATTAGGATAGCCATTGTCAAAATAACAGAAAATAACAAGGGTTGGTGAAGATGTGGAGAAAAGGAAACCATTATGCACTGTTGGTGGGAATGTAAACTGGTGTGGATACTCTGGAAAATAATATAGAGTTTCCACAAAAAAATTCAAAATAGAACTACCATATGATCTAGCATCCCACTTCTGGGTATTTATCTGGAGAAAACAAAAATACCACCTCAAGAAGTTATAAGCAACCCTATGTTCATTGCAGCATTGTTTACAATAGCCAAGATATGGAAACAACCCCAAGTGTCCATTGATGGATGAATGGATAAAGATGTTACACACACACACACACACACACACACACACTCACACACACACATGCACTGGAATGTGATTCACCCATAAATAAGAATGAAATCTTGTCACTTGCTTACAACATGGATGGACCTTGAGGACATTATGCTAAGTGAAATTAGTCTGACAGAAATATTATATGATCTTACTTACACATAGAATCTTTTAAAAAAAAGAAAACAAGCTCATACACCTAGAGGTGGTTACCGCCAGAGATAGAGTTGGGGGGGCCAATTTATGACTTGCAGCTATAAATAAGTCATGGATACAGCGCACAGCATTGAGATTATAGTCAATAACACTGTATTGCATATTTGAAAGTTGCTAAGAGTAAATCTTAGAAAGGGAAAAAATGTTTTGTAACTATGTATGGCGACAGATGCTAACATACCATTGGCATAGTTTTTAAACCATTGTAGGCAAGCTTCTTTCTGAAAGCCCAAACCTTCATTATATCAAATCTATTAAAATATACAACTCATACTAAAACGAACTTTTGAATTTTGAAAGGAATTTTTTCATTTTTATTCATCTGCTTTTTTTCAAGGTAGTCCACGAAAGTCTGGAAGCACTGTGAGCATGAGCCTCTACTACTCAGTATAAAAATGCCCTGTCTACATTAAATGATTTGCCAACATTGACACTCAGAGTAGGGGTTACTTTCTTCATCGTACAGATAAAGAAACTGAACTAGAAGAGCCGAAGGAACATTCCCAGGATTATCAGACCAGTAAAGAGCAGAGTTAACGTCCAATTCGGTCCGGCCCCCAAAGTCCCTGATCTTTTCCTCCATCTTCAGCCTTTCAAGGAAATTTGGGTTTTCACAAACCTGCTTAGCCTGTATTGGAATCTGAACATCTAACCAGTACTTTTTGCCCATAATTCAATAGTAAATTAAATTAGTCATCTGCCTCAGGGCTGCCCTATTTCACACACGGGCATCTGACTTTGCACACAGATCTCATATTGTGTCCCCTGACTACACTGTAAACAACCTTTGGGAACATGGAGCTAATTCGATCATCCCTAACTCCCCTCTCTGGCATGTGACCTGATGCCTTGTCAGTCAAGTAATACACCACCTTTGCTAACAAACGCGAAGTTTCTATGTGAAAGTCAAGGGGAGCCCATTTCCTGTAAATATCATTCTATTGAGTTAAATGTAAAATTGTTATATGACAAAGTATTGTACAGATCTTAAGTTAAACTGTACAAATATAAACACAGTCCTATAAAGGCTACGATGGAGACTACCCTTCAGCCCCTTGAGGTTTAGGTAGAAGAAAATAATCCCAGGAGTGTCCAAAAACAGACTGTATTGGAACTCAGAGGAATAAGAGAAAGATGACTGTTTCTCTGATGAAAAGAATCATTCTCAGGCAGGTGGGAAAATATTAAAGAGACTATGTCTCTAACATAATAAAATAGGTAATGTCTTTTTTTCCTTTAACAGTTTTATTTTGACCTAGTTTCAGACCTAAAGTAAAATAGTACAAAAAGAATACAAATTCTATACATCCCTTTATCTTTAGCTAGATTAGCCAAATGTATATATTTTACCCTATTTATTTTATCCTCTCTCCCTACCCCCCACCCACATGCGCATAGACACACACTCTCTTTCCCCTCTAAGTCTGAGATTGAGTGTGAACCTGGCATCCCTTTGTCCTAAATATATTAATGTATGTTTCCTAATAAAGTACCTGGCCACAATTAATTTTTAAGAAAGAAGGCCCGTTTTGGGGAAAGAAGGTCCCAGATCACGAATTGCCTTAAGTTACATCTTTTTAACTGGAAACAGTTAAAAACAGTACTTATGTTTTAGGAGATCGATGTTTTTTGAAGAGCATAAACCAGACAAGTTAGCCCTTCCGTGATGTTTCATGATTTGATTGAGGTATCCACTTTGGCAGGAATCGGTGATACAGTGTTTGTCTCAGTGCATCATACCAGGAGCCACTTGATGCCAATTTGTCCCGTTAATAATGAATATTTAAGTTTGAACATGGGTTAAGATGGCTATTGCCAGGTTTCTTCTGTGCTATAATGTTATTACTTTGCCTTTTGTAATTAATAGGCATTTTGGGGGGGAGGTATAAGGACATTTTTAAAATAATACTTTAAATCCTAGAAATTAAATTAAATGCTTCCCCCTCTTTTTTGTTCTCATTAGTATAGTATAAGCTATCCACAATCCTGAATTATCAAGAGGTTTAAAAAAAAAATCCTTTGCATCTAAAACACTCACGTATTTTAAATCGTATTAAATTAGATATATCTGTTCTATCTGAAATTTAAACTTTTCTCATACATTTTTATGGGCAAAAATACTCTCATGGTTATAGGTTAATAGCTGCTTGATGAAGGATAAAACATTTCCATTTTTATATTCATTCTTATTATTCTTGAAACTAGAATCCTATTCACCTCCAAAACTTAGATGGCAACTAGTTGTAATTCAATGTAAGGGAAGATCTGGTCATATTTTCTAAGAAATGTTTATTTTGGAAAAGTGCCCATTGGCACATCTTATCCTACATTAAATATTATCTAATTTCAGACAAATTCAACATTGGGGATAGCTCAGAAGCAGTATGCCTTTCTTCTGGATAAAGGAGCAAAACACTTGCTTATACACATGTCTCGTTATTTAATAAAGAAATCTATGTGTTTTGCGACAGCCCCTCTGATTGTTCCATGCCGAATGGTTTGCGTGAAGGGGAAGGAGTGAAAACAGATACCACATGGGAGGTTGTATGCTACAGTAATCCAGAGAAAGGATAATGATAACACCAACTCAGGATATAATTCAGAAGATGAATCAATAGGAACTGATAATCATTTAGATAGTATGACCAAGAAAGAGAGATGTCAGGACAATCCTATGGATTCAATTTGAATAACCGTATGGACAGGCTTCCATTTACTAAGACAGGGAGACTGGGGAGGTAGTCGGAGTTTTGCACACGTTGCTTTTGAGATGCCATGAGGCACCCAGTGGATATGTTCAGCAGGTAATGGGATGTACAAGTCGAGTACAGAACAAAGGTCGGGGTGGGACCACTGTGCTAAGTGCTCTCATGTGTTGACATTAGTCTGGTACTTTTTACTTTTCAATTAGTTTCCACCAATGGAAGCTTTTTAAATCCTCACAACCGCCATGCTAATCAGATGAAGTGAGCATGAACCAATTTTACAGGGCAGTAAAATGCTTCTTAGGAATAAAATGGACTTGTTACACTCAGCGTATGAGTCTCCTATACATTATGACAAGTGAAAGAAGGCAAACTTAAAAGGGTATATACTGTATCATCCCTTTCATATGACTCTCTGGGGAGGCAAAGCTACAGAGATAAAGACCAGATCAGTGGTTGTCAAGGGTTAAGGGTGGGAATTGACTACACAGGAACAGCATGGGGAAGTGTTTGTGAAGGCGAGGTTAATTGTCCTGAATCCCCATTGTGGGGGTAGCTACAACGCGCTATGGATTTGTCAGAACCATACAACTAAGAAGTGAATTTTAATGTGTGCACATGTGTGAGTGTCCAATTAGAGGATTTCAAGCAAGGGAGCGTGTTTAGAGAGATCTGTCTGGCTCCAGTATGAAGAATTCAGACACATCAAACACCACAAACATGAGACATGGTAGGGGCCATTGCATTAATTCCAGTAAGATCTGGCTATAGCATGAAGTAGGGTAGTAACAGTGAGGATGGGCAGGATTGGTGGGTTTGAGAGATAATATGTGGTCAAATTAGCAGGAGGGGAGGACTAAGAGACAGGCTCAAGTTTTTCATTGGAGCAAGTGGATGGACAGGAAGATTATTCACCAAAAGAAAACTGGGTATGAGCAAGATTTTAGAGGGAGGGAAGTCGTTCAGTTTAGGATATGTTCAACTTTGTGGTGCAATTGTAAGTTTTTAGGCTGATCTTTCAGTGGTGCCACAGCTGAAGAAAAACACTTGTATTCCATCCAAGTAATGGTGAAGAATGACATAATACACTCTATTTATATATAGCTGACATTTCCAGGAACCCAAAGCAGCTCATAAAATATGCAAAGTATGTTTTTTTTCAATTCATTGAATTCTTATTCCTGGAGACACTTCCAGTTTAGGACCCTGAGGCTTTTTACATTAATTGTTGTCCACACCCCGGATCAACACTGATGAGTAGACTTTGAATAACAAGGGACAACACTCAGTACAATACTTCAGTCTCCCTCTCTCCCTCTCCCCCCATCTCTTCCTCTCCCTCCCTCCGTCTCTGTCATTTATCAATGCCACTGAGAATAGGCTCTTAAAATTCAAAAGGTGAGTAGAACAGATGTTTTCAGAAGTTCTTGAAAGTCTTTCTTCAATGGTAGAGGCAAAGGTAAACTTTAGTTTCACAACTCAAGGATAGTGAGGAGAAACATCTGTCTACATCACAGAATATTTTTCACTAGGTTTAATTACATGGATGGTGCTTAATTCTTACAATGACTGGGTAGATTTTCATTCTTATTAGTGCCAGAAGAGTTGATACAAAGCCTGCCTGGCAGAGCTAGAAAAAGTCACTCTCCTTACTATCCCCACCACAAAGCAAAAATAAGCCAATCAAGCATAAGGTTCCCAAGGCCAAGGATGCCAATACCGGCTCCTATGTTGTTGTGAGTTCTTTTGTTTCAGCTGTATACATCTGATTCTCAAGAACATTGTGTTCCTTAAGAAGCATGTTATCTATTATTTCTGGTTAGTCCTTTACTTGACACAGTGCTGGACACTCATTGAGAATTCAGAAAGTACCAATTGATTGTGATGTACAGTAATGAATCTTAAAAGGTTTTTGGGGTTTGCTTTGCATCAGTATTTAAATTCCTTTCTTTCTCTACCTTACAGTCTGTTCCATTCTTCAACCTCAACCCATGCACAAACCATTTTCTTTACTTCTTTGTCTTTCTCGCTCACTCCCTCTTGGGTTCCTAAAGGCAGACAGGAGCCTGCTACACATGTGAGAAAATAATTTAATTCCTTAGGACAGGTAATTTCAGTATGTCCGAGGGGTCCAGGTGAATCTAAGTGGGATTCAGGGTCTGCCCAAATGTGAGGTTGTGGTTGTACTGACCTCTCTGGAGGGTCGTTCTTTGTGGGCAAGTTGGGAAAAGTGAACAGAGCCTTTGGGAAAGGGAAACAGAGTCTAGAAAAGTAGATTTTTGTGTGCAGAGAGGCTTATGGCTGAGGGTAGAAGGGCACTGATAGAGAAAACGGGATGACAGCAGGTGCCTAGGCCAGGCTAGCCCCAGGACAAGGTCTGATTCTTGAGAAGAAGCAAATGTAAAGTAGTTCTGCAGTAAATTCAATGTGTGATACATTCTTTTCTAAAGTTTTTTTAACGTTTATTCAATTTTGGGAGAGAGAGAGCATGAGCTGGGAGAGGGGCAGAGAGAGAGAGAGAGAGAGAGAGAGACAGAATCTGAAGCTGAGCTGTCAGCACAGAGCCCAACGTAGGGCTTGAACACACCAACCACAAGATCATGACCTGAGCTGAAGTCGGACACTTAACTGACTGAGCCACCCAGGCGCCCTAATACATGATATATTCTTGAAAGACTTTGAGTCCTAGGACACAAGTGGTGCCACTTTGCGGCCACCGTGACCAGGTATATACCTTGATATAATAACACCCTAAGAGTTGTTTGTTTGTTTGTTTGTTATTTGTTTTGAAGCTTCACCAGAGACTTTCAGAGTATGATTCGGGGCACTCCACCTTCAAGAAAAAAAGAAATGAAATCTTTGAATGTCAGTTAACCAGGTGAAGATTGGGGAAGGTGGGGAGGACAGTGCAGGCAAAGCAGATGGATTAAGCAAAAGCACAAGAAACAAGAATCCAAGTAGCTCATTACTGATGGAGCTTGACATTGCAAGACAGGAACATGTAAAAGTGAAGAGTAGGCATCCTTGAAGGCCAACTCCAACCCAGGGTTGGCGGCTTTCTGAGGAGCTGTGTAAGGGTGGGGTCTGGGGCTGCACATAGAGTCATCAGCAATGCCTCCATTCCAGAAGGGAGGAGAGAGATGGTGCATATGTCAGGCTCTCAAGTTCCTGCTTTGGCAATGAGGAGCCATTGATGGTTCTTGGGCCCTGGCAGGTGTGGCCGCACACACGAATTTTACACCGCCAGAGTATATTCATTAAATATGGCCCAATTTTCTAGATCCTGAGAGATCACAGACCGATATTCAGTGATTAGGCTCCTAGCACTTGCTGCCCGGCCATCAAGGCCTTCTAGTAATGCTGAAATAGATGCCGATTTTGCCAATAACACAGGTCCCCTTGGATTCCTCAAGAACTGACTGGCTCAGCCAAGGCATAACATCTGGAGTTTTCAATCCTCTTATCTCAGTGTGACCTCTGGCTTCATGAGCCTCTAAAAGGCTGCTGTGACGCTGACTGGCCAAGTAGCAAGTCACATTATAACCTTAGTAGGTAATCCTAGATTCCCTGTTATTTAAGCCTTTTAGATTTGGCTTCTCATTTTTATGACTTTCTTTGGCTTTTCCTGAGATTTTTTTTTTAATATTTTTATTTCTAGGAGAAAGAGAGAGAGAGAGAGAGACAGCGTGAGCAGGGGAGGGTCAGAGAGAGGGAGTCACAGACTGAAACAGACTCCAGGCTCTGAGCTGGCAGCCAGCACAGAGCCCGACGCGGGGCTCGAACCCACGAACTGCGAGATCATGACACAAGCGAAAGTCGGACGCTCAACCAACTAAGCCACCCAGGCGACCTTCCTGAGATCTTTAAGCCAAGGAAAGATCTCCACTTGAAGATACCCAATTACAAATTAGCAAAATTAGGGGCACCTGGGTGGCTCAGTTGGTTAAATATCTGACTTCACATCAGGTCATGATCTCACAGTTAGTGGGTTTGAACCCCGTGTTGGGCTCTGTGCTGATGGCTCAGAGCCTGGAGCCTGCTTCAGATTCTGTCCCTCCCTCTCTCTCTGCCCCTCTACTGTTCACACTCTGTCTCTCTCTCTCTCTCTCTCAAAAATAAACATTTTTTTTAAATGTAAAAAAAAAAAACTAGCAAAATTAAAAAGCAGAGAACTTTGTCTTATAAGAATTACTTGTGACACTAGTATACAATGCAGATGTTGGGATAAGGGGAGACCATCACTACATGTGACTTTGAGGTTTACCATCTGGGTAGTGAGTTAAGCAATGGCATGTTGAATCATAATCAAATTTGAGAAAAGAAGTAAGAAGAAAAAGACAACTGATTTAAATTAGACATATCTGGCTATCAAATGTAAAACATTAGCTTATATTATGGCATTATAAAAACAGATATTAAGACTTGATCAATAGCCTATCCATAATAAACTTCTTCATAGCTACAATATAATTAAGGCTTTAAGATTTGATTATTTAACCAATACTTGCTACTCTTTCAGTGTCTTAGCAGGCTTTCCTTTCCAACCATTTAATTTTCTTTATGCCTCACCATCGAGGTTTTTTGTTTCCCTTACATTTTGGTGGAGAGAATTGAATATACCTACCAAGGCTAGAAAACATTGATACTTTAATTTGTTAGTCTTTCTCAGTCTTTGGATACACTTATGCTGCCAGGATATTTCTGGAGTCCTCCATTTGGGCACGATACAGCTCACAGACACTATACCATTCTTGTGTGCTGCCATCTTTACCAGACCAGCTTTCATCCTAAGGCTTTTCTCCAACAGTAGCAAGATGGCTGTCACAGTTCAAGCATCACCTTGTCACATAACAGTATCTCAAGAAGAAAAAAAGGGGACAAGGACATAGTGTACATTTCTCTAGTTTTAGCAAGGAAAAAAGTTTTTCAATATGTCACCCAGATAAGTTCCCATTATTTCTCACTGGCCCAAAGAGAACCACAGGGGCCGTTCCTAAGTCTATGAGAGGATGTGGAAATGAGTATCTAGCAAAAACGAATGGGATAGCCAAGACTAAAGAAACCCATAACTCACCCTTTTGATCCAGACACATCCAAAAACAAAAAACAAAACAAAAAAATCAGAATTCTCTTACCAAGGAAAAAGTCAGGAATAACTTACATAGTAACCAACATTTTCTGACCCATTTCCCCTTGAAGGATGATGAGTAGCATTCAGAGGTGAAGGGTTTTCTTGATTTAGAAATTTGATGGATAATAGAGAATATAGGACAATGAGAAAGTTGAGGTAGGGGAAGAGATGATTTTTCACTTTAGGACACATAAACTTTGAAGAGCCTGTGGTGCCTTGAGGTGGATGTGTCCATGCAGGCGGGGTGAGATGTGGAGCTATATCTTACCAGAATGCTGTGTGCCAGAGAGAGACCTGAGAGCCATCTAGAGAAAGTCTATAGAGACAAGACAAGAGGAACTAGTGTGGACTGCCAATATTTGAAGGATGAGGAAAGTCCTGGAAGGCAGTTCACAAAGATAAGATACTCAGAGACAAGAGAAAAGCCAGGCCTGGGTAATATAAAAACCCCAAAAAGATTTCAAGAAAGGACTGATAAAGAGAGTCAAATACTGTGAAAAAGTCAAATAAAATAAAGAGGGGACATGTCACTGATGCAACTTGGACAGTTAAAACATGACTGCTTCATAGCCACATTTCAATAAAATGATTAAAAGAAGGACAAATCACAGTGGGTCAAAGGGTAAATGTGAACCAAGGAGAAGAAGAAAAGTGTTTAAAGTTACAACATGCAGAGAGACAGTGACATGCACACTCACAATGTGGTTATCAGTCAAGTTGTTAATATCTTCAGTTTTAAAAATGCAAATGATAGATATTTCAGGCACTATGATTTTTTTTTGCGTGTCTTTTCAAATACCCCTTAAAGTCTCTGTGGTGTCCCATGGTGGACATATATGTGTATTTACTGTGAACTCTTCAATCTCATACATGCTCTCATTTCAACATGGGATTTCATCTTAATTCTAATCCTTACGAGTTTTGTGACTTTGAGTTAGGCAATTTGTCCAAGGCAACACACCTGGTTTATAAGGCAATTTGGTTGTTTTTTTTTTAATGTTTATTTATTCTTGAGAGAGACAGACAGAAAGCATGAGCAGGGGAGGGGCAGAGAGAGAGAGACAGAGAGAGAGAGATTGAGAATCTCAAGCAGATTCCACCCTATCAGTGCAGAGCCTGACATGGGGCTCGAACTCACGAACCACAAGATCATGACCAGAGACAAAGTCAGATGCTTAACCAACTGAGCCACCCATTCTTTACCACCTCATGTAGGTGTCTGCTTCTACTTCTGTCACTGCCAGCGAGACTTTTTCCACGTGAATCTATCCACCCTCCCTTGCAATTGCACACAAACAAAACAAAGGCCGCGTTCATTGTGGAGACCTTCCCAACAGCATCCTCCATGTTATAATAATTATGTGTGTGTGGTAATTATGTCATCATTAGGGTGAAAAATTGTGGGGACAAAAAAGCTCTGTTCATTTGGAGTCAGCCACTCATATTTTAAATGGCTTAGATGTAGGGAGTTGTTTTTAATTGGGATAGAGCAAATAAATGATAACAAAGAGTTTAAAAAGAAAAAGATTGTTATCTTGAATTTCAGCTATTTTTTATGGGTTTTCCATGGCCACAGGCTTGTACAGCTTTTTTCACTTTCTCTCCTCTAGTGAAGAAACAAAACAAATGACAGCAGCTAATACCGGGTCCTTTCAGCCATTGCTCTGTAACGAAGCAATTTAGGGAGGCAGACAGAGGACGGAGTCAACTTTTATGAGAAAGTTGCTCATGTTTTCCTCTGATACAGCTTTTCCATTCAGATATTTTATGGCAACCACGGTTTCCAAGGCCCAACCATGCAAAGTTAAGACTGATATTTTGCAATAAGACTTCCCTTATTACTTAATCACTGCAATGTGACAATAAAACTATCTGCCTCTAACGGGCCAACTCCGTGAACAGCTCGAGTCCAGAAAGCCATTGGTCTAAAAGAATTCATTGTTTTATCCCCGGGATGCCACATTTTCCTTTCAGGCAAACTTTGAGTCTGAATTTTCTTATGCCATCAATGGGATGGGACATTTTGCTATATTTTCCTCCACTATGGGAATGTAAAATTTTAACAATTAGAGTGGTTTTCCATCAAATGATGAAAGAATCACTCTCAGAAGTGCTTAGAATGATATAGATTCTCACATTTGGTAACCCTGTTGTTGCTGTATAATAAAAAAATAAAAAATAAAAAAAACAAGAATTCCTAATACGCATTGAAGTTGTAGGCTGGTCAGTGTGCTTCATAGGAAACTTGTCATTGAATGCATGCACAACCTCACAGGGTAAGAACTATTATTGACTCCATTTTCCAGAGAAAAAAGCTAAAGTTTAAAGTCAGTAAATAAGTTTTCAGAGTCACACAGTCATTAATGGCAGTGGGGGGACTCAATTTCAGGACATTTGAAGTGAGAGTCCACTCTCAACCCATATTACCAAGAAAACAGAAGGCATCTATTACTATAATAAAGGAGAACCCTCACCCAGAAGACCATGGCAAATGAGTTTATCAGTTAATGAGTTAATACAATAGCAAAAAAGGGGGCTAACGAGTATTTATTTAAACAACATACATAACATTTAAGAGACCTATAAATGTGAGCCTTCTACTTTCATTTTTAATTTTTGGTATATGAGAACATTTCAAAAAATAAAACTAAATGGATGACTTTGGGTCAGAACTACTTTAGGAAGACTAAAGCTTGGTAAGTGCCGTACGTTCTGCTAAGCACTTAGGAGGTTTTCTATTACAGTTTGTTTGGTTTTTAAAGACTCAAAGGAAAGAAAGAAAAATATGCACTTTATTACTCATGACATACTTTCTAATTATAACATTTTTCCCTGAATCAGTGCTTCATAACCAGGTTAATAGGCTCCTCGTGTCACATACTGTTATGAACTGAGGAACTGAAGGCCTGTCACTGACCCACTGACCCATTGTTCCAGAATGGAATATCCGAATGAGACGAAAGTCACGGTGCTGATGGTTCATCAGTCTGATTCTTAACCTTTTTTTGTTTTTGTTTTTGTTTTTATTTATTTTTGAGAGAGAGAGCATGAGCGGGCAAGGGGCAGAGAGAGGGAGGGAGAGGGAGAATCCCAAGCAGGCTCCACGCTGTCAGTGCAGAACCCAATGCAGGGCTCAAACTCAGGAACTGTGAAATCATGACCTGAGCCCAAGATGGACACTCAACTGACTAAGCCACCCAGGTGCGCCACCATCAGTCTGATGCTGTTCACTTCTGAGGGCAGAAAGGGGCACTGCTGATTCTGAAGAGTCAACAAACAGAAGGCTCTGGGCGCTGTATCACCCCAGCGAATGCCCACCCTCACGTCACCTCTTGGTGCTGCCACCGTCTGCTGGGGGAGGAGAGACTCTTTCTGGAGCTTCAGGAAGCTGGCGGGGGGTGGGAGGGCAGAGAGGGGAAGCTTTTGATAAGAGTAAGTGTGGACAAAGTGCTTGTGTCCCAGTGAAGAGATAAGACCCAAATCCCCGTTTGGGCCATGTTTCTTTAAATGCAAAACCACTCCAGAGGCTGCACTAACGGGTCAGGATTTATGAGTCTTACTGGAGTTTGTACATAAAAGAATGAACAGAACACATATGGACACAATCAGAGCAAGGCTGGTACAGGCTGGAGGGGTGAAATTCATGTGAGAAACGAGACTTAGAAAATAAAAGGGTAGGAAAAGATCCCGCAGGAGCGGAGAGATGGGGAGTCCCGGTTGTAAGGGACAGACTTAGGTTTCCCCTGTAGGGAGGGGGTGTTTGTTTGTTTATAGGATACATGTGGAAGAATGACAAGACCCATTACAAAGTGACCTGGGCTTAACATAAACTCATAAATAGCCATGCAGCTTGGCTTCACGGAGAAACACATACAGCTCAGAAATTAGAGGACTATTTCGAATCCAACATAAGTCTACATCCTGGGTTGTCTCCGCTCCCCTGAGCAGCAGTAGCTCTTTGTTTCCTGCTCTACCATGATGGAAATTCAACAGCCCTCTCTGCCTCTGCTCTTTTCTGCAAGTCATTGGCCCTTCCTTCTAAGCACCGCCTCCTTCAGTGGGTCTGGCATTGAGCATCTCCAAGGCAGAGCATCCAGTTTGTTCACTAGCCCACCATCCAGTAGAGAGCTCCTGCTGGGAAGAGCATTTGTCTCGGAAAACCTAATATGCTTCTAGTTAGCCAGAGGCCAGCTGTCTTTTGGTCAGATGCCTGCACCTTGTCCAATGGCTGAGACCAGAGTAATGGGATCCCAGGGAAGAGAAGTGGTTACTCTTCGTGCTCAGATACCACACTCTCCTAGATGTCCCATCACCTCTCTGGCTGTTCCTTGAGTTCTTTTCCAAGTTTATGGCATTAAATGTGGGAGTCCCTTGAGGTTGAACTTTGGGGCTCTTTTTCTTTTCCCCACTGTCTTTCTCCTTATGTAATCTCTACCATGCCCATGGCTTCAGTTCACATACACGTGCCTATGATTTCCAAATGTCTCTTGCCTATGTCTCTCCTTTGAACTCCAGATTTGAGATCTAATTGCCCACATGATATTTCCACTTTTATATCTCAGAAGCTTCTCAACTGCAACATGGTTTGGACTTAATTTATGTTCCTCTGTCTCAAGCCTGTGTTCTCCAGCATATATCACTATCCATTCAGTTGCAAAAATCCATAAACTTCAAAGAGCCATCCTTCACATATCTTTCTGCCTCAGGTCCATTTTCAACCTGTCCCTGAGTTCTGTCAATCTCACTTCCTAAACATTTCTTAAAGCCATCCACCCTTCATGCTCTTCACGGCCACCACTCTGGTTCCTGCCATTGTCGCTGCCCTGCTGGTCCATTGCAAGAGCCCTCACAATGGTCCCTCTCATTTACTCCAGCTCTTTTTCAATCTATCCCTGATACCACCATGAGCTTTAGAGAAGTTAGTTCTTACCAGGTCACCCTCCTACTTTAAACCCTTCGGTGACTTTCTATTGCCCTTGGAGTTGAGAACAGCATCTTTAATGCGGCCCTGCATATTTAGTTGATACCCTGTATGCCTCCCCACCTTCATTTAGCAATCTGTTACTTTGTCCTCACCACAATGACCTCATTCACACCCTCTAGTATGCCAGGATCCTTCCCTGTAACAAATTCTTTCAATGGGCTGATTCCTTACATGAAACCCTGCTTGCCCATCTGGGTAATGCCTACACAATCTTTAGAACTAAACTTTTCCTCATCCCCATCTATGTCAGGATTCTTTGCTATACACTCCCAGAGGCCCCCTATTTTTTTCCTTACAAATGATACACTAATGAAGCCTTTTTGAAAGTACCCCCCACCAGACTCTCATATTCATATTAGCTAAGATCATATTTATATTTATTTCCCCTTATATCTTCAGGGCTGAAAGGTATATTTTATACTTGGTTATTATATAACCTAGTAAGTGCTGAGGAATATATTTTGAATGGATGGTTAAATATACCAATGCTTGAGAAATGATATAGTTTCTCTTTGAAGGGGTTCTCAGCATGTTAGTCACTCAGCATGATAGATTTCTCTCAAGATAAGTTAAAAAACAAAAAGAAAAAATGTATAAGAGTTACCCACTGGTACATTTACTTAGGTAGCAACAGAATTAGATTTCTACATTCAAAAATGTCATTGATGCCTCAGTGGCTCAGTTGGGTAAGCAGCCAACTTTAGCTCAGGGCATGATTTCGCAGTTCGTGACTTTGAGTCCCACGTCAGGCTCTATCCTGAAAGCTCAGAGCCTGGAGCCTGCTTCAGATCCTATGTCTCCCTCTCTTCTCTGCCCCTCCCCTACTCATGCTCATGCTTTCTCTCTCTCGCTCTCTCACTCTCTCTCTCTTTCTCAAAAATAAACATTTAAAAAAATGTTATTAACTTGGGGGGGGGAGGGAGGGAGCAGCCTAAGCTTAAAATTGAACAACAGTTTTGTTTCGTTTTTATTTCTAGGAGAGAGAGAGAGAGACAGCGTGAGCAGGGGAGGGTCAGAGAGAGAGGGAGACACAGACTCTGAAATAGGCTCCAGGCTCTGAGCTGGCAGTCAGCACAGAGCCCAACGGGGGCCTCGAACCCACGAACCGCGAGATCATGACCTAAGCGAAAGTCGGACGCTTAACCGACTAAGCCACCCAGACGCCCCTGAACAACAGTTTAGAAAGAAGCATGATATAAGAAATGCAATTAAGGGACACCTGGGTGGCTAGGTCAGTTAAGTGTCTGACTTTGGCTGAGATCATGATCTTGCAGTTCATGGGTTTGAGCCCAACATTAGGCTCGGCACTGTTAGCACACAGTCTGCTTTGGATCCTCTGTCTCCCTTTCTCTCTTCCCCTCCCCTGCTCTCTCTCTCTCTCAGAAATAAATAACATTAAAAAAATAAATGCAATTAAGATGTTGATAGTTAAAGACTTTTTCTAGAAGAAGTACCTTAAGTTGTGCTTTGAGAGGTTTCCATGTATTGAAGACAGTGGCAGAGAAGAGATTGTTAAAATTCTCAATCTTAACTTGAGGTTGGAAGTACAGTATGTATGTTGTGAATAGCCCATTCTAATACAAAAGACAAAACACTAAGCAGGTTCTATAGTGAAAAATATAAATGAACTTAGGAAGATCTAAATATACTAATATATCAAAAATCTGTAATTGGCTGAAAAAATAACCATGGAATATTTGTAATAGTTATTTACTTTATGAAGAACACATATGTCTCTTACTCAGAGACCAACTTCTAGAATCTTTATGTGGTAAAGTAATCACAACACCAAAAACAAAAAGCATAAAAGATTAATAGGTTTGACAGTGTAATAATATCAAGCATCTTTGTGTCACATACAAACATATACCAGCAAAACAACAACAAATACTATCAGCAATTAAAAGAAAATAACAAATGGAACAATAATTTGTAACACAGAAAACATGAAGGATTAAAGTCTTGATTTTAAAATATATTATAAAGTCTTAAAAATATATATAAGAGGATACAGCAAAAGTAGTGCTTAGAGGTAAATTTATAGCATTTCATACACATTTTAGGACAGATGAGAGTCCTAAAATCAATAATCAAAGTTTTCTCCTTTAGGAAACTAGAAATAAAAGAACAAATTAAATATAAAGTAAGCAGAAGAAAAACAGAATAAGAATTAGAACAGTAATCAGTGTAACTGAAAACAAGAAATAATAGAGAAAAAACAAAGAAACCCAAGACTCATTTTTTGAAAACATCAATAAAATTGATAAACTTCTATCAGGCAAAGTTAAAAGAAAAATAGAGAGAACATAAATTATTGATATCAAAAATGAAAGAGAGACATCATTAGAGATCCCATGAACATTAAAATGATAACTAAAAAATACTATGAACAAATTTGATAACGTAGATGAAATGAACCAATTCTTTCAAAGTTATAACTGCCGAATTCACACAAGAAGAAATAGACATCTGAACAAGTCTACATCTATTAAAGGAATTGAAGCAAGAATGAATCACCTTCCAAAATAGAAAGCACCAGGTCCAGATTGGCCCACTGGTAAGTTTTACCAAACACTTAAGGAAGAAATGCCAACTCTCTACAATCCATCTCAGAGGAAAGAAGAAGATGAAATACTGAACACATTCTATAATGTCAGCATTATCTTAATACCAAAACCAAAGACATTATAGTAAAGTTATACACCAATGTCTTTCATAAACATAAATGCAAAAATCCTTAACAGAATATTAGGAAATCAAATCCAACAATGTGTAAAAGGAATTATACACCATAATCTACTGGAACTTATCCTAGGTGTACAAGACTGATTAAACATTTGAAAATCAATTAAATGGCCTATCACATCAACAGGCTAAGGAAGAAAACTCACACAGTCACATCAAAAAATGCATGAAAGCATTTAATAAAATCTTACATCCACTCATGACAAAACCTCTCAGTAAACTAGAAATAGAAACTTCGACAACTTGATAAAGAATATCTATAAAAAAAAAAAAAGCCCTACCACTAACATCATATTCATAATGAGAAACTCAAAGCTTTCCTACTAAGATCAGGAACAAGGCAAAAACATCCCCTCTTGCCACTGCTTTGCAACATTGTACTGAAACTTCTAGCAATGAAATAAGACAAGAAAAGGAATTCAAAGTTACACAGACTGAGAAAGAAGAAATAAAACTGCCTTTGTTTCCAGATGACTTGAGTGCCTATGTAGAAAATCCAAAAGAATCAACACAAAAACTTCTGGAACTAGTAAGTGATTATAGCAAGGTTGTGGGATGGATACAAGGTTAATATACAAAAGTCAATCACTTTCCTAAATAACAGCAGTGAATAAGTGGAATTTGAAATTAAAAACTTGTTACCATTTACATTAGCACCCCTCAAAAAATGAAATCTTTAGGCATAAATCTAACAAAACATATACAAGGTCTATATGATGAAAGATATAAAACTCTGATGAATGAAATCAAAGAACTATATAAATGAAGAGATATTCCATATTCACGGATAAGAAGACTCAATATTGTTGAGACTTCAGATCTTCCCAACTTGATCTACAGATTCAAAGCAATTCCTATCAAAATTCCAGCAAGTTATTTTGTGGATATTGGCAAACTGATTCTAAAGTTCATAAGGAGGGACCAAAAAAACCAAAATAGCCAACCTAAAACTGAAGGAGAAGAATAAAATTAAAGGACTGACACTACTCAACTTCAAGACTTATTTCAAAGCTACAGTAATCAAGACAGTGTGAGATTGGTCAAAGAACAGACAAATTAAAGGAATAGAATAAAAATCCCAGGGATAGACCCACATGAATACAGTCAACTGATCTTTAACAAAGGAGTAAAGGCAATATAATGGAGCAGAGACAGTCTTTTCAACAAACGGTGCTGGAGCAACTGGACATTCACGTGCAAAAAAAAAAAAAAATTAATCTAGGCAGAGTTTATGCCTTTCACAAGATTTAACTCAAAATTGATCACAAACCTCAACATAAAATGTAAAACAGTAAATATGCCAGAAGATAACATAGGAAAAAATCTAGGTGACCTTGGGTATGGTGAGGTCTGTTAAGATACAGCCCCAATGGCATGATCCACGAAAGAAATCATTGATAAGCTAGAAATGAGCTATCATGCCATGAAAAGATATGGAGAAACCTTAGTGTATACTGCTAAGTGAAAGCAGCTATTTTAAAAAGGCTACACTCTGTATGATCCCAACTATACGACAATTTGGAGAAAGCAAACTATAAAGAGAGTAAAAAGACCAATGGTTGCCAGGGGTTGGGATGATGGGGGATAAATGGGCAAAGAACAGACATTTGGGAGCAGCAAAAGTATTCTGTGGGATACTACAAATTAATGATGATGCTATATATACATATGTCCAAACCCATAGAATGTAAAATACCAAGAGGAAACCCTAATGTAAACTATGGATATTGGGTGATTATAATGTATCAATGTACGTTCATCAATTATAACAAATGTACGGCTCTGGAGGAGGATACTGATCATGGGGGAGACTATATATGAGGGGATAAGAGATTCATGGGAAATCTCCACACCTTCCTCTCAGTTTTGCTGTGGATCTAAAACTGCTCTAAGGGAAAAACAAAGTCTTTAAAAAAATTTATGGAAAAAGACAAATATCCAAAGGAGTAATCAGCTCATTACAAGCATACGAGTCAAAAAGCAAAAGATGTATATAACCTGAACAGTAACTTTAAATCTATAAAATAAAACAATGGTACTTAACTTTTTATCTCTTATACTGAAAATTTTTAAAAGAATAAAAATACCCATTTTTGGCCCAAGTGTTGGGGAACTGGGCCTCTTGGCAGTAATGGCAATAAACTAGTCCAATAATTCTGATGGGCAATCTAACAATTTATGTGTCAAGATTTCAAAGATGTATACCATTTAACCTAGAAATTTAGCCCAAGAAAACAATCAGAAAAAGTATTTTAAAAATCAAGAATAAGGTGCTAAATTCAGCATTGTTTACAACAGTAAAAATTCCAAAAATGACCTGAAGTTATAATAATATATTGGTTAAATAAATAATTATGGTAAATCTACTCTATGGAAAACCCAACAAGCATAACTTTCTAAGTGTTAATGTATATTTAGTGACATAAAAGGTGTCTGGTTTATTCAGGAATATTCATATTACAAAGCAGCATTTTCCATAGATCTGTCTATACATGTTTATATGTGCCTTAAAAAGTCTCAAAATCTCAAGAACATTTACCAAAAAGTTAACAGTGAATATTTGGGGATCACGAGATTATAAGACTTTCACTTTTATTGCTTTCTATACTATTTAAATTTTAATGTAGGCATTATTACTTTTATAATAAAGTTGAGAAAGGGGCATAATATACACTTAGTTAATTTTGAAAAGCATGGAGATAAGTCACACTTGAACCTATATCAAAATTTTACCTTGCTACTTCAGATATCTCCTTTTCTCAAGGCCAAAAATTTCTGTGCTTTGGAGCGCACTTCCCATGCCACAAACAGTATAATAACTCTATCATGCCATCTAGTGTTAAGAACTTGTGACATCTTGAGAAATATTGGCTATTCAAAAAGATTGTTAAGTATTCCAATTCACAATTCTATAGGCAATTTGAGCAAAATGAATACATCTTTAAAAAAATTTTTAATGTTTGTTTACTTTTATTTTTGAGAGAGAGACAGACAGACAGACAGACAGAGCAAGAGCAGGGAAGGGGCAGAGAGAGGAGACACAGAATCCAAAGCAGGTTCCAGGCTCTGAGCTGTCAGCACAGAGCCCGACATGGGGCTTGAACTCATGGGCCTTAGGATTATGACCAGAGCCAAAGTCAGACACTTACGCAACTGAGCCTGCCAGCTACCCCAGCAAGTACATCTTTTAAAAGGACACTGAGATTTGTTATGATTGTATATAGTTAGTTACTACAAAGTCTGAGTTGGAAACGTCCAGACATGTCCTTTTAAGTGAGTTGTAATTGAAGAAATCATAAAGGAATATCTAAAATCCAAAGTGTTTACTATTTACAATGGTAAAAGAGAAGAGTGAATCTCGGCTCTCATTCCTATCCCCCACTCTCCCGATACACCGACCACTACTACATTACCACCATCACCTAGAAGAGTTGAGAATTGATCAGTTTCTTTAAAGGACTGCACAAAGATTCTGTTCAGAAATGTACCCAGAGTCAACTTACTTTTGCTCCAAGGATAGTAAAACAAAAAAAATAAAGGTGAATAGCAGATTTGTTCGCTTCTGTGTCACTGATGCAAATTTGTACTCAAAGGAAGTAGATGTTTCTTTGATAGCTTGGCTCCTGGCTCATCTGGAAATAATCAATACAACTCTAAGTAGAACTATATGTCAGTCAGGCAAAATTATTTACTGACTACCTCTATATGGGGTTGTTTTAAGTGTTAGAAAAATATACTAGGTGCTAGGAAACAAAAATGTAACAAAGTCTCTGCCATCAGGGAACTTAACAGACAAGGGTGGTTTTCTCCACTCAAGGAGCCTTTTCTAAATTGATATCATGTACCAAGTCCAGTAAAACCTTGGTTTGTGAGTATAATTCATTCCTGAAACATGCAGGTCTTCCAAAGCACTTGTCTATCAAAGCGAATTTCAAAAACCATTGGCTCAGTTGTGATCATGTGATGTTGGGCATGACATACTGCTCGCACTGCAAGACGTCACTTGTTTATCAAATTAAAATGTATTAGAAACATTTGCTCATCTTGCAGAACACTCGCAGAACAAGTTACCCACAATCCAAGGTTTTACTGTACCTTAAATTTTTTCCTATCCTATGACTGATCATTTGACTCCTAAGAGTGTATCCTAAAGAAAAAATATAGAAGAAAAACATCTCAGAAATACCTCATAGTGACATGCTGGAAACACCCTAACTGACCAAAACTAGACAGTTAGTTAAGAACCATTCATGCAATGAAATATTATGCAACAATTTAAAATAATACATCGAAGGGGCGCCTGGGTGGCTTAGTCGGTTAAGCGTCCAACTTTCGCTTAGGTCATGATCTCGCGGATCGTGGGTTCGAGCCCCGCGTCGGGCTCTGTGCTGACTGCCAGCTCAGAGCCTGGAGCCTGTTTCAGTCTGTGATTCCCTCTCTCTCTGACCCTCCCCTGCTCACGCTGTCTCTCTCTCTCTCCTAGAAATAAATAAAACTTAACGTTTAAAAAAAAATAATACATCGAAGTATTTTTAAGAGCTTTTGCAAATATCCATAATATTCTATGAAAGAGGAAAGAAACAATAAAACATGAAAGATCAGAAGCTCTTCTGCAAGTGGGGTTGTTAGTCACAGGTAATTCAACCTGCTAGAGTTGCAGTCACTCTTATGAACAATGGGCATGGCCAAGTCCCAGGACAAGCCTAAATGGAGGGGCTATCTGTCTCACAGGTGTCCCTAAAGAGATCCTCTAATACTGCAAGAGATTCATAGATAACCAGGTGCCTTCACAGTCACTAGAAAGAAAGATCGTACAGACGAGGTGTGGCTGCGCCTTACTGAACCTGCATCCTTGACTGAGCTAGCACCAGATTAGCGGAAGAATCTGAGAGTGGCCCCTGTCAATAGCTTTCTGAAAACCAAGCATTGGGGTACCAGGAGGCTTCCCTTCCTGCTCTCGTTTTCTGAATATTTTAATGTACTGAGTTGAAGGAAAGCAGAATGTAGCACCTCGAAATACGCCTCTTTGGCATAAGGATTATTTTGAATTGGTTATTTTTAAGAAAGAGCTAACATAGAAAAAGCTCTGAGACCCAAGTAAAAATTACCCTTTGTAACAGGCAATTACATTTATAAGGGAAATCTCCATTTGTACGTGTGTCTCCCTCTGTGTGCCAGGAAGTTGACTAAATCTCTAGAAACTCTTATCAGTGGAGAAGATGGCAACCTCAGTCTCTAACAACCACATGCCTGCTTAACGTGCCTTTCCTCCTAACCTCCTGTGCCCCCAATACCCTTTTTGGAGTTTATTTATCTATTTTGAGAGAGAGAGAAAGTATACGTGAGTGGGGGAGAGGCAGAGAGAGGGAGAGAGAGAATCCCAAGCAGGCTCCATGCTATCAGCACAGAGCCCAACATGGGGCTCAATCTCACAACAGTGAGACCATGACCTGGGTTGAAATCAAGTGCCAGATGCTTAACCGACTGAGCCCCACCCCCCCACACCCCTGCCTCCAAAATCTTTTGTCTTTAGCTTCAGATGGTATTTAAGGTGGTGGCCTGGGCCATTTAGAGGAGTTACTTAATTTTCCTGGGCATCTCCCAGATATACAGAAGTACGTGTTACTAAATTTGTTTGTTTTTCTCCTGTCAATGCGCCTTTTATTATAGGGAGGTCTCAGCCAACAACCTAGAAGGGTAAAGGGAAAATTATTTTCATCCTCTGCAGAGTGAGAAAGCAAGGCTTATGTCCTGTTCTGTAAGATTGGTGGGATTGGAGGGATTGGTGGATCAGGGGTTTTGTAATGTCCTTTCCAGCTTCAATAGTCTATTCTGGGCAATGTTTATTTTGGGTGAAGGCTATATTGGCCCTCCTGCATCTACGTTGGTTAGTTGTATGCATTCTTGCCAAAGTGCTGGAGAATGATCCAATGGGCGATGAAGCCTGTTATCAGAGAGTGCAGGCTAGCTGTCAGCAGGGAACTGGAGTTAAACTAAAAAATAGACAGGGGCGCCTGGGTGGCTCAGTCGGTTAAGCGTCCAACTTCGGCTCAGGTCATGATTTCACAGTTTATGGGTTTGAGCCCCGCGTCAGCCTCTGTGCTGATAACCAGCCTGAAGCCTGCTTCAGATTCTGTGTCTCCCTCTCTCTCTGACCCTCCCCTGCTCACTGTCTCTCTCTCTCTCTCAGAAATAAAGTATTTAAAAAAAATTTTTTTAAACTAAGAAATAGACAAAGCTTGTCTCCTAAGTAAAAGTCAGTTGAGAGCACCTTCTATCTGTTCTTCTGATGTCTTCTTAGTAACTACGCCTCGATCCAGACTTCAACCTCATCAAACCTGCCTCAGTGGAAACACTATAGCCCTCCACAGCAATCCTTTACTCAACAACCCGTGTTGAGAATGTTCTGTGTAGGAATCATGATGCCAGGAGCAGAATGGAGATGGTAAACATTCACAGACCATGCCCCTCCTGAGCTTACAGTCCTCAGGGCAGAGAGGAAGTGGAGAGGATGATGGGCATGAATTGAATAAACAAATACAAATGAGTAGCATGAAGGGCCTGAGTAGTTCACTTGGTTAAGCATCCAGCTCTTGATTTTCATTCAGGTCATGATCGCACAGTATGTGAGTTTGAGCCCTGCATTAGGCTGTCTGCTAACAGTACAGAGCATGTTTTGGATTCTCTCTCTCTCTCCCTATCTTTGCCCCTCACTTGCTCCTGCTCGCGTGCTCTCTCTTTCTCAAAAATAAATAAGTAAACATTAAAATAATGAGTAGCATGAGATCCAGGGTACAGCGAAGGGAGTCTCTGGTTATGAGACGCAAGGAGAGAGCCAGGTTTCAGACTACAGCCTTTATTCTGTTACAGAGAAAGCCATCGACCAAAATGGAGTCACTTGTGCTAAACTATGTCACTAAATAGGGGATTCATACCTGCCCTAATTGCAGCTTTAAGCTTTCCCAAGAAAGTAGTCTTAAAGGGTCACTCTGGAATTTCCTGGTCAGCTCCAGGGAGGTTATCCACCTAATAAGGCCCTTTTCACCCCAAGACTTTGCCCTAAATAATTCTTTTTGTTTGTTTGTTTGTTTGTTTAAGATCTCCTTGTTCTGCCTTTAAAAACCTGTCCTTTTCCATAGCCCTTTGGAGCCCCTTTCTATTGCTAGATGGGATGCTGCCCCATTCATGAATCATGGAATAAAGCCAATTTGATCTTCAAGTTTGCTAGGCTGAATTTTCATTATTTAAAAATCCCAAGAGTTAGAGGCTCCAGGGTCCACACACAGCTTGGCTTCTGACTTTTGCCTCGCTTCACAACAAACACATTGTCTTAACAGTCACAGTTCCAATTATCTTTTTCTCCCTTGTAAAATGAAAAGGTTTAATTAATTGAGCACTAGGTTTATTCCAGCCATGAACTTGTTCCTTTACAAGCCCTGCAGTTCACTTCTGCTTAAATCGCTAGAATATTACAAGGATTTGGAAGATTTCCAAGGATTTGTTGTGATCGTGGAGACATTAGCCCTTGCATGTCCTTTCCTTTTTATTTTTATTTTTTTCAGAGAGAGAGACAGTGCAAAAACATGAGTAGGAGAGGGGCAGAGGAGGAGCGAGAGAGAATCCTAAGTAGGCTCCACTCAGAGATCATGACCTGAGCCAAAGTCAAGAGTGATGCTCAACCTACTGAGCCAGTCGGGTACCCAACATATCCTTTCTTTTGAGGAACTTGATATATTCTCCATATGGGAATTTGCACTGTGAAGTAAGTAGTCATGAGGGCATCTCACAAAGCTAACTGATCAAACACAGTGCAACTCAATCATCGTAGCTATTGTTGTTTCTTTAGTATGAAACACAATACAGTCAACTCAAGAAAACTTTCGGTGGTGCAACCAATACACTCCAATGTTTCAGATACTAAAGTAGATTTGGATTGATGCTGTCACAACTCAAATGTTTTCCATCGTCTTACAGCCTTAACCTTCTACCTTAGCAAAATGGACTCAGAAGAACAAAGAACATTCTTTAGAATTCTAGGCCACGTAGTGTCATTTCTGCAACTTCGATGTTTAATCTTGCTTTGATTATAACTCTAGTCTAACACACTCCTCTTGCATAGTTTTGAAGAGAGCTCAGTTTTGTGTCCCCCTCACAGTATATATCTAAATTCACCTTCTAGTGTTTTATTATTGTGAAGAATGTCAAGAGCAGGGAGCCTAGCCCGAGTATTAAGTGGTAGCTCAGAAGAAACTAATTAACCATTTTTACCAAAGACAATTGAGCATCAATACCCATAGTTCTCACCTGCCTCCTTTTAAAACATTCTTGCCACCAAATTCAACCAAATCCTTTCTGGATGTTGTAAGTAATCAAAATGTATTATATGTAGACACTGGATTAAACTCAGTAAAATACACTAAATTTCCTTCTTCTACACACTGAACTTATATTTCAAACAAGAAGCTGTGATTTGAGACTTGACTTTGAGACAAAACGATTTCCCTAGATTTTTCAGGGAACTTCCCTAGATTTCCCTGGATTTTTCTCTGAGTGGTTAGTACAACTCTTCTTGCTTTTGTTGGATGGAAGAGAAGTGTGGTTTGCTCTGTGTAAAGAAGGTGGAATTTAAAGTTCAGACAGCAGTGACTTTTTCAGATGTCATAAAAACTAGATACATATTGAATAGGATGAAAATATCATCAAAAGAAGCTAAAATAATGTCACAAATACAAGAAACAGATTTTAAACATAAAGGAGAGAGAGCAGCATTTTGGCTATTTAACCCTAAAGTTTTATAGATTTTTCCTTTTGATTTTTTGTTTTTTAATTTAAAGAGTAGACATCTGTGGCCTTTTGGGGGAGGATGGGGGGAAGGCAGCAGGTGGCATGGGGCAGATGGATGGGTAGCGAACACCACTGGCGTGCCTGCAGGAGGGAAGTTGGAGGGGGTGGTGTAGGGTATGAATCCTCCCGGGGCACTGGCCAGATCCACCCCCCACCTCGCCTGAGTCATTTAGGCTGTGGTGGCCTTCCATAAGTCTCTCTGTTCCTCAGACTCCTCACCTGCGAAATGGCCCTAACATTACCTACACCCTAGGATTTTGTGAGTGTGAGAGAACCTTGCAGCAATCCGGGAGCCTTCCCAGCAGATATGAAAAGATGACCAAGCAAAGTGAATGTGGCCAAAGATGAGCCTTTTTGGGTCAAATAAAAAAAAAAATATTCCAGAGGCACCTGGGTGGCTCAGTCGGTTAAGCATCTGACTCTTGATTTCAGCTCTGGTCATGATCTCACGGTTCCCGAGTTCTGAGTCCCATGTCTGAGGGTGTGGAGCCTGCTGGGGATTCTCTCTCTGGCCCTCCCTCACTCATGCTCTCTCTCTTTCAAAATAAATAAACTGTAAAAATAAATGAATATTTCAATAATATACTGCTAGGTAGATTTATTTTGCTGTATGGATATTCAGGAAGCTGTCTGTAATTCTTACTTCTGGGAATAAAGAAAAGGGGGCACAGAAATTTAGTTACCATTCTATTTTTTTGTGCTTTTTGAATTTTTACCACATGCATTTTTTTATGTTTATTTTTGAGAGAGATAGACAGACAGACAGAGCATGAGCAGAGAGAGGGAGACAGAGATCCGAAGCAGGCTTCAGGCTTTGAGCTGTCAGCACAGAACCTGATGCGGGGCTTGAACTCACAAACTGTGATATCATGACCTGAGCCAAAGTTGGATGCTTAACTGACTGAGCCACCCAGGTGCCCAAAGCCTATGTGCATTTCCTTGAAGCCAGGGTTAATTTACCTAGGTATGGAGATAATCAGTCATTTTCATTTCCTTCTTTATACCTGCCTGTATTTAAAAACCAAAAATATGGTTGCTGAAACTATTCTTTTAGAAAATAAAAAATAAAGAAAAAATACCTACTAACAATTTTACAGAACTTTTGCACAGTGGAGGAAACCGTCAACAAAACAAAAAGGCAACCTACTGAATGGGGGAAGATATTTGCGAATGACAAATCTGATACAAGGTTATTATATATCTAAAATATATAAAGAACTTCTACAACTCAACATCAAAAAACCACAAATGCTCTGATTAAAAATGGGCTGAGGAGCTGAATAAATATTTCTCCAAAGGAGACATATAGATGGCAAACAGACACATGAAAAGATGCTTAACATCACCCTTCATCAGGGAAACACAAATCAAAACCACAAGATGTCATCTTACATCTGCCAGAATGGCCAGAATCAAAAAGATAAGAAACAACAAGTGGTGGCGAGGATGCAGAGAAGGAGGAACCCTTTTGCACTGCTGGTGGGAATGTGAACTGGTATAGCCACTCTGGAAAACTGTGTGGAGTTCCTCAAAAAATTAAAAGGAGAACCACAATACAATCCAATAATTTCGCTATTGAGTATTGACCTTCCCCCAAAACAAAAACACTAATTCAAAAAGATAATAGGCACCCTATGTTTACTGCAGCATTACCTAAATAGTTAAGATAGGGGAACAACCTAGGTGTCCACGGATAGATGAATGGATAAAGAAGATGGGGGTATGTGTATGTGTACACACACACACACACACGAATATTACTCAGCCATAAAAAGAATGATCTTGCCATTTGTGACAACATGGCTGGACACAGAGGGTATTAAGTGAAATAAGTCAGGCAGAGAGGGACAAATACCGTAGGAATTCACTTATATGCAGGTCTAAAATATAAAACAAATGAATAAATACACCAACAATAAGCAGAATCAAACCTATATATAAATACAGAGAACAGACCAGTGGTTTCCAGAGAGGAGGATGGGGGGGGGGGGGGGGGCGGTGG
>NW_027528640.1:5611846-5636627 GCF_008692635.1 Crocuta crocuta
GGGGGGCGGCGTATGGACAAACTGGGTGCAGGGGAGTGAAGGCCTCCAGTTACGGAATGAATCAGTTACAGGAATAAAAGATACAGCATAGGAATACAGTCAATGGTGTTGTAATACCGTCATATGGTGACAGGTGGTAGCTACACCTATATAGAAATATTGAATCACTAGGTTGTGCACCTGAAACTAATGTAACATTGTGTGTCAACTATATTCAGATAAAAAATTTAAAGACGATTATTATTTTTAAGGAATAAGCAATCAATCCTGTAAGTATCTGTTTATGGAACATTACTGCATATGTGCTATGTGACAGACCCACAGCAGGTGTGGCTGGAGATCTTTCCACGCTCCTGTGCCTCCCCTTGGCTTACTCTGCAGCTGTGTTTGCTGGACACTTTCCTGCCTCAAGTGCCTGACTCTGCTTCCCCCGGCCTTCTCCGGCACCAGAGGAGCACATACTTCAGCAAAGGGGGTAGAATGAAAAAAGGCAAACACCCCTGGGTAAACTCTCAACGAAAGTCCTCAGCCAGGTGCCCCAGCCTTCCCATCCTGCAGCAAGAAAGTTCTGAAGCGTTTGTAGCAGGCAAGTTCTCAGAGGGCCCCCAGGGGGATTAAGCCCCTGGTGCCCAAAGCAACAATTCAATAATCCATGCCCGCCATTGGCTCTTCTCAATAATCCATGCACGCCATTGGCTCCTCCCTCTTCTCTGACTAGTTTACCCCACTTCTTCGCTTTTGCTTCCTGGGATCAACTCTCAAATTAACTATGTGCACTCAAGTCCTCATCTCAGTATCTACTGCACAGATCCAGAATGATAAAGCCACAGTATGGTGTTTTGCAGAGAGTGGATATCCGATAAGCATGATTAAATTGACATTTCAAGCCCTGCTACTCCCCGCCCCCACCAGCTAAGAAGGAAGTATAAGGTAAACTTGTATGACTGTAGGATTATTTATCTTGTTGAGTCCATAATACATTCCAGAAGCCAAGATGAAGAAACAATGCTGTCTTTGAGAGTCAAGGGAAACTACTCAAGGAAAGTGACATTTGAGATTTGTATTGAAAAACAAGGAGTTTCCCAAGGAAAACAGACATGAAAGGCATTCCCCACAGTGAGGGTAACATAAGCAAAGGACCGGAAATAGGGCAAGTGCATGATGATATTTTGGAAATGATAGTCAACTCTCCACTGAAGTCTGGCCCCAAGATTTTAAAACCTTGTAAATGAGATAAATCAAATTAAATGTTATAAAAGATGTGAAACTGCCTAACATCGTGCCCTAAAATACATGCTCAATAAATGTTGGTTTATTTCACTTTATCCTGGAGACTGAGAGTGGGCACATTTTTCCTGTAATGGCCAGATAAAAATTGTAGGTTTGCAGGCCACAAAGTTCCTGTTGCAACTTGTCAACAGTGCTGTAGTAGCATTAAAGCAGCCACACACAATAAGCAGATGAATGTGGCCATGTTCGAACAAAATTTTATTTACAGATGATGTCGGGGCTGGGTTTGGCTGGCACACTGCTCTTTTCTGAGTCTTGCCGTTGGCCAGTGTTTCCCAATCTTTGCATCAAAAAACCAACCAAACCAGAAATCTTGATATACATCACAATGATGCCCAGAGAGGAGCCATTTTTTAGTACTCATTGATGGAGAAAATACAGGATACGTAACTCATACATGTACTCTGCCAGATATACTTGTACAAACACTTGAAAAATAGTAGTACTTGACACATATGTTTGAGATGTATAGTTTATGCAGCCTAGAGATCGTTGGAGTGTGAATTGTAGGGCTTTGCAACAACATGCTGTTGCCATAGCTGGGATCGAATGGAAGAAGACACAGGATGCTCGATCTGTGCGTTTGGAAGCATGGTGTGCAGGAGAGACTGAAGGAAGGGCACGATCAATATAAGGTTTTGCTTTCAGAGCATTTCCTGATGTTGTACAAGTGAATGCAGGCAACAAGCAAGAGAGCTAATACCTCAGCCATCCTTTTAGCTGCGGGGCCACATAAAAGTAAATGATCTCTAAGTCTATAGAATGGAAAAGCTCACAGAATTTGAATTTATAACACTAAGAATAAAAAGAGGAGGAGCCTTCAGATAGTAAGCATGGGCTTCTGTGCCTTTAAGAAACCATGCATCTAAGAAATCAGAGACCAAAAGCCATCTGGTTCCGCCTTCTACATCCAGAGAAAGTAACAACCTCATCTTCCCTGTTTGGTAATGAAGTACCTGTGGCTGCTGGCACTTATGTTAACTGTTCATGAAGGTGGAAAAAGGGTGAGGAATCTCTCAACACAGTACAGGGTTTTAACTCTTTGTTATGTCGGAATAGAAAGAAATTGAGGCTTGGGGTAGATACCATTGCTAAAATGGGGAGAAAAAAGCCATCACTGTTTAATTGCCTTGGTCTAAAATAAACACTCTTCTCTTTTTCTTGGTGTTTTTTTTTTTTTTTTTTTTTTTGACACCATTAGCTTTGGATCTAATGAGGACACTGATACACCTGGAGAATAAGCAGCTTACAAGGTCATGTAGTCAAGGTGTGGCGGCGCCATCTGCCTCTTGAGTTTGCCATATTATTACCCTAACAAGCTCGGGAAGTGTCTGGCTTCCAAATGATTTTGGCAACTTTTTTTGGTATTAGTACTCACAGGTATCAGATTTTCAATGATGCTACTTGAGTTCTTTAAACGTGCATCTGCTTTTGTAAGTGGATTTCTAAGTGAACATAAGAGAGGCATCTGAAAGTCAGCAAGCACCATTCTTGCAAATCCAAAGACCAGAGAACCTGTAGAAGTCTACACAGTTGGAAACAGTCTCAACTCTCAAAGGTCTCCCTTCAACCAGGATCCACTTCATGTCCAGACTCTGCTTGAAAATGAACTCTCCCTCTCTCATTTGGTGGATTACTACAAATGTTACAGAGTAGAGGACAAATAATGGTGAAAACATATCCAAGTTGTCGGCCGGGTCTACATATTTCTGACATACCTGGCTAAATTAGCTCTGAAAATCCAAGAACTGGTTGAATTCAAACCTGAGAAGACTGAGAGACTAATTGTAAAGTTTCTATTTAGACTCAGAATGGGTCTCTTCCCTGGTCCCAATTCCTTTGATCTTGAACCTGAACTCTCAACATCCACTCCATCCTGTTCCCACAAGCCATACTGCCCCACATGGGGTGACGAACCTTCCCAGATACCTGGATAAAGGACTTTGAATGTTCAAGCTAGGATAATCCCAGGCAAATTGGGACTTTTCCTCACACCACCTATTGCTTCTTGAAGAAAAGGCTGGTGATGATATGGCCACAAAGTTCTCTTCCCCCAGGAGCCTGATCCACTGAGTTTGGTCCCACTGCTAAGGAGTGGGCCAACTTGCAGGGACAATCTGGACTGAGACAAAGAAAAAACACCCGGATTCCTGATGGTTTTGTAACTTCTGACGTTAATGATGGAGGATGACCAGCTGCAACTCTACCCTTTAGTTACTCAAAATATGCTTGTATAGCAAACTGCTGGGGGGTTATTTATTTATTATCTTGGTTTACATTAATGGAGGTAGGTTTCTGTTGCTCAGAACTAAAATAACTTTGATGGTTATAATATCCATCACCAGCACTGTCCAAACAATTAAAAACTTTTTTTTTTAATCTCACGCTCCACGGACGCCAGGTCAGTAGTACCGTGTTTGTGAAGCAAAGGGAGAATTATTACTAGCTTCTGGAGCAGGAGCAAGATCTATCCATTAATGCTTCAGAAAGAAAAGCACTAATGGAAAAGTGCCACCTCATTTCCAATTTTCTTTGTTAATGAGCACATTTCATTCTCAGGCCAGCAATGGCTGGCTCAGAGTCCCTGGTGCTGGGAAAGCTCTCATCTAAGGGCTCTGTTGGTCTGTCTTGAAGTCACAGCACAGATAAAGGCTTAGATGTACAGGCCTGCAGACAGATCTGGATATTACTACTATACAAAATGTTTTCAAAAGTGTTATCTCCCCAAAGCTCAAGTCAGTCTGATGCAGGATAAGATGATGATAATTTACGAAAATATCAGGGTCTGCCCGGGCCCCTGATACTCACAGGGTAAGTGAGTGCCTCACTCTCACAAGGGGATAAGGCCAGTTCCCCTCCTGGTCTCTGGTCCCTGCCTTAGTCCCTTCCCCATGTGGACAGAAAAGCGTGAGTCCCCAAGAGACAAAGAGAAGGCCCAGGGTGGCTGAGCGAGCTCTCTCCCTTCCTTGATGAAGATACTGAGGAAAGCAGCAAATGCTGAAGTAAGAATCAGTCCTGAGTCTCACCACTTACTATTTCCCTGATACCCACTCAGTTCACACCATGATCGTCCCTCAGTTTTGCTTCAGTGACCTCCTGACTAGTTCCCTGCTCCCTCGGCTTCTCCACAGAAGAGGCCGACTATGATCCTTTGAAACCAGACCTCAGACTGTGCCTCTCTCAGCCTCAAATGGTCTTGATTTCCCATCATACTCAGAATAAAATTTGAATTCCTCACAGTTTATTAAAAAACCAACGTACTATGGCCCCTCCCGTGGTTCCCCAGCTGTGACACCCACACTTTCCCCCTCACTCACACTTCTTCAGCGCTCCAGCTTTGGTTGCACTTGAACACGCTGAGCTCATTAGTCTTTTAGGGCCTCTTCACACCGTGTGCATCCTGCCTGGTATCCCCTTACCTCACGACTTTGCAGAGAGCTTTGGTGAGGTGTCAACTCAGCTGTTACTTCCTCAGAGAGAACTTTCCCACCACCCTATCTAAATTATTCCCTGTGCCTCAACCCAGTCCCTCTCTGTCCCCTTATCCTCCTTGTATGTTACGTATAGCATGCATTTCCTGACTACTTAGACATCTATGTGGGTGCGTCATCTATGACACGCACGCCCGTGTTCTCTGGGCCTGACACAACAAGCTACTCTTCTAGGTGGTGTGGGAAAAGCAGTGTGAGAAGGATTTCAGCTTGAATGTAAGCTATTGCTGATGTTGTCTGTCCCCCTCCCCAGAATATAAAGTCCATGAAGGCAAAGCCTTGTCTACTCAAGCAAGTTCCCAGCACACGGTAGGTCAATGACTGAGGGAGGGAATGAATGAGTAGTAAGTAGATGGATGGACAAAGGAACAAAACAAACTTTGGTTCCATTTCCAGCTCGTCCATGTCCAGGCTATGTTACCTTTAGCAAGTTACCTAACTTCCCTAGACTCTAATTTTCTTCACCTTGAAAATGAGCATAACTGCCACCTCCTTCAAGAATTGTCATGAGGAGTAATGGAGATGAGTCATGTAAATCCTCTAGATAGTGGGCTAGAACTCAGTAGGTTCTCAGCAGGGAAACCAAGTCAACGTAGACCAATGCTTCTTAGTCAGCAGAGGTGCTATTGAGTTATGCATCAAAAATTCATGAACCCGCCCAAGTATTGAAATTCTACCATTCCTTCAATCAGATTCCCCTGTCCCTGCACATAGAAATAGAAATCAGAAACCAACGATGTCAAAGAGCATCTTCCTAGGTGTCTAGAGAGTTTATTCAATCTACCGTCACAGCCTAAAATCAGACTCCCAGCTAACTTGTGAGAGATGAAATAACTGGTTCTTGACTAGGAATGATGATGACGACAGAGCTTTTTCCTAAAGACAGACAGACGTCCCTCAACGTTGGCAGGTTCATTGCTACCTGACCAATGGTTATTCATGTTGGAAAATTCCTGAGTGGCCGAGCTAGAAACAGACTGAATTGTTTTATTGGCTACAGAAGTGATCATATTAAAATAAACTAGTGATGGTATCATTCCAAAAGACCTTAAGGTTTCTCTATAATTTAGCTGAGATGGCCCCCATCCTTCTGTGATTCAGCTTTATACCAATGCTTTCCATTCTGCTTTTACTCCTAGAGGAAGAAACGGGAGGAACAGGCCACAGTCAGCTCCTTTTTCTTTCTTTCCACCATCCCTTTCCCCAGGATGCACTGAAACAATCTTAGCTAAGCCACTCACACTACCACCAGAGCCTCTGTAGTAGTCTGAACCTCTGATGTTCGTGGCCTCTCTCTTCACCTCTTTTCATTGGCTCTGAGGTATGTCACCAACTCAGCCTCCTATGGCCTTACAGAGTTGGTATCCTAAAAATATGTGGGCTCCTTGGATTACAGAGAATTTAAAATCCAGAAAAAGTCCCCAGAAGACTATTACCTTGTGGGTTGGGTCTCTAACATTGGGGGATTTCAAAGACTTTGCTTTGACTCATCTAATCTTCAATGACTTATTTCCCTTCCCCGCTTCCATCGGCCACCCCCAACCCTGATCAGCTTTCGAAGTTGAAAGCCCTTTGGAAAGCAAATAAAAATTCTATCATTTTATAAAATATATTCTGTTTGGGTTGCCAAGTTACATTTTTAAGTCTCTCATATCCAAGTATGTGCAGTCATGAGTAGATTGTTACTCATCAACCTGGGTTGGCTGAGACACCGTAGCTTTCTTTTGTTTCCTTACACCATCCCCTGGTGCAATTTTGAGCCCACATTCCTAAAATAACTGGCTCTCTGTTCACTAAACAGACATAAATAAGACTGATTTTTAGATAAATATAAACTTTATTTTTATAGAAAGTGGTGTTCACTTTTTACACACCCGTACCTAACTAAAGTCCAACCAAAACTGTCTCCCCTCTTCCAGAAATCTGTGCTGCTGATATTTCTTAGAGAAAGAATTCTAAATCAGGGAGGGAGGAATGACCTAAAATCTCATCAGTGTCCTAAATTCTGTGCTAGTAATTTTGGAGCCATAATTTTAGAACATGAGACTGCACTGAGGAGCTAATAATACTACAAAAACTTGTTGCTATCTTTTCCAAGCCTAGATCAAAGGTTTTATAAGTAGAGAACATTAAAGCTCTAAAAAAAATTAGTCATTACTATGCCATTTGCAGGACATGCCAGATTAATCTTTTGTTTTGAAGGCCCACCTGGTCCTCTCTATGTACTAAAGGTAGAAGCAGAACTGAACAGCAAAGCTTGTTTAATATCAGCTTGCTTCGATGGTTAAAGAAAGTTTTCTCAAGTAGAAAGTTTCTGACCTGTGGCTTCATATTTTATAATGATCTTCCTTGCTTTATCTAAACTTTGCTGATGAATGAAAAGGAGAAGAAAACATGAGACAGCTCCTGGGGTCATCGTTTATTTAAAGGTCTTCCAGTGAACTCTTATGATATACCAGTGAAAACTAGCCCTCTTTGGTTGTTTTCTCTATTTTCAATTAATTTTTTAAGCTACGGTGTGTTTGCTAGAGGCCAAGCACTTTGGTAGGATCTGAGGGAAAAACTGACACCATTCCTACTCTCCAGACAAGAGCTCAGTCTTAGAGCTTGCTTGCTGTGATCAGCACCCCTCTGTTTACAATGACAAAACCACCAATCTACCTTCCCCAATAGACTGAGATTTTCCTATTTTGGAAGAAATACATTACTATATGAGGACTGCATTTCCAGGACAACACTTTCTAAAGAAGACCGAGAGGATAAGGTTTAGTTCAAGTTATGAAGCCTCCGGCAATGAACTCTCTGGCTATGGGGAATCTCGCTATCTAGCGTCTTTCATCTCTTCTAGTTACAAGAAGTAGAAATATACTAACATCAGTACAAAGCAGAATTAACGAGCATAGGTATTTCATGGACCAAAGGCAGACAGTGAAGAATTAATGGCCATTTGGTGGCATTTTAACTGAAAACTAGAGTGATCAAGGGCAGTTATTATTCTCCATCCCTCTCTTTCTCTCTCAGGGATGACAGGATTTCTAACTCCCATTCCCCTGAGGTTGGTCCATCTTCCTTTCTCAACCAGCTTCTTCAATTCACCTTGCACATGGCTCGGTGTGGCCAGCAGGCCCACTTCTATAAAGTTTCAGCCCGTCTACACATCACCAGCTATTATCAGTCTTAGTTCCTCAATCCAAAAGGAAAGAGGAAAACAAGAAGAGAATATAGGAGTCAGAGTCTCACTGATCCAACTCACATCTCTAGCCAAGCTATAAAATTTGCTGACTAACCAGCGCACAGACAGATATGGGATAAGGGGTTCATCTCTGGCCCAATTACCTGGACCCAGAAAGTATCAAGATACTGAAGTGTGTAGGGTTGTTTACATGGGATCTGGACAAGGTGAAATGTTCAAAAAGTCTGGATGGGGCAAGAAATGAAACATCTTCAGTGGACCCAGCCTCTGTATTCCTACCATGAAATATCTGTAGGTTGTTATACAATATGATCAGCCTGTTCTCTCCTCCTCCTTTCCAATTATTCCAGACCTTTTGTTGTTGTTGAAATCCAGTTCATGTTTGTTTGCTTGCCTCCCACACCTCTTTTGTTCACTTTTACTTTGGGCCCTCAACTTTCAGGACCTACTTCGTATTGAAAGGAAGCACTATGCACATGGATGGCCCAGCAACCATGATTACCCACTTCTGCAGCAATCATGGTAGAGGGTGCTCAGGCAATCTCCATCTGCTGTAGCACACTGTGGCCATAATACTGAGGACCATTGAGACAAGTGGGCAAAGAAAACTGGATGTCCCTAACTGTCCTTCACAATGGACCAAGAGGGGAGGAAAGGGGCCTCTGTATTACCCTCTTTTCAGCTCACATGATTGGACTGACTCTGCCGCAAAGCAATAGAATTTGGTTTCTTTTTTATACCTACACAATCTCTTTAAATCCCCCTCTCCCTTTGTTTTCCTCTCTTTTCTCTCAATATGATAGCTCTAATCTCAGCTGCTTGGGGGAAGAAGAAAAATTTTACTGCTGATGGCAAATTCTCCACTTGTACACAATATGGTGGCCAGAAAAACTATGCCATGGAAGGTGGAAAATAAAATCTTCCCTGATATAAAACTCCATTATAAAACGTTCCACCATTCTACAAATTCAACTACCCTCTGGTGACATCACAAACCTCCTGGAATAGTGATGGATTTGATGACCTGGAAAGCTTTCCAAGTAAACATTATTTTTCTTTCCTTCAGATAGGACATTTTGATGAATAGGAATCCCATGAATACCAGAGGAATGCTAAACAGAGTAAAAGGTACTCAGCCAAGTTCCCTGGCTCTATTATTGGGTCTGTTACTGATGAATCTTGTGACTTTGGACAAATTGTTTAACTCCTGCTGTGGTTCAGTTTTCTTGAAAGTCAAGTGCTGACTTGGAGGCTCAATCAAACAGTGCTGGTGGCCGGGAGTCTTGCTGGAGGAGTTCATCTCCCACAATCGAGGCTAAAAATGACCATCTGACTTCTCTAGCCTCCTATGTAGCTAGAACATGAGCATCTGACCGTTCTTGGCCAATGGAAACTGATCATCCTACCTGGGGGCTTCTGGAAAAGGTGTTCCTCACTACTGAAAATAAATTTCCCTTCTATACGCATTTGGAAGCTCTCATGCCCGGAGCTGTGGTAGCCGAGACGCCACAACGATGAGGGAGATGAGAAGATTATACAGTATCTGAGCCAGCGCTCTGTCACTTTTGAGCTGCTGAATTGCCAACCATGGAAGTTATTAAACAATATATTTTCATTCTATCTCAGCCATCTGCATTTGGGTATTGCATTACTTGCAGCCAAAGAAAACATTGGTCTCTAAGACCCCTTCCAGCTTTAAGAACAAATGATCCAATAAGAGACAAGGCAAGTCCTCTTGCTAGAGAAAGTGCAAATTGATTTTAAGGATCAATAGTGAAGAGACTTCAGAAAGAGATACCAGGCTTACAAACATTGAGAGCAGAGAGCAGATGATAGGCGGCGGCTTGAGAAACATAGACTTGAACCCACCTCAAACATGGTCCACTGCCTTTATAGCCTGTTTGGGTAGAGGAGCCTCTATAAGTGCATATCTGTAATATTTTGACTGCCCATCATTTGAACACCCTTCCTATTTTAGGAATCTGCCTCCCACTATTCAAGTCCAAGGGATATCTACCCTCTTCCTATCCTGGCCACTAGAGTAAGAGAAGATGGCAGAAGCCTAGCCAGTTGAATGCCCCTTCACAGAATTTTGAATCTTGGGAAGTGGGGGTGAGGGGTACTAAGGCACCACTGAAGTTACTGATATCAGAGTCCTTGGCCTTGACAGGACAGTGAACCTATTACCAGTGGTGACTCCCCAACCGGACTGTGTCTGTGGTGTGAACTTGACTAAGAATTCCTAAAGCCCAGGCTCCCTTGGTCTTGCCTGTTTTTGAGCCTGGACCTTCCAAAAGCTTCTGGGAGCTACGCCCTCCCCCAATATATTTCAAAACTATATTGGCTTTGGTTAGCCAGAGCCTGCTTTTATTCATCATACCCAAGAAACCCAACTAACACAGAGTCAAAATCTTGAATGTGAAGAAATGTGTCTTCAAAAGTCTAGACTCCATACAAACTTGTGAAAATAGAATTTGGAGCAACAGCTGGAAAGTTTGAAGGACATCTGGAAATTTATAATACTTCTGGCCCTAAAGAGGCACTGAGGGAAGAAGGCTAGTCCTCCCTGAAGCAACTTTGGGCATCCCTGCTGCTCCCTTTCCTGAGAACAGCCTCCATGAAGACTTTAGAATGAGTGGTTGTTAATGACATCAGCATACAATCTCATCTCTCATTGCTTTCCTTCAGGGGGAATCATGAGTGTCCTTTAAAAGTATTTCTGACATATGTTTAGTGAGTTGTGTGTGTTTGGGAACCAGTATTGAGTGGAATAGGACTTTTTTTTTAAATTTTATTTATTTGAGAGAGAGAAAGAGCATGAGCAGGGGAAGGGCAGAGAGAGATGGAGAGGGAATGGGAGAGGGAGAGAATCCCATGCGGCCTCCACACTCAGTGCAAAGCCTGATGCAGGCTTGAACTCATGAACCAAGAGATCATGACCTGAGCTGTAACCAGGAATAGGATGCTTAACCCACTGAGCCACCCACAAGCCCCAACTATGACTTTTATTAAAAGTGGTACCTGCAGAATTGCCTGGAGCCAAAGACCTACACATTCTCCATTCATGGTGGAGTGGAGTCCCTATCTCCCAAAGGCCAGTCTTCCTGCTGCAATTATAAAAACAAGTTACACAGTTAAATAAAACTAAAGGAACACATAAATAGGAGCTATAGCAAAACAAAGATCATAAATTCATTGCAGGCTAACATTGTTGGTAAAAAATACAATGAACAAAAGAAGGGGGAAATATTATTATTAAAAAGAAAATGGGAATCAATACAGTTGAATTAGAGAGAAAGAAAAATAAAAGATTTGAACTGATAAAAGATAAGAAGTCAAAAGTTCAGACTGAAATGAATAGTGAAAAGGAAAATAAAGTCACAAATAGAGGTCAAAAAGCTAACATGAATCCAAAAGGAAGCACTCTTTTTAAAAACTCTAATTCAAAAATACGAAAGTACACCAATGGCTACAAAGCTCTAAAATGCATGTGTGTGTTTTAAATAAAAGCAACTCCATTTTCTCAGTGAAGATAAGGAAACAGAACAAATCAAATCACTGCCTTTATAAGGAAGGTTTGGTTTCTTGAGTGGCCTTTCATGTACAGAGACAACGGGGACAGACACTAAAGCAAGTCCATCTATAACCTCCCGGGACAATGATCTTTTCCGTTGTTACCCAATTAAGCCAATGTTCTATCTCAAACAGTGAAAAACAGCCCCAGCAATCTTACTGTGTGCTTCAGCTATCATGTTGCAGTGAGCCCCGACTGGAGATACACAAATACAAAGCTAGTCACTTTCATGTAAGTTATCTTGTTTAATTCCCTCAACAGCCTTGGTGAGGGTCAGTGATTCTCATGCACTATCTACATACTGTGCATTCATTTCCTATTGCCGCCGTAATAAATTACCACAAGCTCGGTGGCATGAAACAACAGAATTGTTTTTATTACTGCTCTGGAGGCCAGATATCCAGAGTGAGTCTTGCAGGCCCCAATCCAGGTGCTGGGGTAGGCTGTTTCTTTCTCCTCGCCTTGCCCAGTTTCGAAAGACTGTCCTCATTCCTTGCTTCATGACCCTACATCAAACTTCCTACTCTCCCTCTGTTTCCACCCATTTATTGTCTTCTTTTGTCCCTTATGATTCTAAGGACCTTGTGATTGTATCAAGTCCATCTAGGTAATCGAGGACAATCTATTCATGTCCCAATCCCTAATTAGTACATGTACATGCTCCACAATTCCCTGAAAGGCGCTTAGCACGTGGGCATCTCTGAGGCCATTATTCAAAGCCTACCGCAGATGGGTTGGGTAGGATTTCTTTGAGGGGTGGATAGTTTAGTTAATAGCATTGTAGCAGCATCTATCTCCCCATTTTGATGATTATATTAAGAGTATATAGGGGTGCCTGGGGGGCTCAGTTGGTTAAGCATCCAACACTCAGTTTTGGCTCAAGTCATGATCTCATGGTTTGTGAAATGGAGCCTCATGTCGGGCTCTGCAATAACAGCATGGAGCCTGCTTGAGATTCTCTCTCTCTCTCTCTCTCTCTCTCTCTCAAAATAAATAAATAATCTTAAAAAAAAAGATTATGCAAAGTGTTAGTATCAGAAGAAGCTGGATGAGGGGTACACAGGAACTCTGATTCAGATAACATCTCTGTAAATCTAATTAGTGGGAAAACCAAACAGTATCATGGAGGATATAAACAACAACAGCAGCAACAAAGATTTTCCTATGAAAAACAAAGATCCTCAGGCCCCTCCCATGGGGACAGAATCCCATCTCCCAGGCCAGAGCCTAAGAATCTGTGACTGAGCCAGATCAGATCCCGCTTCAGGGCCAAGTCTGAGAACTGCTTGTTCGAGACTGAGCCAGTCGGACTCCAAAGGTGGTTCATTCTCAGCCACCATTCAGAAATGTCTGCTCTCGGGCCAGCCGCACACCGACCAGTCAGAATCTCTCCTAGGTACCGGGTTCGGGAATCTTGTGTTTCAACACAGGCTCCGGAGTTTCTTTCACGCAGTAAGCGTGCTTTGATCACACCTGATTGCACACTTTCAAACGGTGGCACGAAACCATTATTATTACTACCAATCACTTCTAGCCTGAGATAACTAAGGATCGGTTAAACAAAATACTAAATGTCAGAGCGCGACAAAGTGCCAAAACTAGAAGAAAACTTCCAGGCTCAGCTGAAATCCTCGTCAAATTGTCTTTTAAATCTGAGAGTTCACCTTTAAGTTTAGAGCATTAAAATCCTTCCCAAAATGAAAATATATTACTCTGCATGAATAAATCATTAAGATGAGCCAATTACGTTCATTAATTAAGCATGAATGAGGTCACCTGTTAGAACTAGACTTGAAGAAATGAGACTCAGAATAACAGGCCTGACAGCCAGTGGGAAATCTGATAGCACAGACCTTGGATATACTGACCCAACTATATAATTCTAAACTATCAATCCAAATAGACCTTCCTTCAATTATTTATTCTATCTGTATAAGCATACGCATACTTCTCAGATATAACTTCCCAAGAACGAGATCCAGAAAATACAATAATCCTACTTACGGAGGAATAGACAAGGAGGCAGTTCATATGTGTGCTGGACGTAAGGAAGAGCCTTTTCCCACTCCAAATCTACTGCCTGCTTCTGGCAACACATTCAAAGAGCAAGAGACTAAGAGGGCATTTGCAGGGGCGCCTGGGTGATGACTCAGTCGGTTAAGCATCTCACTCTTGATTTCCGCTCAGGTCATGATTTCATAGCTTGTGAGGCCGAGTTCCATGTTGGGCTCTGCGCAGACAACATGGGACCTGCTTGGGATCTCTCCCCCATATCCCTCCCTCCCCTGTCTCTTTGCCACCCCCTCCACTTGCATACTCTTTCTCTCAAAATAAATCAATCAATTTAAACAAATTTCTTAGGGGCGCCTGGGTGACTCAGGCGGTTGAGCGTCAACTTCAGCTCAGGTCATGATCTCACAGTTCGTGGGTTTGAGCCCCGCGTTGGGCTCTGTGCTGACAGCTAGCTCAGAGCCTGGAGCCTGCTTCAGATTCTGTCTCCCTCTCTCTCTGACCCTCCCCTGCTCACACTGTGTCTCTCTCTCTCAGGAATTAAAAAAAAAAAACAATTAAAAAAATCTTAAAGGGCATTTGGTAATGCAACTCAAAGCAAAGAAACAATACACCACAAGAAAGCACTCTGAGAGGCTGATCACCACAGCGGGGGCCAGGTCCCAGAACTTGGCTCTGTGTGTTGTGGGAAGTCTGCTGGCTTCGCTCTGAGCACTTGCAAATACTAGGGATCTTTCAAAAGCTTGCTCATTTCAGAGCCTCTTTTTTCCAGCCCACAAAACCTCAGACTATAGAGAAAATCTATTGATTTTTGAAGGAAAAAAGGTGAGGGAAATAAATTCTAGAGATGATTCTGGGGCCTGCTTGATGCTGATTCAACAACTTCCATTACAACCACCTACAGCCTGATTTGAATTAATTTTAAAGTGCTTTGTAAACCACTCAAGTGCTTAGCAGCTCTTGCCGAGGGGTGGAGGCTAAAAACCTGCAGGCAGAAGGCTAGGAGGGGAGGAACATGCTCTCTCTGCTATCTGAGCTGTCCTGACTTGTGGGCTGACTGCCAGACTACCTGATTAAATCAGGACCTAAATTTGTCACTGACCTGTTTTCCCATCTCTGGTGTCTGTCCGCTAATGTAAGCCTAGTGCTCTGGAGTTATTTTTGCATGAAACTCAGATTTAACCTATTCTGCTTTTCCCATGTGGATTTTGCCAACAGTAGCCGATACTACCACAGATCGACACATCGTCATTAGTGGGGAGTGACCCCAAAGGTGTGGGGACGCGAGAAGCCCAGGAGAGATCCAGGTAAAGAAAACAAGATATCCCTCTGTGAATGAGCTCATCCACGTGCGATTTCCAGATTCCTGCTGAGGACACAAAAGGCTAAGGAGAAATCAGAAAATCACCAACCTGACCTGATTCCCTTCAACATTTTGGAAAGCCAGAGCTCTGCACTGATTGAGAACAAATCTCACTGCAGCCCCATCCCAGGCTCTGTGATGGAGAGCTCTTTGGTGAGGTGTTTGATGCCTAGAATTCTAGAACGAGGCATGCAAAAATAAAATACGCAGCTCCTGGCCCCCAAGAATGCACCATCCAGCGGAGGAAAGACTTGTAAACATTTAAGAGGGAGCGTGCTAAGTCCCATGATGGAGGGCAGCCCCCCACTGGAGAAGCAGAGCAGGACAGACAAGCCAGAATGATTGACATGACTCTAGAGGTGACAGGAAGCTCAGGGACAGAAGGATACTCAGAGGGAGTGACGAAGAGACAAAAGGGGAGAAATCTGAAACCCATAAGCAACGGCTGCCAAGCATTTGTGCACAAAAGAATTACAAGAGTGCTTCTGTCGAAATGCCGATTCCCAGGCCTTATCCCCTCCCTGAGTTTATTGCTAACCGGTGCCTCGGTGGATCCCAGGAATCTGATTCTTCACCATGTTCCTGGGTGATTCTCTTTCCCGAGCTCCTAGTCCCCATTCTGAGAAATGCTTTACCCAAGCCAGCCCTATAGCAGGACTGTCAAGGCTTTTCTGTCCAGGAAGCAACTTCATGATTCATCATGCTGCCACAGGCTCAGTGGGTTCGTACCCCAAAAACAAAGCCCCAGTCACAGCGGGGCGTAGCCTTTGATGCAATTTCTACTTCTTTGTCTCCCCTATATGGTGACATATAGTCTGAATGGACACAGTCCAAGTTAGACTCATGTCAGAGCTATGCTTACCTGTATAGGAGATTGGGCCGATTGCCTTCCTTCTTTCTGAGGAGGCCTCCACCACATCCCTTAGGGAGGGGCTCTACCACAGCCCAAGGTCACTGCCAATCTGTCAGGGGTGCCGCCCCAGCACTGCAAAGTCAGAGAAGTTCTCATTCCTGACTTGGCCTGTTTTTTGCTCCTTCAGCCACCATCCATTCACATCACGCCCCTCTCATCCCAGGCACCTGCCAGCCCTCCTCTGCAGACACATGTTCCCCAGAAAGGGCACCCTCTGCATCCCAGTGTGAGCGAGTGTCTTTAGTTACTACAACCAGGATGAGTTTGCTTTTCATCCTGACCTCTGAAGGACAAAAATCTGTCTTTTTTTAAAATGTTTTTATTCCTGAGAAAGAGAGAGACAGTGCGAGCCAGGGAGGGTCAGAGAGAGAGGGAAACACAGAATCCCAAGCAGGCTCCAGGCTCTGAGCTGTCAGCACAAAGCCCGACGCGGGGCTCGAACCCACGAACCGTGAGATCATGACCTGAGCCAAAGTCAGACGCTTAACTGACTGAGCCACCCAGGTGCCCCCCAAAAAATCTGTCTTTAATGGAAAGATTTGATGCACCTGGGTAGCTCAGTTGGTTGAGCCTCTGACTCTTGACTTTGCTCAGGTCGTGATCTCAGAGTTGTGGGATCAATCAATCCCCCACATTGCTCAGCATGGAGACTGCTTGAGTTTCTCTCTCTCTCTCTCTCTCTCTCTCTCTCTAAAAAGTTAAAAGAATTTGAAACATCATCAGGGAGACAGGATTATAGGCAGAAGCATCAGGGAACCGTTCTTAGCAGAAAAACCCTGCCTTACATGTGTCATTTACTCAACTTCTGGGAAGAGCCCCCCAGAGCCCTGGGGGTGGCCTGCTCACCGCATCCCATTCGTACATCCCTGGGATGCACAGTGAATAAGGCTTCATCTCCAGGTGGCCCAATGAGTTTTATGCTTCCCTATCTCCAGAAGATAAGGTGTGAGAACCTCTGATAAGGCCTCAGGCTTCTCACCAAAGCCAGAGTTCCTGAGCAGGTGTTTACTTCCCCAGGCCCTCAGGAGAAGAGGTAAGAAGCTTGGACAGGCTGATGGAGGCAGGAGCCTCCCCAGATGGGTCAAGCTATGTAAGACAGTTCACACGTACCACCAATCCTCTGCGGAAAACCACTTGGAATGCACGCCTGAGCATTACTCTCCTTCCTACATTGGTCTTATTTCCTCAGTCTCATGGGGTCCTTTTCTGCATTACACTTCCCTCCATGCCCAATGTACTCCCTGACTCGCACAAGTCCATCTTTCTGGTCCCCTCCACTCTTCACTTTCTGCCTGTGCTCTTGTTTGCAAATCACCACTGAGACTCTCCCTGTCGGTCTCCTAGGGGTCCCCAGTGACCGCGGGCTCAGAACCAGCCTCCTGACTCCAGTCCATCCTGCCAGCACTGACAGAGTAGTATTTGCAAAACACGGTTACCCGGGGGAGGGGAGGGGGGGCGGGAGAGCCGTCCTCAGTGGCGTGGCCCTCCAGCACCTCCATGAAAGAGCATCTCCAACCCCGGGAACCACCTTCACCTCCTACAGTGGCCGAACAGATCTTCATGCTGGTTCCCTGCAAGGCCTACTAAAATGATGAGGTTTGGGGGGATGATAGTGGGGTTCGTGGGGTCCGGAGCCGATGGCCAAGAAAGAATTCTTGAAGACGCCTGTGGTGCAAAAAGGTGATTTTACTAAAGCCGGGGACAGGACCCGCGGGCAGGAAGAGCTTCCGGGGAACCATGAGGAGAGACTGGTTATACACCATGGGGTTGAGGAAGGTCAAGTCCAGGGGCAGTTTCCAGTGAGATTGTCATATGCTAAAGAGGATTCCCAGGATCCCAGAGGCCTGGCTATTGTCAAGCTAGGGTTGTTTGCCCTCCAGCAAGTATTAGCATAGAGACAGTAGGAAGTTCCTGGAGACACAGCTGACTGTGCCTGCCTCCAGTGTTTGTCAGTGGGCTGCAGGTTAGAAGGGGATTAAATGGTATCTGCCACTTCCTCCTGCCTTTGTTTCCCACATCACTATGGAGGATGATGGAGACTCAGATCCTGCAGGACTCTGATCTCTATCAGTTAACCATTTGTTTCCCCCTTCCCTTTGTCCTTGGGCAGCCAGGAGTGCCTGAGGAACATCACACATGTCGCCCCTGGGCACCTGGAGGGGGAGGGGGGGACTGCAGACTGTCAGCTTGCCTTATGCTCCCTCATCAGAAATACTTTTTTTAGTATTTATTTTTGAGAGAGAGACAGAGTGCAAGTTGGGGGACGGGCAGAGAGAGAGGGAGACACAATCGGAAGCAGGCTCCAGGCTCTGAGCTGTCGGCACAGAGCTCGATGCCGGGTTCAAACTTCCAAACCATGAGATCATGACCAGAGCCGAAGTCAGACGTTTAACCAACTAAGCCACCCAGGCACCCTAGACTCAAATTCTCGTTTCAGTTGTTATAGCTGCCTTTAAACTTCATTTTCAAACACGCTACAAGTGCACATGGCAAATGATGTGGAAAATGTCCAGGTTTGAAGCCGATGGCCAAGAGAGAAGTTTTGAGACATCTTTGGTGCAAAACAAGTGGTTTTATTAAAGCTCAGGGACAGGACCCATCCGAGGAAAGAGCTCCCCGGGGGTTGTGAGGAGAGATTGGTTAAATACTTGGAAATTCGGGGAGGTAAAGGCAAAGGGAAGTTTCTTTCCAAGAGGATTTTTATACGCTAAAGATTTCCAGGATCCTGGAGGCCTGACCGTAGTCCAGCTCAGGTTGTTTCTCCCTCTAGCAAAGTGTTAACATTAAGACAGTGAGTAGTTCTTAGAGGAATGTTCTACTCTGCCGGCATAGAATATTTGTCAACGGGCTGCAGGTTGTAAGGACATTCAATTTTATCTGCCTTTGCTTTCTCCGTTTCCCACATCATCAAACATGCAAACAATGCAAAAGGAGGGGCAGTAAAAGTATGTCTCCTTCCACCATAGACTCCCCTCAGTGCACCCCTTCCCACAGGCAACATGCCACCAGTTCTGGAGCGATTCACTGCGTATAGATCTCTGTGTGTAGCCTCTTTTTACAATAAATAACAGCACACTATACACACCGTTCTGCCCTTGGCTTTTGTCACTTAAAAACGTCTTAGAGATTGTTCTATAATCAATACATAGAGATAGATTACCTTTGTCCTTTTTAGCAGCTGGAGAATATTGCATTATGAAATTTATCATCATTTATTCAACCAGCACTCCAAAAAACAATTTGTTTAGTATAGCCTCTTGCCACGAATGGTTATGCTAATGTATGTATCCAGCTCCAGACAGAGGCATGTTTACAATGAAGCTAATGGAGCTCCCCTCTCACTGTCCCTCCCCTGCATGGGTCCTTCTGGTGTATTGTTTTCCCCAAGAGGGAACCTCAAAGTTACACAGGCTTCAAGACCCCCCAGACTCGAGCAGCACCCAGATGTAGTATACACTGTCTAGGAAAGCAGAGTCCAAGTGCATGTGTTACATTTTGAAGAGTGTTCTGAATTCCAAAATCAAGCCTGTCATTCAAGCTCTCACCACCTCCCGACAATGCCCCGGGCTCCTACTGACACTTTGGGTAGGATACAACCCTTTGTACCTTTAACCAAGTGCCTGGCTTTTCTTCTTCCTGGGGCTGCAAGCACTTAACATCAGCACTTAAGTCTTCTGTCTACTCTGCCCAGCACCCAGCAGAGTATCTTCACACAGCACTCAGATAATTGCTCAACCCGCTTGGAGTCCTTTCAGATGTGATGGATATACAATCAGTCAATAAAGTACTTATTAGGTGATTATTATTATTCCGTATAACNTTCAACCCGCTTGGAGTCCTTTCAGATGTGATGGATATATTGTGCTCGCTTCGGCAGCACATATACTAAAATCAGATGTGATGGATATACAATCAGTCAATAAAGTACTTATTAGGTGATTATTATTATTCCGTATAACCTTAAATATAATGTAATTGTAGATTCCGTCCCTGAGACACCAGCTCTGCTCACTTTACAGGTTTAATGACTGTGCTCTCCTCCTTCTCATCATTAAAGTCATGTAAAAATAGTACACAGCGGTGGCCTACGGCCAAAGACCTACAAAATATTAATTACATGTTCCTTTCTCCTCTTTGATATTAATATTAAGCCACTGATATTGCGGTCTAAATAGAACCTTGCAAAGAAATTTAATTTGCAAATATGAAAAAGAAAAGATTATTGAAGCTGAAACACACACCGGCTACTTGATTCTCATTATCTTCAATAAGGGGCCGTATTACTTTGCCACGGAGGCAAATTTCATTTGTTAGACATAGTTGGTTCTTTACAAAACAGCACCAGGTATTAGAAAACTCTCCCACTTGTTTGCAGCATTTGCCAAGAAGTTCAGAGGCATTCAGGTTAAGGTGACTGCAATATGCGGGCATTAAATTGGATGGGATATATAATTTCTCACTTTAAGCAATCCAAAGTTTAGCAGTATTGGAATCTGCTAGAGGCATCATTTTTATCCAATCTCACAAAAACTTATATGAGAGGATTCCAGAATTCCATTTAAGCATTACTGTACATTAATCTTAGCCTCTTTGTGTAATTAGATATGTGCTTGAGTCCAACCCAGCAGGTCCCTCCATGCTTCATAAAATCTCTATCTTTCCTCTTTCGTTACTCCCAGTATATTCCATAACCCTGATATGCCTCATAATCATCTGGGAAGTTTATTAAAAACACAGCCCCCTAATCCCATCCCTATAGTGTCTGACTCGATAATTTCCCTAGAGCTTGCTACTCAAAGTCTAGTCCCTACATCGCCTTGACATCATCTGGGGGTTTGTCAGAAATTCAGACTCTCAGGCCCCACCTCAGCCACACTGAGTTAGAATCCACCCTGTTACCAAGATTCCTACAACCCATACTTGCACACACACTAAATTCAGAAACACCCTGAGATTTACCTCTCTTCCTTCTAGTCTTTCCGGTCTGTCTCCTTGAGTCCCTCCCCTCTTGCCTATTCAAAAAAGGTATTCCTAGGGCACCTGGGTGGCTCAGTCAGTTAAACATCCAACTTCTGCTCGGGCCATGATATTGCGGTTGGTGGGTTTGAGCCCCACGATGGGCTCTGTGCTGACAGCTGGGAGCCTGGAGCCTGCTTCAGATTCTGGATCTCCCTCTCTGCCCCTCCTCCCACTCAAGCACATGCATGCTCTCTCTCCTCTCTCTCTTTCTCTCTCTCTCTCTCAAAAATAAATAAACAAACACATAACTAAATAAATAAATCACTTGAAACCCAAGTCTGTCTACCACCAGAAGCTACTGTTGTGACATCAATATGTCTTCCTTGAAAAACCAGGTGAAGTTCATTCACACCCCCTTTTTGGTCACCACTGAGACTTTGCTCTTATTTTCCCTGCATTTCTGATAGCTCTGCTCCCAACTCCACACTGGGGAACAAAAAAGTCTAACCCATCAACCAGACCCCAGAAGGTCCAACTGTCCCTCCCAGGGATGAATAAGGAAATTGACCATTTTGTCCATAATTTTAAAATTCTGTCATCTCTGGAGGGAAGAAAAAACGTGCTTCTCTGTATCTGTAAATCACCGATAGTGTCGCCTCAAATCACTTCCCAGGAGTAAAACAGATAATAAATTAAAAGACACACCTGGGGGATAGAAGAGATCCCATCTCTTTTCTCCAATCCAGAAAATGGCAACTCTTCTCTCTCCCAGGTTAGAAAAACACTTGGCTGATACCAGCCAATTTTAAGCAAATATCTTCCTAAAGAGCAGAGTTTAATTTTCCCAGGTACTCTGCTAAAATATCCTCACCCAAGTCTGATTCTCTGAAAGACTGATATCATTGGTGACACAGTAGGAATATTCAGGTTACTAGAATATTTTAACCAACAAATCACAAATACCCTACGTGTTTGCTCCAAGAACACATTTTACAACTTTGCCCATATTTCAGTATGGTGACTACAAATACATTTCATGGTGTACAAATACTTACCAGAAAATCTGATACTTGTTGAATCAGGTAATGGGAAGAGATTTGGTTTCAACAATAGTATTAAACTTTAGAAGTGCACCTTGACCAAAAAAAAAAAAAAAAAAAAAAGTGCATTGGTGCTATTAGTTTAACACAAAGTTAAAGAAAAGCATTGTAGTGGACACCACAGCTGCCTTTCTACATTTTTCCACCTTTCCCTCATTGTGTGTGATCCTATGTGGTCTTCATGTTTGACCCTGATTACTCATAATCATGAGAATATAATTCTCCTTCGCCAATAATTGGCTCATGAAACCAGACTTAAACAATGCACTGCATGGCCTTTCCCTACAGACAACAGTTAACTGAAGAATGGACTCATGAAGATCTTTCTCTTCCTCTGGATTTTGCTGTGTGGGGATTTGAGGCCTGAGCCAACCTCATGATAATGAGGTTGGTGTAATAAACCAAGAGCATGACCTGAAAAATGGAGCCAGAAGTTCTAAAACAAACCAAAAGCCTATGCCACCTGAGGACATATTTTATATGCTACCATATTTTATCAAACCTATGCACCATTCACTATAAGATATGCCATTACTTTATACACCAGTAACAAAAACCTCGATCCCTTGACATAATGTTTTCTTACATTTGGATTTAAGTTTATTTACTTGAAAGAGGAAGAGAGAGAGAACACAGGTAGGGGAGTGAGAGAGAGAGAGAGAGAGAGAGAGAATCTCAAGCAGATTCTATGCTGTCAGCGCAGAGCCCAGTGCGGGGCTCTATCCAACTAACCCAAATGGTGAGATCATGACGTGCGCTGAGGTCAAGAGTCAGATGTTTAATGGACTGAGCCACCCAGGTGCCCCACATTTAGATTTTTTTGAAACTCTGTTATTAAAATAACTCTTTAAGACTTATTTAGGCATAGATTTCTATTATATCTCCTTTTTATACATAATAAGAGGGTGCATGGAAGGCAATTTAAGGCCCTCTCAAAATTTTGCACTTAGATCTTCAGGACTTACCTCCAGCCCAGTGACACCAATTCTTCAAATATTGATAAGCATGTACAGGCAATGACAACGTCACATTTACTGCCTGGCCAGCAGTGATTGTTTAAGATACGTTGAAATATGGAAATGTAGAAAACATGCATCCTAGAGTCACTGAAATACAGTATATGTGCCAACCCACATCCTTATCATTACAGTGCACCACCTAACCATTGGCACATGAACATGACCTTGGGGAGGCCACCCTACCACCTGCTATCACAGAAGCAGGTCACCTGGACAGGTAAAGCCAACAAGAAGATCTGAGTTGGAGGATTCTGTAAGGCAAGAGTGACTGATTGCCTGAATGATGAATCACTGGCGAAACTTTACAGAGTATCAGAAAGCAATTCTTAAAGGATATAGAAACCAGTGGCAATAGGTATTACAGTCACATTATAATTCCCTGTCCAACACACCCATCCTGACCCAATAGCCTTTGACATTATTTGCCACAATTCAAAGAGGAATTTGGTATCACTGGTTTAGAATACAATGTTCTTTTTTTTCCCCAAAAAACACTTATATTTTTTCTTTTCAAGTTTTTATTTAAACACTAGTTAGTTAACATACAGTGCAATATTGGTTTCAGGCATAGGATTCAGTGATTCATCACTTACATACAACACCCAGTGCTCATCCAACAAGTGTCCTCCTTAGGACCCATCGCCCATCTAGCCCAACCCCCACCACCTCCCTCCATCAACCGTCAGTTTGTTCTCAGTCGTTAAGAGTTTCTTATGGTTTCTTTCCCTCTTTTCCCCCCTCCCATATGTTCAGCTGTTGTTTTTTCTTGAATTCCTGGCTGGCTCAGTCGGTAGAGCATGAGACTCTTGATCTCAGGGTTGTGAGTTTGAGCCCACATTGGGTATAGAATACAGTGTTCTTAGGTAAGTGCATTAAAGATGACCTATGGTCAAGGTCACTTAAAAAGGCATGGGATGGGTTTATCATAGAGTATGAGGGATGCCAGCTGAACAGAGCCTGGAAACAATCTTTATAAATTAGATTATAGTTTGAAAATAAATATATTCAAGTTAACAATATATTTGCAAGAAAAATAGAGGCTTATCTTGAAATTACACATGCTCCAAAATCAGCTGTGTGCCACTAATGAGTCCTCAGTTTGTCTCTCTATATTCCATATCAATCCTCCAGTAAAATAAAACATTTTTTAAAACCCACCCAAATATACACTGGTCTCCCGAGAAGACAGGGAACAATAATAATGACAATAAAAACAAAAAAATAATGAGCACATGCTGAGTTCCCGGTGACAGGCATTGTATTATGCCCTTAATACTGAATGCCCCACATAATCTTCACTTATGAGGTGGGCACTTTATATATTTATTTTTTTAGCTACTAGTATGATTTCTTTTTTTAAATTTTTTTAATGTTTTATTTTTTTCTGAGAGACAGAGAGACAGCGTGAGCAGGGGAGGGTCAGAGAGAGAGGGAGACACAGAATCTGAAGCAGTCTCCAGGCTCTGAGCTAGCTGTCAGCACAGAGCCCGACGCAGGGAGAACCCACAAACCCTGAGATCATGACCTGAGCCAAAGTCGGGCGCTCAACCGACTGAGCCACCCAGGTGCCCTGAGGTGGGCGCTTTAAATACTGTCAGTTAAGTAAGAAGTTGCTGTGGTGGAGGTCAAGGAGGTTGTTTCCTGCTTTCTCCTCAAGGGTTTTGATAGTTTCCTGTCTCACATTCAGGTCTTTTATCCATTTTGAGTTTATTTTTGTGTATTGTGTGAGAAAATGATCTAGTTTCATTCTTCTGCATGTTGCTGTCCAGTTCTCCCAACACCGTATGTTAAAAAGGCTGTCTTTTTTCCATTGGATATTCTTTCCTCCACTGCAGCAACTTCTTACTTGACACATCCCCAAAAGCAAGG
>NW_027528640.1:5636688-5776607 GCF_008692635.1 Crocuta crocuta
TTAGTTAATGAAGGAGAAAATTGAGGCTTGCAAGTGTTCAGAAACTTGCCTGAGGGGCCGAGCTGGGAACCAGCAGAGCCACAGTCAAACCCAGTCTTTCCATCCCCTCAGTCGATTTGCTTTTCGTGATACCTTACTGCCCACTGGCACTAACTTATAAGGTGATAAAATAAAGCCTAGGGTCCCAACTGAGCCTTTCCATGAATATCAGAGGGTTCTTTATTCAGCTCTCACCAGTATTTTGGAGTCACTTGCATTGCTTTACGTACATTGCTTACTCAAATGTTGGAATTTCTCATGCAAACTCATGTGAAAAATGGTTGAGGGATGCATAATTTACACACTGAAGCAAGGATTGACAAAATTTAAATATTTTCTTGAGATTTATACTGATTCTTTTGGTTCCACTGACAACAATAGATAGTACCCAATTGTATATAAATATAGAGAAAGAGAAAAAGAAAAGGAAAGAAATAATGATAGTGGTGATTACAGACACAACAATATAACCTTAGAATTTGACTTTTCAGGAAATCTTAACATTTTCCACAGCAGGAATATTCAGAACTGCCCATGCGCATAATGTGAGGCAATCTTAGGTTCAAGTTCTTGTTTATGGGCTATGTGACCCTGGGCATACCTATAAAATAGGGAATAATGCCTTCTTTTCAGACTTGCTTTGAGATTTAGGAATGGTGTTGTATGTGATGGGCCTTGGAAGTGTCAGACATCTTTTTACCCACTCATTTGTGTATTTCTTCACTCCATATTCATTGAGCATGTATTACATTTCTTTCTAAAATTTTTTAATGTTTTATTTACTTCTGAGAGAGAGAGAGACAACATGGGCAGGGGAGGGTTAGAGACAGAGGGAGACACAGAATCTGAAGCAGGCTCCAGGCTCTGAGCTAGCTGTCAGCACAGAGCCCGATGCGGGGTTCGAACCCATGAACCGTGGGATCATGACCTGAGCTGAAGTCAGACGCTTAACTGACTTAGCCACCCAGGCGCCCCAAGCACATATTATATTTCAGGAACATCTTTAAGTCCTAAGTTTACCCCAGTAAATAATCAAACAAAATTAGACACACACCCTACCCTGATAAAGTTTCTAGCTTTGTGCAGAAAACTACATTAGATTAAAGAATTAACTACGAAAACTGTACTTCAAAAGAGCAACTAACTGGAAGAGTTCCCAACAGCCAAAGCAGGAACAATTATGAGCAAGAAAATAGTATCAGATTATAACTCAGAGTTTAAACAAATATTCACGAGTCCATATGGATATAAATGAATGAATGAGTGAGTGAATAGAGGAGCAGAGTCCTATCTCCCATGCAGAAGGATTCCAAATCAAGTAACCCTGAAGGAGAGGGAACATAGTCCCCGATCCTTGAGTGTGGACTGTGTGTGGAGATTCTTCCAAAAAGTGCAATTTACAAAGGAGAAAATAAAGAGTAGCTTTACAGGGATACCTGGGTGGCTCCGTTGGTTAAGCAGCCGACTCTTGATTTCCACTTAGGTCACGATCTCCCCGTTTGTGAATTTGAGCCCCTCATTGGGTTCTGTGCTGACGTCAGGAGCATGATTGGGATTGTCTCTCTCTGCCCCTTACCCCGCTTGTGCTCACTCTCTCGCTCTCTCTCAAAATAAATTAAAAAAAAAAAAAAAAAGAGTAACTTTAAAATACAGAAAACCTGGTATACACATACTTCAGCCAGGAGATCAAGGTTAACATCCACAGTCGTGAATCATGTTGACAGTATGTATTCCTGAAACAATGCAATTAAAACAGCACTTTAGGGGAGCCTGGGGGGCTCAGTCAGTTGAGCATCTGAATTCTGCTCAGGTCATGATCTCACAGTTCGTGGGTTCGAGCCCCATGTTGAGCTCTGTGCTCACAGCCAGCTCAGAGCCTGGAGCCTGCTTCAGATTCTGTTTCTCCTTTTCTGCACCTCCCCCGCTCACACTGTCTCTCTCTCAGAAACAACCTTTAAAAAAAAATTTTTTTAAACAGCACTTTACCTCTGTGATGCTCGCCAAAATCCATTACCCCAGTCCAATCATGAGAAAAACTTGAGATAAATTCTAACTAAAGAACATTCTACAAAATTCTTGATCAGTACTTCTGAAGACTAGCAAAGTCATTGAAAACAAGGAAAGTCCGAAAAAATGTCCCAGCCAAGAGCTGTAGGAGACATGATGAGTAATTGCAATATGGTATCCCTGGATGGGAGCCTGGGACAGGGAGAAGAATAGGTAAAATTTAAGGAGATCAGAATGAAGTTCTGCTTTTCATTATAAATAACATATCAATACTAGTTCATTAACTGTAATAACATGTGCTAGATGAATATAAGATGTTAATAATAGGAAAACTGGGTGCTGGAGATATTGGAATGTGCTGTCTTTACAACTTTTCGGTAAATGTAAAACTGTTCTAAAAATAAAGTTTATTTTAAGGAAACGTGTAAAAAAATCTGGAAGGCACTCATTCTAAACTTTAATAAGTATTCTTTTAAAATCTTTTTTAAAAAGGTTCCTAAAAAGAGGCACATGGACGTAGTAGAGCAGGCAATTGGTAGACTTGACTTCTGACTTCTGTTTTGGCACATTTATAAATGGTTTCCCTGAGGCAGTATTGGAGGAGCTGAACTTGGGCTCATTAAAGAGTAGCTAATGCTTTAATCTAAGATTTACCTTGTTTTTTTTAAAGGATCTTTTTCCTTAGCCAAAAATCTATACCACTCATTACTGGAGTCACTCATCTGCATCAAGCTTGCCAGGGGCCATTGCCTGGGGGAGGGAATAATATCCCACCCAGGGCATGACTGCTTCCTCCAAAATGCTGCCATTAGCCTGTCGGCCGATGAAGTAAACTCACATGTATTAAATGCTAGTGTGTGCAGCATGGCTGGTAAGGTCCTCAAACAGAAAAATCCTTACTCTTTTTAAAAAAAAAAAAAATTTTTTTAATGTTTATTTATTTTTGAGAGAGAGACAAAGTGCAAGCAGGGGAGGTGCAGAGAGCAAGGGAGACACAGAATCCGAAGCAGGCTCCAGGCTCTGAGCTGTCAGCGCAGAGACCCATGCAGGACTTGAACTCACAGAGCACATGAAATCATGACCCGAGCTGAAGTTAGACACTTAAACAACTGAGCCTTTCAGGCACCCCAGAAAATCCTTACTCTTTATAGCACTTCTGAAGAGAAGTACACAAACACCCATTTTACAGAAGAGGAAACTAAGGTTCAAAGATTATGCAGCACACCTGCCAGAGCTGGCTCCCGCTCTTTCTATGTAACCTGGAATTATGTGTATTTTATATGACACAGGATAGTTCCTAGTGGGATGGAATCATTTTTATTAATGTTTTATTTATTTCAGAGAGAAAGAGAGAGAGACAGCATGAGTAGGAGAGGGTCAGAGAGAGAGGGAGACACAGAATCTGAAATAGGCTCCAGGCTCTGAGCTGGCTGTCAGCACAGAGCCCGACACGGGGCTCGAACTCACAAACTGTGGGATCATGACCTGAGCCAAAGTCGGAGACTTAACCGACTGAGCCACCCAGGCGCCCCATGATGGAATCATTTTTAAAGGCCTGTCCTAGCCACAGTCACAGGAGAATGCACTAAGTTCATAGAATGGTAACAATGTCAAACGACTTTCCTGCTAAAAATTGAAGAGAGAGAGAGACAGACAGACAGACAGAAAGGAGAGAAGCAGGGAGGGAAGGAAGGAAGGAAGGAATAAAAAGAGAGAGAAAAAGGAAAGAAGAAGAAAGTAAGAAGAAAAAGACAGAAGAGAGAAAGAAAAGAGAAAAGAAAAGGAAAGAAGAAAAGAAAAAATAAAACAACTCTCGGACATAGTCAGCAGTCAGATGTTTGAACTCAAAGGAATTCAGCAAAGTAGGTCTTGCTGAATTCAGTGTGCCTTTAATTGGTGTTTTGGTTGAATGTCCCTTTTGCAGCAAACAAATCCAAAGTAATTCCCATTAACACGGAGCTCGTTTTCCAACTGAGTGAGCAGCATCGGTGGAGGTTGTAAAATTTGGTCATTCTATTTTCAGTGGCGCTCCGTTGTGTGAAGTTAATGAGTTAGAAGTAATTTGTGTGGACAGGCCAAAATTTTTCCAGCAACAGAATCCCAAAATATTCTCGCTGGCCAAAGCAAACACAACCTGTTCTGCATTTCATCCCGTGAGTCACCTTCTCTCACGCCGGGGCTCACATGTAGCATCACCCCCCTGAACACCAGGCGCACTGTGTATTGTGACAAAAATTGTATATACTGTGAGCCCTGACAGTGTCTCTTTTAGATTTCTGTCAAACAACAATATAAAGGAACCCTTCCCTTCCCGCTCTACTATTAACCCTTTCTGGATGTGAATTAAATCACTGGAGCTCATGTTTTACTTGCATAATCGATAGCTAACATCCACTGAATACTTCAGAGTGTGCCGGGCAATGATTAAACACCATATACTTCTTCTCAAAACATCCCATTTCAGAGAGAAGGAAATTAAGCATCGACAACTTGAATAAATTCACCAAGATTTCACAGCTAGCGAGTGAGAAGGCTAGAAGTTCAGGAGGCAGGCACTACAGTGTCTCCCCAGATATTACCAGCCTACCGTGTCATCCCCGGGAATCTCACCCCGACACCCCAGCTGAAACCCAGAACCCGCTAAGTTCTGAAATAGGAATTCAAGTTTGGGACTTGCTTTTCCTTCTCCCAGCCTCACCAGTCACCTCTTCCTCAACTTCCTCAATTGTAAAAGGAGAGGTTCAGATTAAAGTCTGTCCAAATCTCCTGGTCTCTCTCGTCTTCCTGGAGATGGGAGCTTCTGACTCGGAGCTTCGCCTGGAAGCCTGCTCAGAACTCCCCACTCGCCTAGACCTTCAGCCCTACCTGTACATTTGCCCTTGGGGAGCGCAGGTTACAGAAGAATCACAGAGTTTTGCTGCTGGAAGGGTAGTTAGCACTTTAATGGTAGGATGATCACCCAGGTGGTAAAAGGGGACAGCCTTCTTCCAGGCTCAGTGGAGTGACTGCCTTTCCTGGGACAGGAACAAAATTTAAAGTAAGCATGACTGGGTGGCTCATCCGTTGAGTGCCTGACTCTTGATTTTGGTCCAGATCATGATCAAAGAGTCATGGGATCAAGCCCCCATCAGGCTCTGTGCTGAGCGTGGAGACTCCTTAGGATTTCTCTCTCTCCCTCTATCCCTCCCCTTCTCTTTCTTTTTTTTTTTTTTTTTATTTTTTGAGAGACAGAGAGACAGAGTGTGAGCAGGGGAGGTGCAGAGAGAATGGGAAGCAGGTTCCAGGCTCTGAGCTGTCAGCACAGAGCCTGATGCGGGGCTTGAACCCATGAACTGTGAGATCATGACCTGAGCAGAAGTTGGCTGCTTAACCAACTGAGCCACTCAGGCACCCCTATCCCTCCCTTTCTCATTCTCTCTCTCTCTCCCCCTCCCTCAAAAATAAATAAAGTAAGCCCTCCTGCCCTTCTTTTTTCTTGACCCAACTCCGTTCCAACACAAGAAATTCAGTTTTATTATTTCTTCACCCATCTACTTAGTGAACACTTTACCAATAACAGTATGTAGATTTTACTCTAAAAGTAATGACTCTTATAAGTAATACCTAAATACAGTCTGATTATCAAAAGGCAAGCAATGCTGAAATATTTCTAGCTGTCCATCATTTCTTTTTTATGGTAACCTATTTTTTTAATGAACGCTAATTTCTATCAAGTACGTCTGAGGGTAATAACTCTTGGACGTTCTGTATCCAAAACTCAGCTGCTTCAGCCTAGAGTTGCCCCTTTTCAAATGCTTTTGGACCTTGATTGCCTGTTTAGTGTTTAATGTTATCATCGCTGTTGTATTATTATCAAACCTCTAAGGTAGGTTTTATATCAGCCTGCCTCTAGCGCGCGTGTGTATGTATGTGCATGAGAGTGTACACGTGAGTGTATGAATGTGAGTGTGTGGGCATGCCTGTACATGAGTGTGGCGGCTTGTGAGTGCGGGCTGGTAGCATTTCCCGAGCTTGTCCCCTGGATGCTGGGTTTCCTCACTCTCCAGTCACAAGGTGCCAGCCCAGTTCCCTGCTTTTTACGGCCTGCCCGCACTTGGTGGGGCCTCAGAGAACAGTGTGCACAGCTCTATCGTCCCAGCTCTCTACATCCATACATGGCCATCTAGACCTCCTCTCAACTTGTGTACGCTGTGAACTATAAAACTCTTTTAGCCGTGGTTCTGTTTCAGAACCAATAAGATGCGTGTGTGTATAAACATAGCCAGGATCATATATATGCGTGTATATATGCGTGTGTGTGTGCCATATATACATACACATGGAGAGAGAGATTTTAAGCAATTGGCTCATGTGATCTTGGAGCCTTGGCAAGTTCAGTCTGCCAGAGGGAGACCGGCAGCCGGGAGCCCCAGGGAGGAGCCCCAGTTGGAGCCCAAAGCAGCCTGCATTGTGGAGGGTGATCTGCTTTCCTGATTTAAATGCTCATCTCACCTAAAAACATATCCTCACAGCGACGTCTAGAATAACGTTTGACCGAATATCTGGGTATCACGGCCTAGCCACGTTGACATAGGAAATGAACCATCACGAAAGTCCCGAGGTGGATGCAGAGAAGAAAAGTGAGACTCAGAGTCATGAAATTTCTCCCTAGTGATGAAGTTATTATGTGTATGACAACATATCCCTCGGGAGTAAAGACCCAAGAGAACAGAGGCCACTCCCGCCAGCCCCAATAACTCCAGGATCAAGTGTGGTACCAGTACTCAATGCAAATCGTTCCTGCAGCTGCAACCCTGTAGGCTAGACATCCTGAGAACCTTCTCGTTATGAAAAGCCTAGTTGCCCACCTCAACTCTGTGCTTGTAGTAGAAGAACCTCATCTTACTTGGGGCAGCCTTGGAAGAAGAGCTGCCCCCGCCACATACAGTCTGGGAGACCTGAAGACCAAATTATGACCAATGAGACATCACCAGAAGTGTCGAGTGGGACTTTGGGGAGAGTCTCCCTTAAGAGAGGGACACAACCCCTGACCCCTTTCCTTACTCTACCATCTGGATTTCCTATGGATGATGAGCTCAAGCAGGATTCCAGTGCATGAAAATGAGGGTCACATCAGAGCTGAGGACAGGAAGGAGTCCTTGATAAAATCTCACAGCCACCCCACCCCGCCACCTCTCATTGCCTCCTTTGACTTATTGTACATAATGGGGCACCTGTGTGGCTCAGTCTGTTAAGCTTCTGACTCTTGATTTCAGCTCAGGTCATGATCTCACGGTTCATGAGTTTGAGCCCAGCACTGGGGTCTGTGCTGATAGTGCAAAGCCTGCTTGAGATTCTCTGTCTCACTCTCCTCTCTCTCTCTTTCTCTTTCTCTGTCCCACCTCTTTCTCTCTCTCTCTCTCAAAATAAATTAATAAACATTTTAAAAAAATATATGTATAAAGGAGCACTTGCATGACTATGTCAGTTACGTGTCCAACTTTGGCCCAAGTCATGATCTCTTGGCTCATGATTTCGAGCCCCATGTCAGCTCTGTGCTGACAGCGCAGAGCCTGGCACCTGCTCAGATTCTGTGTCTCCCTCTCTCTCTGCCGCTCCCCCACCTGCATCCTGTCTCTCTCTCTCTCAAAAATAAACATTTACCGTGTGCCTAGGTGGCTCAGTCGGTTAAGTGTCTGACTTCTGCTCAGGTCATGATCTCGCAGTTTATGAGTTCGAGCCCCGCGTTGGGCTCTGTGCTGATAGCCAGCTCAGAGCCTAGAGCCTGTTTCAGATTCTGTGTCTCCTTCCCTCTCTGACCTCCCTCTGCTCACGCTGTCTCTCTCTCTCATTCTCTCTCAGAGATAAATATAACATTAAACATTTTTTAATAAATATGCATTTTTTAAAAATTTAAAGAAATAAACCTTTATCCTGTTTATATCGTTGCTATTGGGATTTCCTATTATAAGAATCCAAACTTAATTCAAATTAATATCATTTCCACTAAAAGATCTGGAAATGTGGATAGAAAATAGTATGTTCATGTAAATGCCTAGCTGATGTCACAAGAATGAATGTAAATTTAAGGAGAGTTAAATGAACTGCACCCCCCAACATGAAATGTAAACTGGAAAATATTTGCCTCCTGGGAAAGGGAAATGAAATGAAATTTGTCTGTCTCCATCTTTGTTCTGAATGAGATAAAATTTCTCCAGTTTTTAACCACTGACCTTTCTTTATGCACATCTTAAGATCTCTATAAGATGTATCTTACATCTCTATAAAATGTATATATTTACATATGAACACACACACATATTCTTATGTCTCATCTATATCCTGAGTAGTCTCAGAAATCCCGAGGCAAGAAAATCAAGACAGAAATGTGTCCCAGAGAAAGTAAACGCAGAACCTCTCTGGAGGGACACTCCGTCACCACCCAGTTGGCAAAGCAGGTCCAGGATTCCCATGTATAAAAAGAACCTCTTGCACATAACCCCCCAACCTAAAATGGCAAACTATGTGGACATGTGACACCTTCAGATGGTGTCGACAGAAACAACAAAGAGAAGAATTCAACTGCTAATCACTTCCTTGACTGTACTTATCATATACAAAAGAAATATGTTCATCATGTTGATGAAATTTAAGACGAAAAATAGTAAACAAGATGGCACAGTTCTGTTAAAAGAAACAGAGACCTTCCAAACTACATCTACGTTTATGCATATATACCCAGCCAAGTTTAATTAAATGGTTGCAAAGCAGATAACACAGCGTTGAGAAGGAAATTCACAAACTGAAAGGCGTATCTGAAGAAATTACCAAAATGTACCTAATCCAAGTTGTAAAGAGGCTGGTGAAGCTAGGTCCAGGGCCACTTGAAGAAATGAAGATCAAGAATGTGATAGATATGAAGGAAGACTCATATTCTTAGATTCAGGATGCAGAAGGCTTCTGGAGAAGCCTATGTACAACCACAGAATTGACCAGAAGGAGCTAGGTATGTCTCATCTGGACAGCCAACGGTGTAGCACAGAGACCTGGAGAAGGTAAGGAGTCTACCAGGTGCCGGGGGTGGCACAAATACATGGCTCATTTAGTCCAAACCAAGTATTTTAAGTTAGAGATTAACAGTCTCATCTCACAGACGGAAGCTTGACGTTCAAAGACATTAAGAAACCTTCCAAAGCCACTCTTGAGTAAGGGGTAAAAGCCCGTTCCTTCTGCTCCATCCCTGTGCTTTTTCCTGCTCTAAGACCCGTTGGCACAAAACACGTAACCCGTTATTACCTCATCTTCTCTCCTTCAAAAGAAGAGGAAATGGCCCTCCTGCCCTAATCACTTCCCAGAGTTGCTAGAAGGATAAAACACAAATACATACATCTTAATTGCTAGAGATCTCTGATTCTCAAGTACATTCACATTGTCAACCCTCCAGTGTAAGCGTGCGTTTACAGCACTGCACTGTCAGGTCTCACAAAAACTTCAGTTTTCTATTGGCTGGAATAACGAGAAGGACAGTTAACCTTCAAGATACCTTACAAAGCTGATTAATATAAAATTAATAAAGAGGGGCACCTGGGTGTCTTGGTCAGTTAAGTGTCTGACTTCAGCTCAGGTCATGATCTCATGGTTGGTGAGTTCAAGCCCCGTATCGGGCTCTGCACTGAAGCATGGACCCAACTTGGGATTCTCTCTCTCCCTTTCTCCCTGCCCCTCCCTGCTTTCAAACACAAAAATTAAAATTAAAAATGAAATAAAAACAAAATTAACATCGGTAAATACTTTCTACGAATCTGGCTCTGGGCTAAGCCTTTCTGTGCCTTCTCTCCTGTGAGCCTCACAGGAACCCTTAAGGTGGGGTTACAATTCCCCCCATTTCCAGACATGAACACAGAGGCTTAGAGCACTTACGAGGCACACCTGAGGTTGGCCAGCTCCTGAGCAGTTAGTGGATATTTCAACCCAACCGCTTAGCAAGTCCTTGTCGTTAAACATGACACTCCACCAACCTCAAACACTCAGATGAAGACCCAATGAAAGTGCTCTGCAAATGGCAAAAACTTCCCTTAGAAGGCAAGTTTCCATTTTGCATCAACCACAAGGAACGCAAGGTAGGAGTTGGGCCCATTACAGAAGCAACCGCAGATCTCTTTGAAAAGTTAAGGCTCTTTACGCTAATCCTGCCATTGTGTCAGCTTTATCCTTTGAAAAACGTATTAACACATACAGTTAGCATTTTATTATTCTAGTTCTGTTATTAATCCCCAAGTTCTTCCAGTATTTATCAAGAAAAAATTTTAAAACCACCCTTTTTACAGAGCGCCTGGGTGGCTCAGTTGGTTAAGCAGCCGACTTCGGCTCAGGTCGTGATTTCGCGGTTCATGAGTTCAAGCCCAGCGTAGGGCTCTGTGCTGACAGCTCAGAGCCAGGAGCCTGCATCAGATTCTTTGTCTCCGTCTCTCACTAGCCCTCCCCTCTCAAAAATAAAGTAAACATTAAAAAGACCTAAAATTAGGAGCGCCTGGGTGGCTCAGTCAGTTAAATGTCTGACTTTGGCTCAGGTCATGATCTCATAGTTACTGAGTTCATAGTTACTGAGCTGTGCTGACAGCTCAGAGCCTGGAGCCTGGTTCAGATTCTGTGTCTCCCTCTCTGCCCTTCCCCTGCTCACTCGAGCACATGCTCTCTCTCTCTCAAAAATAAAAACATGACAAAAATATTTTTAAAAACCAAATAAAAAATAAGGTTGCCTAAAGGAAATCAATAACATGATCATTAAAAAGAGATGATAAAGTAACTCCCTCTGAAGAAATTATCTGAAAGCTAGTGGAGATTTTCTTGTGGGAATTTTCTTCTTTATAGTAAAGAAAATCGAGCATAGCAAACTGACTGGATTAGAGACCTAATGATTGGTGTTTTCTGATAGTAATAAATGAAAACACCAGACTGATGATTGACTGTTTTTTTTTTTCTAAAATTGTTCTTTTATAAAAGTTAATACTTGCTTTTGCTTTGGGGCTGAACTAAATGGTGCTTTTAAAAAAACACGATGAGATGTTTAGAATCTCTAATTTCAAGATCATTCATGAACCCTAAGACTGACTATGAGAAGGAACAGGGATGAGATGAGGAAGATACTCTATTCATGTTTATTTTTTAAAGTATTTTTGAGACTCTTAAACACTGAGAACTGAGGGCTGATGGGGTGGGGGGAGGGGAAGGGGGTTGATGGGCATGGAGGAGGGCACTTGTGGGGATGAGCACTGGGTGTTATATGGAAACCAACTTGACTATAAACTATAATAAAATAAAAAAATTTTTTAAATAAAGTATATTTATTTATTTTGAGGTGTGGAGGGGCAGAGAGAGAGAGAGAGAGAGATGGACAGAGAGAATCCCAAGCAGGCTCCACATTGTCAGCAGAGAGCCCAACACCGGGCTCAAACCCATGAACCGTGACATCATGACCTGAGCTGAAATCAAGAGCCATAGCTTAACTGACTGGGCCACCCCGGAGTCCCTCCACTTGTGTGTAAAACACAGAGTGTGGAGGGGCGCCTGCATGGCCGTCAGTTAAGTTTCCGACTTTGGTCAGGTCATGATCACACAGTTCGTGGGTTTGAGGTCCACAAACTCAAACTGCTTCACATTCTGTATCTTCCTCATTCTCTGACCCTCCCCTGCTCACGCTCACTCTCTCTCTCTTTCTCTCTCTCTCAGAAATAAATAAAACATTAAAAAAATTTTAAGAGAAAAAAAGAGTGTGGAGTATGCCACTTGCTAGCATGATTTTTAGAGGGAACCTAGATTTCAGATACATTCTCGAATCATTTCATCCTACAATTAGGTCACAGTGAAAATACTGTTCAAAGGTGTCAGGAGAACCAAATACAATTCCTAGAGCACAAAGCAAAGGAGTGTGTGTGTGTGTGTGTGTGTGTGTGTGTGTGTGTTTTAGACCTGCATTCATGTGTGTGTGTGTCCACAAGTATGTGTGTGTTTTAATCAGTTCAACACTAGATGGCTCTAGTTACAAAACCAATGCATTTCACAAGGTCTAAAATCCTGAGATGTGACAGAAGAGAACAGATGGATTCCAACCTTGTGAATCCAATGCTGCTTTCTTCCCGTCTCGCAGACATTGAGAACAGCACCGAGCTTTTAGGTTTAAAGTGCTGTGCTTCTCTGAAGGAGAAGCTTAAATCCTAGAAGTCCTTATTTCACAGATGAAGACGTTCCCCTAAGACAGCCTTAAGGATGCAGGTTTAATTTGCTCTGTAATTATTCCCCCTTGCACTCTGATGGGACCCTATTATTTTCAAGTCAGTTTCATGTATGCCAATGCAGCTGACCCACTGCATAATCCTGAGGGAGATGCCATTCTCATCGAAGGCGAGGATGCTGAGACCCACACAAGGGGTAGAAACTTGCTCAAGGTGACCGAGCCCCTGAGGGATGACGTTAGCAGTGGACTCCCCAAGCACCAGCTCCTGGCTCAGAGCCCTTTCTACACAGTACACCAGGAAAGGCATTCGGGCCGCAAGTTTTATCTCCTGCTTTCTATATTCCCGTGTGCTTGCCTCAGTCTTCCTCCTCAACATCCCTATTATGGAAGGACTGTCTGTCCTGTGCTTCTCTATAGCCAGCATGCTTCTGTCAATAGTTGGGCCCTAGAAAATTAGCCTCCTCTTCCTTGAATGGAAGCCAAGTGAGAGTAGCCTCTAAATCTAGTTTGGGGGGTCTGTGACTTATAAGCCAAATTTTACTCAAAACTGGGAGGGCTTTGGTTTTGTGGGGTTTTTTCTTTTAAAATTTTTAAAATTTATTTATTTAATTTGAGAGAGAGAGAATTCCAAGCAGGCTCTGCACTATCAGCACAGAGCTTGATGCAAAGACTCAAGCTCATGGACCATGAGATCATGACCGGAGCCGAAATCAAGAGTTGGATGCTTGGGGCACCTGGTGGCTCCATTAAGTATCTGACTTTGCTTTAAGTCATGATCTCAAGGTTTGTGAGTTCGAACCCCATGTCGGGCTCTGTGCTGACAGCTCAGAGCCTGGAGCCTGAATCGGATTCTGTATCTCCCTCTCTCTCTGCCCTTCTCCTGCTCACATGCTGTCTCTCTCTCTCTCAAAAATAAATTAAAAATAAATAAATAAAAACATTAAAGGGGCGCCTGGGTGGCTTAGTCGGTTAAGCATCCAACTTTCGCTTAGGTCATGATCTCGCGGTTCGTGGGTTCGAGTCCCGCGTCAGGCTGTGTGCTGACTGCCAGCTCAGAGCCTGGAGCCTATTTCAGAGTCTGTATCTCCCTCTCTCTCTGACCCTCCCCTGCTCACGCTCTCTCTCTCCTAGAAATAAATAAAATGTTTAAAAATATATATATTTAAGAAGAAATTAACAAAAGAGTCAGAAGCTTAGCTGACTTAACCACCCAGGCGCCCTGTGTTTTGTTTGTTTATTTCTAAGTGGGCTTTAGGAATTTCCTCTACAGACTGTAGCTCTTACTAGAGAATTTAGAATCTCGATGTTATATCTTTGAAAATGTCATTTTCTCTATCCTTTAAGAAATAGCAGGGGCGCCTGGGTGTCTTAGTCGGTTAAGCGTCCGACTTTCGCTTAGGTCATGATCTCGCGGTTCGTGGGTTCGAGCCCCGCGTCGGGCTCTGTGCTGACTGCCAGCTCAGAGCCTGGAGCCTGTTTCAGTCTGTGACTCCCTCTCTCTCTGACCCTCCCCTGCTCACACTATCTCTCTCTCTCTCTCCTAGAAATAAATAAAACACTAAAAAAAAAATGAAAAAAAAAAAAAGAAATAGCAGGGGCACCTGGGTGGCTCATCTCAGTGAGGCACCCAACTTCAGCTCAGGTCATGATCTCAGGGTTCATGAGTTCAAGTCCCACTTCAGACTCTGTGCTGACAGGTCAGAGCCTGGAGCCTGTTGCAGATTCTGTGTCTTCCTTTCTCTCCCCGCCCCACTCACACTCTGTCTCTGTCTCAAAAAGAAATAAACATTAAAAAGACTTTTTTAATTCAAAAGTTAAAAAAAAGAAATACAGTTACCATTGAGATTTCAAGCCATGAACAATAGCTTCAGATCTCATGTAACTCAGTACACAGCTCATTGTGCCATGGCTGCAGTAACAGTTCCTCTTAAAGTTGAAAGGAGCAGGGGCGCCTGGGTGGCTCAGTCGGTTAAGCGTCCGACTTTGGCTCAGGTCATGATCTTATGGTTTGTGGGTTCGAGCCCCACATCGGGCCCTGTGCTGACAGCTCAGAGCCTGGAGCCTGCTTCAGATTCTGTGTCTCCCTCTATCTCTGACCCTCCCCTGCTCACACTGTCTCTCTCTCTCTCTCTGAGAAATAAATAAAACATTAAAACATTTTTTTAAAAAAGTTGAAAGGAGCAGCTATTATAGAAAAGAAGCATGTTTCCCCATCCCATCTGACCCTGTTTACTTGGTTACATAAATGCTTTGTGTATTTTGTATTTGTAAGCCAGCATTTATCTACATACTTGACCTAAAACTCCACACTTTACTCTATGTAATACAGCAGTATAAAAAGTGTAAAAAGATTCTCCCAAATTTACCTCAGACTTAATATCATCTTGATGCAACAGAAAACAAGGGAGCTAACATAAATCAAAGCACAGTTATGCACACCGAAGCGAGTTCTACATTTTAAACACACAACTCATGAAAACGGCATCAAAATAATATTCACGTCAATGGTTTTTAACACAAAATGTATTTCAACGCTGTGAACAAATGCTCACGGTCGTTTGGTCGATTCTGCTGGTCTGTGGTGACCCAATTATCTGGTCAAAGGGCTGCATGGACGTGAGGGACAGGGCGGGTTAAAGTTTAACTCCCAGGAATTGTAAACCAAACCTTAAGCCACTGAACCTTTGGAGTTTGATATGATGATTAGGGCATAACCAGAGTGACACGTTGAACTCGCCATAATCAAGGAAACCTTTTCCGGGTGGGGATCTCTGAAATCACTCAGGTACGGTGCATGCGTTTTGCTTTTTCTGCTTCAACTCTGGGAAACTGTGCAGTGAGGCTTAGTGGAAATGCAGTGAGAACAGCTTCTACCCTCTTCTACTCTGGAGCCTAATTCAGGGCATTTTCTGGCTGTTTTGATATGAATGGAGCCACCTAAAAACAAAGGAATAGACTGGAATCATCACATAATCTCAGGATGAAATGGCAGCCATCTTCTGCTACTTGGTTTAATCCAATTCTGAGGCTAAAAAGTAGATTTACCACTCTAGGTTTAAGAGTAGGGCTAATGTTTTTGAGAAGTATATTTAGCAGTAGCCAGACAGCTGGGAAAATTGTGGTCGACTGTCCTGATCCTAGCACCCCCCGGAAACATAAAAAATGTAATTACAGGAGAAATAGCATTAATATCACTAGCAGATACTGAGTCCCCAGTGTAGGTCACGATTCCTATTATACTTGAGATCTTGTATATTCAATTTTCTCCTTCCCTCTCTCTTACCCTTCATGACCACCAAAAATCAAAACCTAAAACGCAAAACTCCACAGAAAAGAAACCCATGCAAAATCACCTTGGTGAATTCTTGCTATGTCTTTTTCCAGGATCCTACTCACCAAAGGAATGTCCTAAGCTATTTGCTTTTCATTCACAGAAAAAATAAAAATCAAAAACAAAAACCAAAAATAATCATGGAAAATGATTGGCTTTGAGTGTGTTAAATCTCAACCTTGGGGAGAGCTAATTATTAGGTCTTTTTCTTTGGCAATGGCTTGGGCAAGTGCTGCCGCAGATCTATTTTCACAGGATCATTTTGTTCTCCTCAAAAAGATGATTCACGATCAAAATATGATGTGATTTTATCTAAACAGAGATATCGGTCAGAGCACTTACCAGGAATAACAATTCCTATCAGAAATCTCTTAAACTCTGACTGAAATACTTTCGTTCTGGGATGATTAAAATAAACTCCAAGGAGAAACTGGGCTCCAAGTTAAACAGGTGTATTTGCGTAGGATTTGTCAGATGTGCATTGTGTATCTCCCGGAAGGTGAGGAACACAGCACTATTTGTGCAGTGTGCAGGGTTCGTGTTTCGCAAAACACACATTGACAGACTCTGCTTTCATTATAATTTAGCAGTTTCAGAGATGTGTTGGTCTGGTCTGAAGCATCCTTTGTAAGACGTGCTGAGGTGTATGCAATAGGAATGTAGATTTGGAGATACTGAGAGCACTTACTTATTGGGGTGCCGAGGCCTTCCCCGGCTGAATACAGAATAATAGACATGAGGCATTGGATTATTTTTCAGGGCCCTGTTTTCCAGAATTATATTAATGCTGCCCATTTGACACCATTCTCACATTCTACTGTTCCAACTTATTATTTATCGGGTGTAAGGGAAGGGGGAAGAGAATTGGCAAAAAGAAAGGAAAAGAAAATATGAACTGACATGATGGATAGGGAATCACTGAAGAGTTGCTATTGATGTTGTCATTGTTATTGTTGTTATTATTATTGAATATTTAGTTACTATTTTTCAGTGGGCTAATCCCAAATTGTCTTTGTGTTGTCTCAAACACAAAATGTCCTACACTGTATTCAGTGGATGTTAATAAATGCGGCCCACCAAAAAGCAACCCCACTGTCAAGTTGAGGAAAGGCAGTTAGGTTAAAGCAGGTCTTCTTATTACATGAATGTTTGGAGTAATAATAACTGCAGGCATTTATTAAGCACGATATTCCCAAGTCCACTCCTGTTTATCTACATTATTCTTAGAACAGCCATAGAAGGTAAGACACTATTATAACATTTTACTAATGAGAAAGTTGAGCACAGATTAGTTACCCACCAGGCTGGACATCACCCAGTTAGGAGTCCACCTCCCCAACCAGGTGGTCCGCATGTAGCCATCATAATTGTACTTGCAGGGACTGGGGACTTACTCTGTGTGTAAATGTATCCACTTCTTGTGTGCATCTAGGAGTGGACGGTGTTTTGCTTCCTCAGCTTCATTTATAACAGAACATCACTCAGGAACATCTACTAACATGTCTCAGAAATGGTAGTCTGCAGAACACAGATTAAGTAAGAACAAATCATTTTTATAGCCCATAAAACCAGAAGCAATTGCAAGTATCACACCTGAAAATATCTAGGGGACCTGAGAGCCGAGCTATCTTCCATCAAACAAGGCATGTCTCTCTTTGAGACTTTCCAAATTAAGTATAGGAACAACACCAGACTCTTCCTCTGACAGAGCTGGGAAGGCCTGTTCCCAAGCTCCTTCGCTGTGTGGCCTCAGGCACACTACTTGACTTCCCTGAACCTCAGATTCCTCAAGTGAGCAACGAGAGTAGCACCTGCCCCACAGAATATAGTGAGGATTTAACAAGATGACAGAGCAAAACGGTTCAAGCGCCAGCGGGGGCACACGGGAGGAATTCAGCCAAACGCTCTCCCCTTCCCATCTCTCTATTTGGAACAACCTCCAGCAAAATTTCCTGAGACTTTCCCAACCTACCCATTAGCTGCTTTTTGTCAAAACTATACTGATACAGTTTCAATCAAAACCTATACACAAATAATAAAGTTCTGATCAGCCACCAATGGTAACCATATTCTATTTATTCAGATAAAAAGACCAAAAAAAAAAACCCTTATTTTCTTTTATTCTAAGCAGACAGCAGCAACAGCGACAAAGCACAGTACACTTTTATTTTAGAGAAAGGTGCTCAAGGAAGTGCTTGGCTCAAAGCCCAATGCCCTTTGCAGCAAAATCCTCAAGGCGGCCTATTGAGAGCGGTTGTTCATTTCATCACCCGGCCTCTTGATGTTACAAATCGGTTTCGGTAACTGTCTTTTAAAATACTGTCAACCCTCGGCAAGCGGGGTAGCACGCTGGGTACTATTGCACAATCGTTTTCATTACCTGATGTGTCTCTAAATGACTCAATCAGTTCAAACAAGACGGTATTGATCGACGGAGGATAAACACCATTTGATCTTATTCATGGAAACAGTAACCAGGCTCCTCTAAAGTGCAATTCTAACAGTCCCCCCCACCCCACCCCAGCCCCCCAGAAAGCACCACTGCAGTGACTTTACATAACAGAAATCTAAATCCCACCTGCCCAATGGCCTGCTACTGTAGGATCCAGGCAGCTGCTAACCAATGTCTCCTGCTGATTGGACCAGGAGAGCTCATGTATCTATCATTCTAGCCCATCCAACCCAATCCAGTGAGGATCTCAGCTTTAAGAACTATGTAAATGTTTTAATTTAATAAATTAACGGTTTGTGTGGAATCGTTTTGATTGACCCAAACCAAAAATTTAGAGATTTCCTTTTCTAAAAATGGCTGCCGTGACTAAAATATGCTGGTATCTTGAGCTCCCTAATTTGATTTTTTTTAAAGTTTACCTATCTATTTTTAGGGGGAGTCGGGAGAGGCAGAGAGACAGACAGAAAATCTCAACCAGCTTCCCCAGCACCAGCGCAGAGCCCAATATGGGGCTCAAACTCACGAACCATGAGAGCATGACCTGACTTAAAATCAAGAGTCAGATACTCAACCTACTGAGCCATCCTGGTGCCCCTTTAATTTGATTTTTTTTTAAAGATATATAAACTTATCTTTTTTCCCTTATATGGATATGTACAGGGAATTTAATATATGTAGATATTAACAATCACATGGAGGGGCATCTGGGTGACTCAGTTGGTTAAACGTCCAACTTCGGCTCAGGTCATGACCTCACAGTTCATGGGTTTGAGCCCCACGTCAGGCTCTGTGCTGACAGCTAGCTCAGAGCCTGGAGCCTGTTTCAGATTCTGTATCTCCCTCTCTCTCTGACCCTCCCCTGCTCATGCTGTCTCTCCCTCTCAGAAATAAATAAAATATTTAAAAAAATTTTTCTTAAATCACATGGAAACTATTTTCCAGGTTTATTTATTCCAACAAGGCTCCCTCCCTGGTAATATTCAGAAGGCACTAATAAGGACTAATTTAACACCCTCTACTTTGCAAGGTTATGTATAGGGTTGTGCCCCCAGAAATAACATGGGTAAGAGAATCGGCACGTGACAGTTTGGCCAGGGGGGATAATCAAGCAACCCAACTGGTTTGTGATTCTATAAAACCCCATCTTCAGTGATTTGGTGATGCCCCCTCTTATACCAGCAGTTAAAAGGATCATTGTTTTGGGATGCCCAAAGTGATTCAAAGAACACTTACATAGCAGAATTACCCACAATTACCCACTGTAATACCTTACTTCTATAGAATATTCTAGTTTACAAAGCATTTTATGCAGAAGCATTTAGACTCTTTTTAGTGCCACATTTCTTCCCTGTCAACTCAACTCAACTACTTTCTGCCAGGTCACCAAGTCATTTCTTGTTTTCCCAATCATACAGAGCTAGCTAACTGCAAGTTGACCACTAGAGTTTAGCAGCAGAGCTGGGCTCACACAGTAGAGGGTGGATTGCGTATGGAGGCTTCACCTACTGCACTGGACATAACTGACTCGGTGCTGAGCTGAGAGCCAAGATAAAACTAGGCAGAAAAGTTAAGAATCCCCGTGGAAGGTGAGCGACAACCTAGTTTCATGGAAAGGACCCTAAAAAAATATTTGAAGCTGTGCACGTGCTTGACCAACCCAGAGGACGTGAGGAAGGAAGGGACTCTGTGCTATGTCCTCAGACACCGGCATGGCACTTGCAGACTATCATGCATCAAGGCAACTGGTGTTCATTCCCTTCAACTCACCTTAAGATTCTTCCATCCTGTTTTTCTATCAGGACTGTGTTTAGTGCTCACCTTTCTAGCTGGGACCTTCTGCACAAAGCAAATTGGCTTCTCAGAATTATTTAAACCTCATACCTCTGATTACTTGTCCTAGAAGTCAGGGAACAGAGTCTGATACCATGGAGGGGGGAACTGTGGACACATAGAAGTGACTGTGTCCAGAACTCTCTTTCCTGAAGATCCCTACCAGTACCTCACATGCAGGTGTTTATTGCCAGAGAGTGGGAACCGGCACCCTATCCTGATGGTAACAACGATATGAATAATAGCTCTTAGGCCCTGACATAGCTCCTGCCACGTGCCAGGCACATAGACTAACTCATTCAACCCTGTGGAATTCTGTGCAATAGGTGTTATTGCTATACCGTTTTCCAATAAAGAGGTCAAGGCTTAGGAACATGGAGAAATGTGCCCAAGGTTGCACATGGCTAAAAAGCAGTGCAGGGACCCCTGGGTGCCTCGGCGGGTTAAGTGCCCAACTTTGGTTCAGGTCATGATCTCACGTTTCATGGGTTCAAGCTCTGCCTCAGACTCTGTGCTAACAGCTCAGATCCTGGAGCCTGCTTCAGGTTCTGTGTGTGTCTCTCTCTCTGCCCCTCCCCTGTTCATTCTCTTTCTCTCTCAAAAATAAAATAAAAACATTTTTTAAAATTTTCTAAAAATAAGATAAAAATAGAATAAAATAAAAATAAAGTAAACAAATAAAATAAAATAAAATAAAATAATAAAATAGAAAGCTGTGGAAACAGGAGTGAGCCCCAACCAGCTGACACACAGGGCTCTGCAAACCGAGTATGAATGGAGCACTGAGAAGCGCTGAATCTTGGAACTACAACTAAATTTTTGAGGTCCATTATTGGACAGAGAAAAGCTAAAGGAGTTTCCCAAGGATAAAAGATAGTTTTTGTTGTTGTAAGAACCCAAGTGCAGACCCCTAACCCTCAGGCAGGTCCTGCGCCTTATACGACCCCTCACAGCACCACACTTCTATTCAGCCTGACTCTGTACATGAACCCCGGGAGACAGACTACCAGGACCACTGAGGAGAACTGCCTTCTCTCTGAGTCCCACCATCCTCGCTAGGCCCAGACTCACAAACGGACACAGCCAGAGACTCAGCTGAAGAGACCCCTTTCGTGACTTTGCGAGAGCCTCAAGCCCAGATCACAGGAGACACGTGCAGGAACAGGCACCAGGAACCCAGCAAGGCACTTCCAATACTGCAGGGTACTTGTGCTGAACGACGGGGCTGCCTGAGGCCCAAATTCTGCTAGTGTCTGGAGCCGGGGCCCCTCCCTCCTGGAGGGCACACCCTTGTCCCTGGGGAAAGAATAACTGGGCTGCTGGGTCTATAAATGCTAAGGGAGCCCCATATTTAAACTGACCTAATTTGGGGCTTTAAATGGAGACCCAGATGTTCCCAAATAACAGCTCCAGGAGCCTCAATGGAATTATTCATTTAGGATAATAAGAGCATGTTTCCATTCTCAAATACAAATTACCCTGGATACAGGCCATGAATGATGGGTCCACTTGGAGGTGTTCACATTCAGGAACACATTAGCCTAAAATCACTTAGCAGATCACCTAGCCCGGTGAAGCCTTGCAGGAAGGCATTTAGGACAGGTAGGTTGTGATGGTGGGGAAGAGGGGATGGAGACGACAAGTGGTCAAGGATGGACATGTCGTAGGGAACTAGAAGATAATTTAAGTATTTGTACGACAGCTTTTTGTCTCATCTTTGAGGAAGAGTTTACTTCTTCATGTTGAATTATTATTATAGACAGTTGAGCATCACACTTACCAGATAGGAATTTTCCCCACATCTCTGCCTCACTGCAGAACAGGTACTTAATACAGGTGCACTGACTAGAATTGGAATCATCCAAGAATCGCTATTTCGTGGCCCTGTCGGATATTTTCAGGTAGGAGAAAAACCTACCATGTCTAGAAACTCTTATTTTCACTTGCCTTTCAAAACAAGCTGCAAAGTCAAATACTTCCTGTAATAATAATTTAGAATGTCAATATTTCAAAAGATTCCTGAAAGCATGGTGATCTGATGGATAGATTCGCACACGGCATATAGCAAAGAGAAATAGTACTACTGCTAAAGCTGGAGGCTCAAGACCCAGAATGGCTGAGCTTGAATCCTGGCCCCACCACTTCCCAGTAATGTGACCTTTGGCCAATGATTTAACTTCTCTGTGCCTGTTTCCTCTTCTGAAAAATCATGGTTATTTTGTGGATGAGATCAGAAATTACAAATGAAGTGCTTAGTACAATAGCAAACACACGTGCACAAACCTTGGATATTGCATCTATAATAATCATCTCATTCCTGTGTTGATTACATAGTACTTTCCTAGAACAAAATGGCTAGAGAGAGAGAAAGAGAGAGATGGGCTATGGGTTCAACCTGTAGAAAATTATTTTTTAGACTGGAGGTCAGGTAGCTGAGAAATAACTCTCCTCACCACTGGCCTGTGGAGCAAATTAGGGACGATTTCTCCCTGACAGTGTTGTTGTTTTTCCAAGGCAGAGATGGATTGCATCAAAGGCAGGGGCTCCTGATTAAGTTGGTATAAGATGATTTGAAGGAACCTGGGTAATTAGCAAGGAAGCAGAATAGAAATCTGGATCTTTGCCCCAGAGTGCAAGCCTCTTGGCCCATTTTATCTGCATCCTTACAACAAGGACCCATCAGTCCTCAAAGCCACTCGCAAAGATGCAGATTGAAGAATAGCATGGTTACTGATGTGACAAAAATGCAGGCCTGAAAGAATACAACCTGTCCCCCAGTTAGTCACCCTGACCCCCAGCACAGGCAAGGCAATAGATTTCTGAAGAGAAATTATGGGGGCAGGGGCCAAATGGAGCATCGGGTCTATTGAGGAAGAGGTTAGGAATTTGCATCTACTTTAAGAGGAATGGCTGGCTGGAAGGGCAGGAAGGGGTAATCTCTTGGGATTACTCTGCTAATCTGTCCACTGAGGCTGACTAGTTTATCCCTTGATTGAGCTCAGCATTATTCTAGATGCTGTGTTGGGTACAAAGATATGCTGGTGTCCCTATAACTTCAAGGGGCCCATGAAGGTTTTCCCCGGAGCTCCCATTCCAGGTCCAGGATAGCTCATCTCTCCCTTCTCCAAAGTCTCTTACTTTGCTGGAAAATGAATATTATTTACTGTGCTACACTAAGGCAAGAAAGGTATCCAATTTATTTTTCAATTCACAGACGAAACACATTGCTCTGCACATAACAGATTCACAATATTGTCTGTGGAATAAAAGAGGTGCCTGACTAGGGAGAGAAAGACAGGCAGAAGAGGTAAAGGAAAACATCATGGAGTGCCATGTACCTATGTCTGGGCTGTGTACTTGCTCTCTCTTTTTGCCTCACTATAGCCACACAATGAGGTAGGCATCATGATCCCCAATTTTGAAATGAAGAAATTGGGATCTGGTCCAATTTTTACAAAGTTTACAAAGCTCTTAAAGGTAGAGCTCTAACACTGGAAACTGAGTCGGCCCAAATCCATGATCCTTTGGTTTGCCTCCTACACCACCCTCCAACTTGGGAATCCATAATAAACAACAAAGAGCAAAATACTGTGTATTTCATCATCATGTGGTGAAACTAGAAAGTTAGGACAGAGAAAACAAAGTCTGGGGTAGTTGGAGAAGCTACATAAAGTTTCACATTCAGCTCAGTAAATACGTACGATAAAGAGTCTACTAACTGTTAGGCCCAGTGTAAGGGCTGGAGCTGAAAAGATGGATGCCCATCCTGGAGAGGTTCTGGCCCTCCATCTCTTCATCCTCACCTCTACAGTCATAGCTGGACCTTTCCTTTTTCCCATCTGTCCCTAAACCACTCTTTCTGCCTCTAATACATTGTCAGCAACACTCACGGAATCATCTTCCTAAAGTACACAGGGACCTGTTGGAATTCTTCCATGCTGACTTCACAATAAGACCAGAAAAGTCCATCGTGTCAGTATTGGTTTCATTCTTGCCTGTCCCACTGGCCTTACCTGTTGTCACTCCCAAACCTGGTCCCCTCCACTCCACCTGCATTCAACATTACAACCCTACTCAACCTCTCCACCGTCCATGCTGTTTCACATATACTTTGGTCCCCTAGAGTCCCTGTCTCCCTTCTTCTCCTGACTCCTAGGCTTCCGGGCTAGTCTGAGTAGAGAGAAGCTATACACTGGAAAATAAAGTTGTGTATATTTGATAGGTGATGGCATGGGTTGATAGAGTTGGAGAATAGGGACCATGGAAAGTCTTTTAGTAGGAAAGTAACATAACAAAATGGTTGAGAAAATTAACGAGTGCTATGCAGACGATATTAGAGTTAGAAAAAAGGCCAGAGGTCAGGGTAAGACAAAAATCCAGGTATGAAATGATGGTTGTATACATGTTAATTAACGTCCATGGGAATTCAAGAGAAAGGCAAATTATCAGACCTTGTGGCTGAATAGAAATAAGGAGAAAGAATTTAGGACAATTTACACCAAGGCATGTAAATTGCATAAAATCAGAACTTCTATAATCTGGTTCCTTAAAAGGAAACATAAGGCTGTCTTTCATTACAAGCATCAGATTGCCCCAGGGTTACTGCAATACAGAGCTTTAGATAGTTGGATTTTTGTAAGCTTCACTCAGGGACCAAACATATTTTATTAATCAGTGGTTGGCAGTCATGGTGAGAATGGAGTGTTAGACCTAATTGTTCCAAATTGGTCTGAGGAAACCAGATGCAGCAATTAAGTTCAAGAGGACAATCTCAGCTGGAGAGAAGAGACATCATAACACGAGTCCGAGAACGAATGAAATACAGCACTCACAGCTCATCAAACCCCTCTAATCAGCCACACAAATAATTGGTCCCAGAGCTATTGAATAAACATCTGCTTTTAGGCTGAAAAACATCTACATTGCATACTGTGATGACCACTTTCCCAATTTCTACATCAGCTTAGAATTTAAATGTATGTGCAAAGAAACTCTATTGTTCTAAGGCCATTCTAGAATCTCTAACCTCTGCCAGTTGTCTTTCCCAGGGATCATTAAGAGAGTCAGGCATGGTGGGAAGAGTTGGGTATCATTACTGAGTGAAGAGGACACAGTAGCCACCTGTAGCCTAATCTTACAGTTACTGGAAATGTGACAGCGCCAAAACCATTCATGTATATGCATTAGCCAGTGTTCTCCAGAGAGTCAGAGCTGGCATTCCAATTGGGATTTCGGTGCATATACAAAAACGATTTTATTCTTGTCATTGTTATAGTACCTGTAAGATGCCAGTACCAGTTACTAGCACCTCTAAGATACATCTATCTTCCATCTAAAGAGATTTATTATACGTGGTCGGCTTGCTTGAGTGATTATGGAGGCGGAGAAGCCCCAAACCCTGAAGCTGGAAAGCTGGAGACCCAGGACAGATGATGCGACCTCCAGTCTGAAAGCGAGCAGGCATGAGACACAAGAGCCAGTGTTTAGCTCAAGTCTAAAATCCAGAAAAGTTTGATGTCCCCAGGAAAGTGAGGTTCCCTCCCACTCAACCTTTTTGTTCTATTCTGGTCTTCAACTGATTGGATGAGAGACCCACCCCCAGTTGGGGAACACAATCTGCTTTACTCAGTCTACCATTTAAACATATCTCATCCAGAAGGACCTTTTACAGGCACGCCCAGAATAATATGAAGCCAAATGTCTGGGCCTATGCCCCTTTCCAGTTGACACATAAAATTAGCCATCACAGAACCTTAAGGGCGTAGAGTTCCTATGTTGTCTGATTGCAAAGCTCTCCATTTCTTCCCCATCTCCCACTTCCTCCTCTTACACATGCAATTTCCACCTGCTACTCACGCTTTCCCAGATCATTTTTGGATTAAAAGATTTGTTCATCTCTCAGTCTTTGGCATTACCAACAAAAGGTCACAATGGGAGGTCTCTCTTTCAGAGTTTATGATATTCTCACCCAAGCTGAGCCAAGGCTGAAGGATTTGTAAAGAAGTGGTGGGGCCATGGGGCTCCTGGGTGGCTCAGTCGGTTAAGCATCTAATTTCAGCTCAGGTCATGATCTCACAATTTATGGGTTCAAGCCCCGCATCCGGATCTGTGTTGACAGCTCAGAGCCTGAAGTCTACTTCAGATTCTGTGTCTCCCTCTGTCTCTGCCCCTCCCCCACTCATACTCTGTCTCTCTCTCTGTCTCAACAATAAATAAACAGTAAAAAAAAAAAAAAAGAAGATGGCAGGGTCAGAGTCAGTAACAAAAGGAAGGGGGTGTATTGAGAAGTCTCCTGTGTGACGTCATGCTACCAACCCTAGACACCAGGAATTTACTCACATTTGTGAGTATATGCACATTCATGTCTACACACACACACATTGTGCCTTCATACATGTATACCTATATAACCACACACACTCAGAAGGACCTTGAATTTGTCTCGGCCAGGAAGGCTGTGGAAGGAAGCATGGGAACTAGGCACATGGCAAATGGGAACCAGGAGCAAAGAACCTAAGAAGTAACTGGTGGGTCTGGGAGAAGCACAGAATAAATACTCTTGACTTGTCCTGGAACGTGACCAGGAAAGTGGACTTAGGGCCAGAGAATGGCGGGCACAGAAGTCAGGCTGAGGGGATGGACTATTCCTCTGTGGTCAGTGATGAGGCCGATGAGGGTTTTTGACAAAAGAATATTGGAAGGAATCTTTCAGGGAGTCTGAGCCAGACGGTCAGAGGCAGGGCCTCTTTCTCTGTACGCTGAGTTCAGGTTACGTCCAGTAACGGAACAAGGGGCGGGAGGTGAGGGGAGGGTTCTAAGAGGAGCAGCAGGTGAGAATATGTCTGTACACAAGGCCGGATAAACGCCAAGATGGGACTTGACCAGGAGGCTGTTCCGGATGCGGGCCCCAGCAGGAGAGTTCTGGACCTGCGGAGGGGTTTCCCCTGACCCAGCTCCTCCCTCCAGCACAGCCTCTTGGCCCCTCGACACCATCTTTGCTCACTGCCCACTCCCCATCCATTCTGTCTCACTTCTGCTTCCTCTCCACATGCACAGCCACAGTGGGAATATAAATACTGCATGGGCCAGTCCCCATGGAAACGGAAGTGAAAACAAACCATTTGAGCCAGAATCTAGTAAGAACTTTTTTTTTTTTTTTGGTATTTCAACGTTTTTATTTCTAAATCCTAGCTTAGGAAAAGATTTATTCCTTAGAAATGATGCAAATGTAAACAACTATGAGAGAAAATTTGGAATCATCCCCCTTTTCCCCTATAATCTAGTCTCTACCTTTCTTTTATGGGCTTTTTCTTCTCTTTACATTTTTCTGTAGGTGACATCTATCCCATCTATTTGGCGAGTGGAATAAATTCAATGGCTGTCCGTTTTTTGGTTTTGACATTGAACACATATAGCTTGGAGCTTAATTCAGCAGTTCAACCTCAGCTGTCAATCAGTGTCACTTTGGAGGCTTACAATGTATCTTTTCCGGGGCCCCACTACAGACCAGGTGACTCTAATCCCTCTGGGGTGAGGAGGATGCTTCCCAGGTACAAGTGATTATAACGCAAAGCCAGGCAGGGAGTCCGTCTGTCCTTTCTCCTGCACCTTTTCTCTGTCGTCAGCTCCCATCGGCTAGAGCGATTCTCAAATGACTTTCTTCATGCCACTTTGGAGTGTGCTGTGCAGTGGTACAATATTTTAAGGCTAGGGCCCTGCTTGTTAAGTAAGGGCAAGTCACGATGAAGGGATTCATTCAAACCAGACACAGCTTCCAAGAGGATCACATACAGAGAGGCTATTTCTCAGCACATGATAAAAATGGAGGAGGGGGAGACGTAATGGTGTGAACAGGGCTTGCTAAAATTCAGGAGTACTTGCAGTTAAAGCTCCAAGTCCTATTTTGACAAAACATGCGTAGGTTAATGCAGCCTCGCCTACCTTTCCTTGTGTAATTTACAGTCTTGGCCAAAGCTCCAGGATTTAATGGCTTCTTGTTGGTATTTAAAGGGCATTTTAAGCAAATAAATGGGTAATGTCTTTTGAAGCAGATCAAATGTACTTCTATTTTATCTCCTTAAATATAAGTTTTGAAAAAAGCAGGAGGTAATTCCACTGGACCACAAATTATGCAATTTTAAATACATTTATTGAAAATATATTGTCTATGTGAAATTACTTTACCCTCAAACAAAACAGAAAGAATGTCTAGATGTCAGGACTGTTTTGCAAGAATGATAATCTGTGGACCAGATGGACCTGCTTCACTTTCCCAAGAGTTCGGGTAACTTGTTCTTCTCAAATGAGATTGTGTCTGATTCCTGGTTTCGAATTTGTGCTTAAAAAAAAAATAAAAAGAAGCAGGGCACCTGGGTGGCTCAGTTGGTTAAGCATCTGACTTGGTTTTGGCTCAGGTCATGATCTTGTAGTTCGTGTGTTCGAGCCCTGCATCAGGCTCCATGCTGACCGCACAGAGCCTGCTTGGGATTCTTTCTCTCCCTCTCTCTCAGCCCCTCCCCTGCTCTCTCTCTCTCAAAACTAAAAAACTTTAAAAAAAAGAATTGAAAAAACCTTCTCACCCCTTGCATATTTATGTGCTGAACTTTAGTCCAGGAAGACAAGGGAACACACATAAATTATAATATACTCATTTGACTATTACACATCTGCTTGTTTTTCTCTGATAATCTTAAGTCATTCATTCCAATTGAACTTTTTCTGATATAGTTTTATTTTTTCCATATATATTTTTATGACAGTGCAATTTCCCCGGTATCATAGGTTTTGCTATTTTAAGTTCCTCTATCTAGAACTTCAAATGACTCCAAATAAGAAAGTAGATAGATTTAAACACCAACAGACAATCATCAAAGTATCAGCTGGCCAGAAGCATCTTTGTAAAAATAACTGTTTCCTGACAAACTAGCTTCCATCAACACCATTTCTCTACAGCTGTTAACACTTCATCTTAAAAGCAGCATATACCTGGGGCGCCTGGGGGCTCCATCAGTTGAGCGTCTGACTCTTGATTTTGGCTCAGGTCATGATCTCACAGCCCCATGTAGGGCTCTGTGCTGACAGTGTGGAGCCTGCTTGGGATCCTCTCTCCCTTCTCTCTCTACCTTTACCCTGCTCACGGTCTACCTCTATCTCTCTCAAAATAAATACATAAAAACACATTTTTTAAAAAGTAGGGGGGCGCCTGGGTGGCTTAGTCGGTNCTTCCAGGTGGAATCAGCAATTTCTTTGGCCAGGGTTGTCACCAAAGGAGGAGAGAGAACGAAGTAAAGGGATTAAAGAAAGAGAGTAAGAGATAGGAAAGGAAAAGAGACCTGTGTGGACATTTGAAGATGGAGGCAGAGGGACAGAGAGGAGACCCTGCTCCCAAAATAGTTGTGTTTGGTGCCTATCGAAGTACTTGCGTCTATTAGTCATCATTGCGCTACGTCAGACATGTGGCTCCAAGCCGACTCCCTCCCCTCCGGCTGCCTGCAATCCAGAAGAGCTAAAGGTCAATGGGATAAGTGAACCAACACTTTAATTATAAGAATAGAAATTCACATGGAATTCAAGTCACACCCTGCCAAATGAAACATCACCTGGTCACTTCTTTTTTTTTTTTTAATATTTTTATTTATTTCTAGGAGAGAGAGAGAGAGACAGCGTGATCAGGGGAGGGTCAGAGAGAGAGGGAGACACAGACTCTGAAACAGGCTCCAGGCTCTGAGCTGGCAGTCAGCACAGAGCCCGACGCGGGACTCGAACCCATGAACCGCGAGATCATGACCTAAGCGAAAGTCGGACGCTCAACCGACTAAGCCACCCAGGCGCCCCTCACCTGGTCACTTCTAAAGGCTCCACATTCTGCCAAGGAGTGTGAGGGATGAGGTTTTGGGGTGGGGGTGGGAGGAGGGTATATATGGCCAACTGCATAGCAGAGAGATGGCAATGACCGTGTGGCATTTTGGACCATGTCCAAAGGCGATCAGATCCTGCATGTGTCCAAGTGAGAGAGGGAGACACAGACTCTGAAACAGGCTCCAGGCTCTGAGCTGGCAGTCAGCACAGAGCCCGACGCGGGGCTCGAACCCACGAACCGCGAGATCATGACCTAAGCGAAAGTCCGACGCTTAACCGACTAAGCCACCCAGGCACCCCATTCCCTCCTGTTTTTAAAATAGGTTTCTCCCTTTCACTTTGTCAAGGTGACCAGAGGTGCTAATTTGCCAACCTTTTTGATCAGCCCTTACATTTATCAAGTCTACAGATTTTTCTGCCTTACTGATTTACTTTTACTTTGATTCCTTCTGATTTCATAAAGTCTACTTTGTTCTTTTTCTGGCCTCTTTAGTTGGACACTTGTAGTGATTTCTAGTATTTTTTTTCTAAATTATGATCAACAGCTTTCTCAGAATAGGATCTTGACCACATCTTTATTTTTGAGGATTTGTTTCCATTGACATTCATTTATTAGTGTCATTTAACTTATTTTTTTAATTATCAGAGAGTTGTATTGCAGAAAGTTAAAATAATCAAATTAGAATTATAAGCCAATTTGTTAATCTACCATCCAAGCATAACCAGTTAGCCTTTTATAATGCCTTATGAATATGAAAGGTGTCGGGTGGCTCAGTTTGTTACGTGTCTGGCTTCAGCTCGAGTCATGATCTCGTGGTTCATGAGTTCGAATCCCATGTTGGGCTCTGGGCTGACAGCTTGGAGCCTGGAGCCTGCTTCGGATTCCATCTCCGTCTCTCTCTGCCCCTTCCCCATTCATGTGCGTTCTCTCTCTCTCTCTCTCTCTCTCTCTCTCTCAAAAGCAAATAAACAATAAAAAATAATAGGTAGATCAGTTATTAAAGCAACATGAAAGAGGTCAAGGTAACACATTCAATACTGTGCTTCTCTTTACCTCAGACAATTTCTAGAAAGAGACTAGTCATGCAGAGGACCACAGATGATGCCAAGATAAGCCAGCCAGAGCAGCAGAGAAAGAACAAGAAGGAAATATTCATTGAGAGTCTTCTGTGTCCCCAACATTATAGTAGGTGCTCCACACCCATTCTCTGAGCTTTTTAAACCTTTGCTAAAAGACAACTTTTAACTTCAAGTTAAGTATTTGCACTCATGTTCTTAGAACCGGAACCAGGGCCTTAGAAAAGTTAAAATCATTGGTGGCAGGACAGAAATTGCAATGCAAGCTTGTCTTTCTCTGAGGATGTGCAACCTGATATACGAGGAGGATTTATATTTTTATAATTCTGAGTTAATGTATCCACTTTGAACAACTTTTGTTTTTCTTTATTTTAAGCCTTGTCTTGGCCCAAATTGCCCAGGCCCAAATTAAAGTAGGATTCATTACTAATGCCTTAATAACATAGAAGGGATTCTGGTGAATTTAATTTTTTAGCTGGTTTTTATTTTTTTTTTATTGGTTTTTTAAAAATAAGACACCACAGGGGCGCCTGGGTGGCTTAGTCGGTTAAGCATCCGACTTTTGCTTAGGTCATGATCTCGCAGTTCGTGGGTTCGAGCCCCGCGTCGGGCTCTGTGCTGACTGCCAGCTCAGAGCCTGGAGCCTGTTTCAGTCTGTGACTCCCTCTCTCTCTGACCCTCCCCTGCTCATGCTGTCTCTCTCTCTCTCTCTCTTTCTCTCTCTCTCTCCTATAAATAAATAAAAATTAAAAAAAAAAAGACACCACAATCTTGGGACGTGGTGGGATGTTTTTATGGCTACATTTTGGAATTTGATGTATGCGCATTCTCTATTAATTTTGCTATGGTTCATGATACACGGCCAACTAACAAGCTCTCACATGAATCCACTTCCCAATAAACTTGAGACTGATTGTAAGTATCTCCAAGGAGAATATTAGAACTCGTTTCTGTTTCATTATCAAGGAATGCCCAGTAACACTTACTTGGCATCTTGAGGCAAATGCATCAACTTCAGTCATGAGTCCTTCACAAACCATTTCGATGCAGTCTGGAACTCCTTCTGTGTAACATCTCAGGAGATACTGAATGGCCAAAACTCATGATAAAACCACTTGTCCACCTTACACGCTACATAAGGGTTATGTCCAGCCTACATCATATGACACAGGCACACAACCCAACGCTGGAGAGGCCTGGCTTGGGTCTGGAGAGGTCCCAGGGACAAGTGGTGGAAACGCACTGATGGGAAAAGCACACAGGGCCTGTTGCTGGCACAGGGCCCCTGGAACACCTCCCATCTGCTGACCAAGTCATAATGCATCTTTCCTTCCGCCCAGTGTTCTTATTCCTCCTCTCTGGAAAAAGTCCATGAAATACACACAGAAACTACACCATCAACAAAACAACTCCATTTCCTGACTAAACTGTCTCCCACAGTGCCTGGCACGAAGCAGATATTATGTTAATACTTGTTGCCCTTTTTGTTGAAGCTGAGGATAATTAGTTTTAAAACCAAGAAATCCACTAACTTTTACCCCTGTCTTTACCCTTGCTCCCCATTTTGTTCTTCTTGCACGCCAGCTCTTTGCTTTTCCAAGCTACTCCACCTGTGCACACTGTGTGTTCCCTGCCATACATTTAACAAACTCCTTTTCCCACTTGGTCTGTGGCTATAGCTGACAACTCATGTTCCACTGGCCTCCTTATCTTCCCACATGGTGGGACCATTGGGTGAATCAGACAGCTCTCACCTCAAATCCCTTCATGGTTTTCCTTCTACAATTTGGTTCTCCATGTGAGCCCAATTTATAGATTCAATCTTTAATTGGGCTTTTTTTTTTTTTAAGATGAAGGTTGTAAAGAAAGGGCAGCATACTGTATTTCCCTCACAGCTGTAGATGCAGAAAAATCAGACTTTCCTTCCCAACCTGCTTCTCTCTTATAGCTTTTGTCATATCTTTGTTTCTTTGCCACCTTCCCTGAGCCAGGACCCACCGGTATCTGAGGCCACCAGGGTCAAGGGTCGGGAACAGCAAGCTCCAACCTTGCCCAAGAGTGCACTCTGGAAATTTCTACTGAAAAGTCTCAGCCAAGTGAGGAGGGGATGTGTTCATTCCAGTCAACCTGTGACTTTCAGGAAGGCAGAAATCTTGAACCCTCAAGGGTTCAAGAAAGACTTCTAGGTCTTTCTTGTCTGGATCAAATAGTCCCCAATGTTGCAAATATAAAACCAGAAAGGCACTGAAAAGAAGAAAAGTGAATTCAAATGTCAACTCTATTTTTCAATCACTTTGCACTCTTCTTCAGTTTTACTCTTCTGGTCTCTTTCCCATAGATGATAACGTATTCGTAAATGCAGTGGAAACATGGACATCAATTTCTCACAAAAAGCAAACTCAGCCCAAGATAGAACTTTCTGGAAGTGATGGGAACCAGAAGAATAATAAATGGTAGGAGATTCGAGGCAGATTCATTTTACTTCGGATTAAGCGTAGGTTATTTCCACTTACAAAATACTCATCCAAGGTCTTTCATTGCTTCTACAAGTTATTTACTGAGCACTTAGCATCATGTCAGTCCAAGCCTTTGGGGCACAAAATGATGAGTATACTCAGCGCAATCACAGTGTGGTGACGAAGACAGCCATGTCAGCAGATAACTTCAAGACTGTGCAACAGTACAGGGATATACAGACTTTCTTGAGAGCATTATGGGGTGGTACCGAATGTTACCCAAGAGAGGATATCAAAGGAAGGATCACAACAGACATTTCAGTCCAATCTGGAAGGATAACAGAGCCAATGCAGTGAAGGGTAGATGAGGGAAGGCAAGGGAAAGGAATGGCATTCCAAGCAGGGACCCAACAAGTGTGAGAAAACATGGCAGCCCCCGAGGCAGGTACATTAGGATGCTGGAAGGGAATCTAGTCCTGGAGAGATCATTAATCATGCCGAAGACTGTATCTTTGGACTATATCTGGGACTATATCTTCCCAGAAAGTGACTTTGAAATGTTGCCCCTTGGAATGAGATATTAATGATAATAATAATTAAAATAGTATAATAAATAACTTCTTGGGCGCTCAGCTGTTCTCCTCAGGCAGGGGTCATGGGTCGTAACTGCAAGCTAAGTTGGAGCACTTGCCCCAGGCCAGATGTCAACGAAGTCCTGGGCTGGCATGTTCTCCTCTTGTGCTCCCTGCCACACTGCCACAGTGATGGGGGGGAGGGTCCCCATTCTTCCTGTAACGCTGATGGTGATTTCTCTCCATCCGACTTTTTAAAAATTTTTTTTAATATTTTATTTATTTTTTAAAATATTTTTATTTATTTCTAGAAGAGAGAGCGTGAGCAGGGAAGGGTCAGAGAGAGAGAGAGATACAGACTCTGAAATAGGCTCCAGGCTCTGAGCTGGCAGTCAGCACAGAGCCCGACGCGGGACTCGAACCCATGAACCGCGAGATCATGACCTAAGTGAAAGTCGGACGCTTAACCGACTAAGCCACCCAGGCACCCCTATTTTATTTATTTTTGAGAGAGAGAGAAAGACAGCGTGAACAAGGGAGGGTCAGAAGGATAGGGAGACAGAGAATCTGAAGACAGGCTCTGGGCTCTGAGCTGTCAGTACAGAGCCCGACACGGGGCTCAAACCCACGAACCGTGAGATCATGACCTGAGCTGAAGCCAGATGCTCAACCGTCTGCACCCAGGAGCCCCACTCTCCATCTGACTTTCCTTCATTCCCTCGTTCTTCTCTCAGCTATTAACATCTAGGTAACATGCTTTTCCACAAAACTGAAATGTCTTATTGCAGATCCTGAGAAGTTGGGGTGCCTGGCAACTATGCTGTCTCTCCCTTTCTTATTTTTTAAAATCACACATAGCTGTGCCTGACACTAATCTCATGCTCACTATGTGCCAGGAACTCTTCCAAAGCTCTTTCAACTTATTTACTCATGTGATACTCACAACAACCCTGTGAGAAACACTACTGCCTCCTTAGTTGAGGATGCACAGACACCAAGAGGTAAAGGAACTTTCCAGGCATACAGTGAGAGGCAGAATGAGGACTTGGCTCCAGATGTCTAGCTCTGGGGTCTATATCCTTATTTGGGCTTCACCCTACTTGGCTTGATAGGACACACACACCTCATCACTCATTTGTTCTCAAAAGCCTTTCCTTACTTGGCTTTCCATCCACCTTCTTCACCTGGTTCCCCTTCTGCCGATCGGGCTGTTCCAGATCATTCTCCTTTGCAAGTTACTCCTGGTCTTCCTGACTTCCAAAAGTTGGAGTACCCCAGAGACCAGTCCTTGGATCCACTTTCTACACTTAGCCCGTACATGATCTCACTCAACTTCAGAGCTTAACTATCACCTCTAGAGAGATAGCTTCCTAGCTGGTGTCTCCTGCCTGGAACTTTCCCAGAAAACTCCAGCTCATGTACCTAACTGTCCACTCAGCCTCTCCCTGAAACGGAGAATCTCAAGATCAGCATGCCTACAATGGAGCTCCTGCCCTTCCACAGATTTGCTCTTCCCCATCTGAGCTACAAGCAGTTCTGTTCTTTCAGTTGCCCGAGCCAGAACACTGGATGTCATCCTTGACTCATTTTTTTTTCTCTCATGATGCGTCCAATGCACCTGTAAAATATACCCATGATCTGACCACTCCTCACCACCCCTAGCTGAAGCCATGACTCCCTCTTGCCCAGAAGGTCAAAGGTTTCTGACTGGTCTCCCTCCTTCTCCCAATGAGCCTTCTGCCAACAAGCATGATGCGAGTCAGGCACTACCTCAAATGCAACATGCAGGGGCATCAGAAAACCTCAGGTATCAAGACAAGTGATGTTTTAATGCAAAATCTTTTAAAATCAGAATCTGTGCCAAAACTATCACAATGAACAAAATCACATTTTTATAAAAATAGGACTGGCCTGTTTGCATTGCTTAGCTCAGGCCCAGTCTTGCCCAACTCCCTTCAGTATTGGAATGACTCTGTTAAACATCTTGTTGATCCTCTGGCTTTACATCTTAGAGCAAAAGCCAAAGTCCTCACTGTGACCTACAAGGTCCTTTGTATCTGGGCCACCATCATCTCTGATAACTCCCATTTCTGCTCTCCTTCACTCAGCCCTGGCCTCCCCTTCTCTCCATCAACAAGCTCCCATCTCAGGGTCCTTATGCTCACAGGCCCTCTGCCTGAAATGGTCTCCCCCAAACACATCCCTCATGTCACCAGGAGGTTTCTCCACAAACTCACCCCGTCAGGATCAAGCTAACGTTTTACCTTCTCCGCCAACACAAACACTTCATATCCCTTTTCTCTTTATTTTTTTTCCTCCTCAGAAATCAGCACCAGTACATTGTATATTTTACTCATTTATGGTCTCTCTCACCTCCTAGAAAATTCTGTGAGGTATTGAGGGGAGAAGGGTTTGCTTTGATCTCTGCTATTTTCCTAGTGTCTCAAAATATTCTTGCATGATAGTAGGTGCTCAGTAAACATTTTAATAAGTGATTCTTACTTATTGAGAAATATATTCGTATACTTTATGCTCGTAAGTGATCTGCTTTAGTGCCAAAGTTCCTAATGCCTGTGATGTATAGGTTTTGAATCCTATCAAATCCATAAATTACTTTGGAAACTACTCTTTCAAAATTCAGTGGTCTCAGATATGAAAGGTTATAAGATGTTAAGCAGAAAATGTGTTGTACCATCTTTCTTCCAAATTGACCAGATTTAACAGAAGTTTGACTTGCTTAAAAAAATATTTATCTGGGATCCAAGTTCACCCCTCAGGTTAGGTCAATGTTGGGAGAGGGGGTTGTTTTTGAGAAATAAACACTGAAGGTTGGGTATCTCTTGTAGCAAACTCTGAATTCTATTTCTGTGCCCTGATTTCCAAAATCACGACACTATGTTGAGATGGTCTACAGGTTTTTCTCAATCATGTCAGAGTGAGTTTACGGATCAAAAGACCTTTGTGATGTAAAAGCATCTTCAATTATCTTGACTAATAATTAACCAAAACTAAAGGTAGGCTTTGCAAATAAAACTTGACATTTCACCACAAACTGTTATTTTTTGCTGGAAAATATGAAGATCAGCAAAGAACAAATCTACAACTCGGCCACAAAACCATAGACTTGGCCTTCAGACCATCCATAAGGCACCATGACGAACGTGGCTGACCTCACCAGGCCCCAGTCCGCCCGTGGCCTCTCTGCTTTTGTGGGTTCAATCCAGCCTTGGGGGTGGGGTTGGGGGTTGTTGACAGTATCCTGAGGAAAAGACAGTTAACATAACTGTAGTCACCATTCAGGTAGAATTATCAGGTGAATACTGGTCTCCTTTTACCCCTACCTGGCAGCATCCCTAGAAAGATTATTTATACAATAAAAGTGTCAGGAAAGCTACCTGTCCCAAGTCACCACTATCATAAAAATCGTTTCTAATTTTTTGTGGGGGATGGGATGGGGGATGGGGAATACTGCCTTTCGCAAAGGATAGTGACAGAAACTGATGCATTAACTTAATGGACTTAACTGACTGTTCCTAAGACACAGGGCCTTAAAGCTGGGCAGGGGGTGAAGCTGGTGTGCAGACAGCACTGACTGAATACTGCTTGAGAGAATGAAGAAGTAAAACTGGGGATGACCTGCATTAGAAGCAAGCAAGAATTCCTAGAAAAGTCAAGAGCAGAAATGCCCATGCCTATGTGCAAAGCATGAAATTGCTCTGTCCCTATAGTAACTGATGAATAGTCTCTCCGGAATCTCATTTTTCCTTTGGTTTTCTACATCTCGAAAGTATTACTTTCCAGTCGCTGCTAGATGATGCTTGTCTCTTAGTTATTACCTTAAGAGAATTCTGTGGATCTGTAATTTATCGACCTGATCGCTGCAGCTTGACCTCTCACCCAATTTTGTACTGGTTTCCTATATTGTCAACAGCCCCTTCATCCTGAACCTTTAAGTGACCACCCAAAGTAGTGTAGGAAACCTCAGTGCAGAGCACAGAAAAGTTTTCAAAAGGCCTATAGCAAAACGAGTTCAATCTGCATGTGATTCAAATCACTATAAAACACTTCTGTCCCAGTTGGCAAAACCCGGTAAGCAGAGTGAAGGCCCAGTGAGGAACCTTCACGCCTCACACCAAGCCAGCAGGTCAGTGCATGGCCCTCGGCACACAGGAGCCTCCAAAGCCTCCCACCACCACAGCCAGGACCATTCAAGACGGCCACACCCTGACTCTGTGAACCTCTAACAATGAGCAATTATCACATTTGGGATGGGGTTCAAATTATGGTCCCAAATAAAAAGTATAGACAATAAGTCTGAAAGTACATCTTCATACCTACATAAGCATGCACACACATAAGCCTTCATAATTTCTTAGATTTTTTACAAAGGACTTCATGTCCTCTCCTGTGTCGTCTAAGCCATAAGGTGATCTGAAAGGACCATTCTGCGGATTTAAATTTTTTAAGGCTTATTCATTTTTGAGAGAAACAGAGCATGAGGGGGGAAGGGGCAGAGAGAGAGAGGGAGTCACAGAATCTGAAGCAGGCTCCAGGCTCTGAGCTGTCAGCACAGAGCCCAACATAAGGCTCCAACTCACAAGCCGTGAGGCCATAAACTGAGCCGAAGTCAGATGCTCAACCCACTGAGCCACCCAGGCACCTCCAATCTGCATATTTTTAGTTGACGTGACCTACTTTGTTTTTAGGCATTCGGTGACATTCTAAAATAATTGGATTGAGATTTACTGATCTGCATTCTCCTTGGAGAAGGGGTATTACTCATTTGTGACTTCTACATTCCAACTAAAATTGAACATTTTTTTAAAACTCATTTTTAAGGAGGACATCTAGCCAGCCATGTTCACATGTTTGTGGCTTATGTATAGAGAATGTTTCCTGAAGATGTCCTTCATGAGAAGGACAGGTTTGCACTTGGGAACAGTAATTTACTTAATCTATCTTAAATTTGGTTTCAGTGAGCAACCCTAATTAACCTGATTTTTTGCCGATAATCACTCTCAATGGAATCAAATCACAAATCCGGGGATGGATTGAGCGGCACCCAGAAGGAAGCAGCCCTTCGCGCGTTGGTCCAGCGCACAGGATATAGCTTGGTCCAGGTAGGAGCTTCTCATGATATCTGCTGAGGCCCACCGCTGAATCCACCGAACGGTGGGAATATTTGTGGTCCTAAGGTGCAAAATGTGAATGGTCGGTCGTGTAACTGTTAATGGATGTTCCATCCTGGGGGGGAAAGAAGTCACGTCATTTCGGGGTTGTAGGTGACTCGGGAAGGTGATGGTCTTTCTACTCTGGGCTATCAGCTTACCCTTCACTGGTCATTTGAAAGCAGAATCCGGGTTCACAGTCAGAGAGGTTATCACAGCTTTGAAAGACCGCTCTGGTCTATGAAGAGGCAATTGGAGTTTACCACCCAATGCTTTCTGTGAAGTAGAACCAAGCTAGTGATTGAAGACTCAGCAGAGGGCAAAGCATCCCAGAACTAGCCTCCGTTTCCAGAGGGACTCCCTACTGGGGGTGCAGGAAGATGTTCAGATGTGGAGTCCCAACCCCAACTGTTTGGTCATCATCCCTACTCCATGATGTTTTCTAGTAACAGCAACCCAACTGAGTTCAGGATATGTAATAGTTTCTCCCCATCTCCAGCAAATGGAAAAATGAACAAGTCCTCAAGCTGGCTCTTTACTGACACTGGTCGTTAACAATTATCTATATAGTATGGTATCTATGAAAGGCTCCTTCAGAGAGGTTATGATACATAGAAAAGAAAACTAGTATAAGGGATATCAATGATCTTATTTGAAGAAATAGTGTTGCTGTTTTTACCATCAGGCAAAGCACTTTCATTCCCTGCTGTCCGTTTTACATACATGCTTTTCTAACTTAACCAAACCCATGTGCTTTCACAAATACAAGTTTCACTTGGGTAACAATAAACCATGCTGTGCCCTTTTATTACATGTTCCTTTGTCAGATCATTGCCAAGTGTACTGCACGTAGTTATGTTAGAAGTGTTACCAAAAATATTTAAATTTTTTTTCTTTTTATTGTCTTTGTATGTGAAACACTCATGCAAAGAGAGTGGTAGCACAGAGCACTTAAACCCTTTTGAAAAGTAATTTCTTAATATTTATTTATTATTAAAATATTTTTAATATTTGTTCATTTTTGAGAGAAAGAGAGAGAGACAGGGAGAGAAGGAGGGGGAGGGGCAGAGAAAGAGGGAGACACAGAATTCGAAGCAGGTTCCAGGCTCTGAGCTGCCAGCACAGAGCCTGATGCAGGGCTCGAACCCATGGACCGTGAGCTCATGACCTGAGCCAAAGTCTGACACTTAACCAACTGAGCCGCCCAAGCAACCCAATTTCCTAATATTTATGTATAAGAATGTTGCTCTTCTGGAAGTGAATCTATAAAGGTACAAATATAATGAAAGGAATACATATAAACCTGTCTAGAATGGCATTATTTATAACACTTCAACATTGCAAACATAAATGCATAAAAGAAAATTATTAAGTAAACTATGAATATATAATCATTACATTCAACAAGCAGAACTCTATAAGACTTAATCACAAAACAATGTACATTGTCTGTTCCATGTTATTCTAAGCCCTGGTTATTCCTTTTCCCCCAAATGAAATTCAGGGCAAGTCTCATGACTTTTCTGGTAACTTTCAGATTAAAAAAAAAAAAAAATCCTGCACTCAGCAATAACAGGTCTAGTGCAGTATAAGAAAAACTTCGAAGGTATAGCTACTTCCTTCCCCACACATGTCAGAGTACAGAGTGATTTCCACTTGCCTCCTCTCTGCATTCAGAAGCCTCACTTCCCACGCCAGTCTGCTAACTGCACTCTCTGACTCAGCTGATGCCCTAGGAAGGGATCAAAGCAAGGGGGAGGGGCAGGCGTTTGCCGGGCTGGGAGCCCGCAGTCCCCTCTGGAGGCGGGACCCCTTCCTGGGCCTCTGGCTCCTGCAGGGCTCATTTTGACATGTCATGTGACCATCTTGGGGAAGACAAGAGATGACCCCTGATTCCTACCTGTGGCCAAACTCAAGTCCCCTGGGAGCACTCACACATTCTCTGACCAGAACAATCTGGAAGCACAGTGGCCACAAAGCAACCATCCCTCCTCCTCCCCAACCTCTAAAGCAGTGGTACTCACCGCTGTCGACAGTAGGTATTTCGGGAGTGAGTTGGATCGGCCCCGAGTGTGCTCCCCAGCACGGGGAACGCATATGGAGCTCTTGGAGCTGTTTCCTTAGGTTTCCTCGCTCCGGCCTGAAGGAAACCCAGATCCACCTCCCAAATGCTCCCACGTGGGGAAATGAGGATCCACAACCCACCAGCAGAGTCTCCACAAATCTCTGAATGAACTCCAAAAACCCCTCTCCAGCCCCTCCGTCACTTTCTGAAACTCAAGGATCAGGAGTCGAGAGGAGGTGTTGGGTCAAAAATGTAACACAGTTCACTAGTTTCCTACCACCTCCTCGTCCCGCGCGGTGGTCCAGCCACTCGCTTTCATATCTAAGCCAGAGGCCCCGAAGAGCCCAACACATCTCGAAATCCTGTTGCAAAAGACATAGTATTCAGTTATTAAATGATCATTTTAAAAAAATCTGCAGGGCAGAAAATTGTAGCTTATTATTACAACTATGTAGAAAGTTTGCAAATAGCATACTTTTTAAAGACTTGAGTAGCAATGGAGTTCGGTTTATAAAGTGAATGCTAGGATTTAAGAACATTTGCATTACAGAGGGAAAAAAAACCCAATAGGGCTATTTTACTCTTATAATTAAAAATATCTTCCAGTAAAAGAACCCTAAAAATATATGGCCCATCTATGTATTACTTTCATCTTACATATTCAGTTACATTCACAAAATGTTAATGAGATCAAAGTTAATAACTAAATAATAGCAAATATTTCCTGGGCACTTCTAACTGCTTTGCATAAATTAATTCATTTAAAATGTTTCACCATTTAATTACTTTTGAGAGACAGAGTGTGAGTGGGGGAGGAGACACAGAATCTGAAACAGGCCCCAGACCTCGAGCTGTTAGCACAGAGCCCAATGTGGAGCTTGAACTCACAGACTGCAAGACCATGACCTGAGCCGATGTCAGACACTGAATCAACTGAGCCCCCCAGGCGCTCCTAAGTTAATTCATGTAATGCTTACAATGCCACTATGATCATCTCCAGTTTCTAGATAAGGAAAACAAGGCACAAGCAAAATTAGGTACCTTGCCCACAATTTATAAGCTATAATTCTACTGCTATTGGCTAGAATTTCTGGCTAAATATTCAGAACTAAGAGCTGTTATAATATCATCTTATGATAGCAATTTTAGAGATTAGCATACCAGGGGATGCAAAAAATATTTTGTGGAGCCTAAACTTGGCAACATGATTCACATTAGGTAATGCTATGTATTTGTTAGCAGAATGACTATTGGGTCAGAAATTCTTCCATAATGCAAAACCTAGAATTCCAAAGTCTAGCTATCCCAATCAAAAGCCTCTCATCAAGGTCTAAATACATACAGGACAACCATTTTGAATGAACTGGAAAATCTCTCCTGATTTTGGCTGCAAAGTATAGGACGTCACTCAAGACTTCAAGTTGGACACCTGTTTTAACCTGCTATTTACCACATGCAAGGTGTACGATCTTCAACGTGTCCCTTAATTACTCTTGGCCTTGATTTCCACAATATCGGCTAGGCCCTACCCCCACTCTGCTAGTCATGATGCTGCAGTCCCTGCATCTGCTCCATCTAGTCACTGATCAGCAGTCTGGATTAACTGGCTGGAAGAAGAGAGCATGTTGGACGCATGACCTCAGTGCTTTGGGACTTAGGGGGGGACCCTTCAGCCTTCTCCACACTTCCACCTTCAAAAAGAGAGGGCAACATCAGGATTCCTTCTGGAAGTCCCTGCACGGGGGCGCCTGGGTGGCTCAGATGGTTAAGAATCTGACTTTGGCTCAGGTCATGATCTTGCGATTTGTGGGTTTGAGCCCCACATCAGGCTCTGTGATGTTAGTGTGGAGCCTGCTTTGGATCCTCTGTCCGCTTCTCTCTCCGCCCCTCCCCTGCTTACATGCTGTCTCTCTCTTTCTCAAAAATAAATAAACTTTTTTAAAAATGAAAACAAAAATCGCTGCACAAAAACTTAAGATAAAGAAGCATCTTACTACAGTTCAGAGAGCATACCCACAAAAAGGCCATTTGAAATTTTATGGTATCTGCCCAATTCAGGTTTGAAGGATTTATACTTGTTGGATCTTTGCAGCCTGTGGGATTAAACGTTGAATACTTGCAAAACAAGAACTCAAAAACCAGAGGGTAATTAATCGGTTCTGTCTTATCACTAGCAGGACAAATACAGATGTTGAAAATAGAATTTTGCCAGTTACTTAATGTGAGCCAGTTTTCTGTGTGCCAACTGATGCAGCACCTTGTGTCTCTGAGGATTTGAAAACATCACTTATTTAAAACAAAGAAAGACATCACAAAGGACATCTTTGGATACTGATAGCTGAAACTTTTATCAAAGGGTCTGAGAGAATAAAAGAAAGTCAATGCTGCCATGCCCTGCATTTAGTAGACATTCAGTAAGTATGGCCAAACGTTGATTAATGGTGACGAGTTAAACTGTCAACCTCATACTTGCCTTAGGGCCGCATAGAAGTATTTTGGAAGAAGTGTGCTGCCATGTTTCCTAGCCAACACTCTGTGTCTCCTCACGATAGAATTACATGTGGTGGCTTCTTTCCCTTCTACTTTTTCATTCTTAACTGAACTTGCCAAATTTCCTAAAATAGATTTCTTGAGAGTCAAAGAAAAAAATCAGATTGTGAGGACACTATCTTCAAGAATGCATTAATAATGTGGGTCATGATCTCTGACATGTGATGGTCCTCCCACCTGGAATTTTCCCCATAACACCAGAAAAATAGGTTTTCATATATGAGCCTTTGCAGAAAACTTCCCATCCAATGTGCAATAAGTTTACATCAATCTTAATTCTATTAAAACTAAAATATACTTAATAAAGATTGCCGTGGAGTAGTCCAAATATTTTTTAATTTTTTTAATGCTTATTATTTTTGAGAGAGAGAGAGGGAGACACAGAATCCAAAGCCGGCTCCAGGCTCTGAGCTGTCAGCACAGAGCCCGATGCTGGCCTTGAACTCACAAACCACAAGATTATGACCTGAGCTAAAGTCTTATGCCTAACTGACTGAGACACCCAGACGCCCCTGAATATTTTTAAAGTAGGATACTCTATCTTATATTCCTTATAAGTACTTATATTTATCATGTATTTCCATACTTTTATATTATTTTTAAATAAACCAAAATATGGTATGCATTAATGCTGTTTGTCAAACTACCCTATTAATAACTTATTTTCTCTTTTTAATGTTTATTTATTTTTGAGAGAGAGAGAGAAAGAGAGAGAGAGAATCTCAAGCAACCTCCACACTGTCAGTGCAGCACTCAAACCCATGAATCATGAGATCATGACCTGAGCCAAAATCAAGAGTCAGACGCTTAACTAACTGAGCCACCCAGGCGCCCCCAATAATCTATTTCTAAAACCATTACGACACAAATTTTTATGAAGTATGGTAATCCATTGCTTTCTCTTTTTTTTAGCTTATTTATTTATTTTTGAGAAAGAGAGAGAGAAAGAGTGTGCAGGGGGAGGGACAGAGACACAGGGAGGGAGGGAGGGAGAGAGAGAGAGAGAAAGAGGGAATATCCCAAGCAACATCTGCACCACCAGTGCTGAGCCCAACGTGGGGCTTGAACCCACAAACCGTGAGATCATGACCGGAGCTGAAAGCAAGAGTTGGATGCTTACTTGACTGAGCCACCAGGTGCCCCACCCCCATTACATTCCTAATCCAATGGTTGTTTTTAGTACATATAAAGAGGGGTTTTTTTGTTTCTGATTTTGTTTTTGTTTTCTTAGTCCCTATCATTTAATATAGTGGGTAAGTGGAAGGCCTTGTGGTTATACAAGTATAAGATGTAGTATCTGACCTAAAATGCATACAAAGCTGCTGCAGTGAAAGTTTATCCAAAATTAAAAATGGTAACGTAAGACTGCATTGAGTGAGCAACAGAGCTGTGGGTGTTACCTTTCTGTATCAAGAGATGACATTGACCATCCCCTGACCTGAGTGAGGACAAATATTTACACATAGGGATGTCCTCATAGTGGAATTTATAATGTTAAAAATTAGATATGTCCTAAATGACCAATAAAATATTACTGGTCACAGAAAATATGGGCACCCTTCTATTTACCAGTTGTATATACACATAAAACTATGGTTTCAAAGAAAGTCCTGGAGAAATGTCCAAACATGAATGTTTACTTAAAAATCAGAACACAAAACTGTATACATCTTCCAAATAATATTCTGAGAGATTATTTACATACAGTTAAAATACTGAAGCATAGTAAACTGTAATCTCTGATTAGGGTAAATTTTTCTGGCCTGATTTTTCCCCCCAAACTTTCTATAATGAGTATGGATTATTTTTATTTTAAGGGGAAAAAATCTCAGGAAGTGGAAAAATGTTCTAAGTGGCATTCAGTTAGCAGTAGAAAATTAAGGAAATTTCATGAAGAAAACCTCATTATTAAAGGTGCAGGATCGTGGTACCTGGTTCATGAGGCTGGTCTTTCAAATCTTTGTATGTTTGCAATTTGCTTAATATTGATATTGATTTCATTTTGCAGTCGGTTATACAATTCAGTAGAGATACGACCCAGAGGTCAGGTAACTGACCCATGACTCAAATTTGGCTCCTGCCTGTTTTTGTCATCATCTCAGACTATGAATGATTTTTCACATTTTTCTTTTTTAAAATTTTTTAACATTTATTAGTTTTGAGAGACAGAGTTTGAGCAGGGGCGGGAGCAGAGAGAGAAGGAGATGCAGAATCTGAAGCAGACTCCAGGCTCTGAGCTGTCAGCACAGAGCCTGACGTGGGGCTCGAACTCACAAACCCGTGAGACCATGACCTGAGCTGAAGCTGGCCGCTTAACTGACTGAGCCACCCAGGTGGCTCTGATTTTTCACATTTTCAAGAGCTTTCTTTTAAAAAGCCAACAACATCAAGTATCCAGGTCTTGACAGAAAAGTTTGCTAACCTCAACTCTATTGCTTACTCTAGTGCTTTTTTTTAGGAGCAAATCCACTGTTTTTAAAGAAAATCTCCCATAACATAGATGAGTGTCTAACCTTCCTTAAAAGAAGCAGGTGGCCCCTATTTCTCCTACCCACTCTTGCCAGCTCCAGCCTGAGCCCTCACTCACTCATTCGTTCCTTGACTCCACAAAGAGAGACATGGGTCCTGCCTTCATGATGGTTATTCTCTAGCGAGAGGCAGAAAATAACCAAGAAACCGAAGAATTACCGATCATGTGAAGAGCCACAAGTATCATAAACAGGGTGTGTGTCAGAGAATGACAGGTGACTCTCGTTAAGCAAGAAGATACTGATGCCAAGACTTGGAAGATGTGTGCCAGGAAAAACAAACCTTGCAAGGAACCCAGGACAAAATAGCCTCCGTGGCAGAGGGAACCATGTGGGCAGTACGATGGAAACAAAACATGTATAAAATGCACCGCACTTTTGAACAGCAAAGACATCAGTGCATCTTAATGTTGAAGACCCAGTAAGATGACACCAGACAAATGAGAGAAATGAGGGGGCTCCTTCATTCCCTTCCTCTGTTAATCAGCCATGAGCCCGGGTTCCTGGGAACAGTTCCCTCAGACGAGAAACAAAATACAGCTTAATTCCCACCCCTCGAACTTTGCTTGTGGTACATACTCTCTTATATGGAGTTCAGTACAACCACGTATCTTAATTATAATCTGTTCATCTCCTCAACAAATAGGTACATGCCGTAAGATAGAAAGGATGGTGGTAGATCAAGAATAAATAGGATTGGGATACCAGCCCACTCTAAGAACTCCCTTCATCTCTCTGGTTTTGAGGAACATACTTTAGTCATTTCACTTGGGCAGTTCTCAAGTTGCAATTTGTTTCTTATGAATAATGCAGTGAAAATAAGCAATTCCGGATCCCAGTGTTTACAACTGACTTCGTCTAGATTAGCACAGTGAGAGGCAGACGGAAGAACACGATGGCATTGACATTCTTTCCCAACCACCACACAAAAATCCGGGGGACAGGAATAGGAATTTGACTTCATGGTAAAATATAGCTCCTGGGTCCTAATTTTTCCTCCCAGTGCCTGTTGCCACCTGCTCATGTCCTGGCTATTCAAGGACATAAGTCATTCACCAAGTGTGTTAATACTAAGTCTTTAAATAGGGAGACAAAGCATGAGAACAGGATGGGGCCAGTCGATCATCAGGGACACATGTTTCCCTAGGCGTATCACCCCAGCCACCCACAGACCAACTTCCAAACTCCTAAGCGACTTTGCTTCCACTGGCCAGAAGTGCCATAACATGGTGCAGAAGACTCCAGATGACGCAACCGTCCTGTGACTCTTTCCATGGAAAACATAGGCCTGACTGGTGACGGGAACTTCAGTATCCCAAGAAATAGAAATGCATTCCCGAAGCTATTTGCAGACATCAGTGAAATTCTCCGAGAGCTTCAAAGAGGATTGGTTACAGATGAGCTCTTCAATATAAGGCTCAAAATCTTTGCAGACTATGTCTGATAGTGTTTTCCTTAAACTAGGAGCACATGGGGTTTTCCATTTAAAAATAGGTGTGAACTTCATGACTCAAATATATAGAACCATGGACAGATCCTTGGGACTATGGACTCTACTTGCAGGTGACTTCAGGATGTCTTAAATTGTTTCCTTAATACTGATCAGAACAAGTATTAAGGGTTATCAAAATGAGTATTTTTAATAGGGAACCAAAAATAAGTGACTCCTCACCTAAAGAACCTCAGAGTTTGTCATGAGATTCAAAGATAGTGGTCTAACATAGGCATGGACTATAAAAGGGAGATCACAACAGTATGCAATCATGAATCTGTGTAGCATTTCAGTAGTTCCGATTCTTTTTTTAACATTGTTTCAGAGGTACAGGGGAGGGAGTGGAGATGATGTTAAATGGCGCCTTGACACAGCATTAAATGACTGAATCTCAGAATAGGAATTATTATACAGCTGCCCCTTGAACAATGGGGGATTGGGGTGTTGACCCCCCACACAGTCAAAACTCTGCCTATAACTTTTGACTCCCCCAAAACGTAATCACTAATAGCCTACTGTGGACCCAGAAGCATTACTGAGAACATAAAAGGTCAATTAACTCCGATTAATATGGTGTATTATATACAGTATTCTTACAATAAAGCTAGACAGAAGATATTGAGAAAGTCATAAGGAAGAAAACATATATTTACATATCCATAAAAAACCTGCACATAAGTGGACACACGCAGATCAAACCCCTGTTGTTTGAAGGTCAAATGTAATTTCCATCATCCTTCAAGCTTTCCAATAGGAAGAGTTAGTGGTTGGAGATACGTCTTAAGCACCTCCCCAGCCCCTTCCAATCTTCTTAAACACAGAGGACAGGACTCGGGCTCAAGGGTTTTAGACAACAAGGCTAGCAAGAACTTGATCATGATTTCTGTCTCGTACAGTGGTTTTTATTATTACCTTCCAGTTGTGTGAAAGGATCCCAGTATTTCACTTATAAGAATGATTACTGTTTTCTTTCTTGCCTTTCTTTAAGAAATCGATGCAAAGAAAGTCATTACGTAATAGCATAGGTGTCAAGCGGACATGCAATCAGAGATACATGGATTTTAAAAATCTCTACAATGTTCCCTTTAAGGGTCCTTTTGACTAACTCACAAAACATCCTCTGAACATTTTCCCACGTTGAACTGTGGGGTCAAGGGTAGCCTCCCTTTCACGAGCATTCTATCACTCTCACCAGACTTTTGCCATCACCCAGCCAGCTCTGTTTTTTTGTGTGTGTGTGTTTTTTTTTTTATAAACAAAGACTTTAAAGTCAAGAAAGACTAAGTGCCCTGTCAAATCCCTCAGCTTGCCTCAAATTAAAATTCATCGGGAATTTGGCAAGAAGAATAATTACTGTATAAAATTCCTCTCATGCCAAAAATCAAGAGCCTTAATGGCATTCTTGGCATATGTTGAGCCAAGAAGAGACAGGCTAGCAGGACAGTCACTCAAACCAACGTTCTTCATCTGCATGTGGACGAATGTCTTTATCTGTATGTGGACAGCTTTGTGTAATTTAACCAGATCTTGAACTACTAGAATATTACTCAATTCAAAAAGGTAAACTGAATCTATAATTGGGCCTATTGAATAAATGACATGTTCTGAAAGTCAAAAGCCCAAAAAGGATAAAACAATCACCAAAGATTTCACCCAGTTATTTCTTGGATGAGATTTCAGCAGTTCCTGTAGATTTCAGCAGTATCTCCCCACCTATGCCCAGAGCCAGAAGGCGACATAGCACAGCGAGTCTGGTCTCATGTAAATAGGTGCTGTGGGGTCCATTGCTAGGTGGATTTTGTTGTGAAATGTGAACACAGGGTCTTAGAAGCGAGTTGACATTTTACCTTTCCTTTTAGGATACACTCCAAAGAGTTTTTCTGATTTTGAATTTTGCATAAGGATAGTCTTGAATTGAATATTCCCATGATATTGGCCAGATGTGTGTATTATAAAAAGCTTTACAAAATACAAGTTATGTTTAAAGGGCTGTTTGCTTTTGAATACTTCAAATAGCGGGGCACTGAGTTCCAAAAGAATGGTTTGCTGCACGTACTCCTTCAAGGGAAAAGCAATTACAGGTTATTAAATGCAGCATTTGATAACACTAATTAGTTCTCTCTCCATGACACAACAAATAACCTGAGATGACATTAGGAATATTTTCTAGGCACTAGGCCTTCAAAAGTCAGCTTTCCAAAGTGAAACAAGAGCATGATTCCTAATTTGCTAAAAAGTCATTTTCATGGTAGAACTGTAACACACATTTTTATTTTACGATCAAACATAATGGCTCTGTGGAGAGTGAAGTAAGGTTCCAAGAGCCAAAATCTATTTGTGTTTCTCTTTGTGATTTTTGCCATGAATGCATGCCACCGAGAATATTATTCAGAATTCATTGAATCAACCATTTATACTCAAATTAAGTTTAGAAGTGGACGTTCTCTCACTTAATGGCAACAGAAAAGCCACAGGTTTTATATGATAATTACATGTTTTCTAATGTACAATAAAATGCCTCTTAAGATAAAACATCAGCCCGTAAACTACATAATATCCCACACACGTTTTCAGAAACACTGAGCTACGTGAGGAGAAAGCTCAATTTGTATTTTGCTTGTTATGTCTCTGCTTTAACTTCTCTTCTGTTTCCAGATGTGATTTCACTCTCTATCAATTGGAACATCCCATTTACTCAGCCTTTATGTCACAATTATTATTGCTCTATTTGTAGAAAAGTAGTACCTGCTATTCATATTGTGTATGCTTTGTGAGGGCTGTAAAAAATATAGCTAATAATGGGTGGGGGGCGCCTGGGTGACTCAATCGGCTCAGCATTGACTCTTGATTTTGGCTCAGCTCATGATCTCATGGTCATGAGATTGAGCCCCAACCTGGGCTCTGAGCTGACAGCATGGAGCCTGCTTGGGATTCTCTCTCCCACTCTCTGTCCCTACCCCACCTCAAAAAAAGTATTAAAAAATTAAGAAACTATAAGAAACAATATATAACTAATGAAGCGTAGTGTCAAATTCTGCAGTATATAAGTTTAAAAAAACCAATTTCTGCTTCCTAAAATTTCTCAGCCTAAAATAGATTTTACCAACCTGAAGTCACTGATGTTAAGATGTGAGAGTGAATAATTGGTGCATAAAACAGATTATATAGAATCAATAAAATGAGTATTCCCTATAGCACTGTCTGCTGTCCTCAGACAACAGAAAGATCACAAGCAGACCAAAGATAAAATCACATCTAAGAGGATCCTTTTGGTACATCTTAAGTACTCTTATATTGGCCTTGAGCCTTATGACATAGGAGATAGGTATGTGGTATATGGGTGGGCATTGAAGTAATGTCTAATAAAAAACTTTATTCAGTCTCAGAAATCAGTAACTGGGAACACACAGTATTAAGTCATAAACTTCAAAAGTTGCAGTCTCGAAAAATATTCTCAATACACTGATATCAGCTGTTGAGAACAGCCTGTGGGAGTTTTGCCTCAGGATCAGTGCTCTGGCCATAGCCCCAGTAACTGGCATGCTTGCAAAGGCTACAAATGTCACCAAGCCTGAGTGGGCCATCTGGCATCTGAGCCAACAGAAACAGAAATAGACATAAACATCAGCAACTGGAAAATGGGCAAGAGAATGTCTGAAAGCAGTTCAGTAAGGACCATACACAATTTCTTCCCCTTGGCAAAAAAAAAAACAAAGGACCAGAGAGAGCCTCAATGAGGATTACAGATAATTTCCAAAGAATCGTTCAAGAAATTGAAATTACTGTTCAGGAAATTTTTTAAAAATGCCATAGGAGAGTTTATTAATTAATCTCCTTTCAGGTTATAAATGGGCTGAGAGGGGACAATAAACCATGTGGCCTCTGGGTCTGGTGAAACTGAACGTAAACAGTCGGCAGAGCGCAACATGAAGAATTATGAGAAAAATGCTTTCATGACTTTTAACAGTATGTATGCCATGCAATTCACCAGACTGAGAATCACTGGACCCTCAGAGTAGTGTTTTGTGCTATAAATTAAACCAGTGTGACTTTAGGTGAGTCCCCTAATAGCTCCAGTCTCAATTTCCTCATCTGTAAAATGAGCAAGTTGGGTTGATACAAAAACCAAAGAAAAACATTATTACAAGCACAGGGCTTAGGATTCAAATTTTGTCTTTGTCACTTACAGCTTGAGGGACTCGGGACACAGTCTGTGCTCTGGATTTTTCATCTATAAAATGAATACTATCATCCTGATGGGTTTGTTGAGGAGATTAAATGAGTTAATACGTGGAAAGCCCATACTTAGCACAGTGCCCGCCTTAATTAGGGTTAAATGTTGTGGGATCGGGGGGAGGGGCTCTGTTACTATTATGTGTAAGTAACAGAAGTCAGCTCTGGCTGATTATGCAGAAACGGGATTTATTAAAAGAATGTTTGTTTATATAAACCTTGAATTTGGAGAACTAGATTTAAAAGTAAGCTTTCAGGGAGGGTTTTAAGGTTTTTAGGAAGTAAGGTTTCAGGAAACCACATCACGAATCTAGAATAATAAGAAAATGCATCATGGGGGGCACCTGGGTGGCTCAGTCGGTTGAGCATCCGACTTCAGCTCAGGTCATGATCTCACAGTTTGTGGGTTTGAGCCCCGCATTGGGCTCTTTGCTGACAGCTAACTCAGCCTGGAGCCTGCTTCAGATTCTGTGTCTCCCTCTCTCTCTGACCCTCCCCTGCTCATACTCTCTCTCTCTCTCAGAAATAATACAAAACAAAGCAAAAAAAAAAAATGCATCATGTGTACTCAACACTGCAAGTCTGCACCAGTGTGATTTCTACACCAGAAGTCAAGTTTACTTTATGGTACCTATGACGGTTCCAGCTGCAAAAGCATCTGGAATAGCAAGTCATCTGGCCTTTCTTAACTCTTGCAGGAAAATAAAATTGTGTTGATTCCCCAGATGTACAAAAAAAGTAGATGCCCAGTGGCCAAAGTGAACTCACTCCATTTGACCTCATACAAAGAGTCATTGCTTATAATCATTTATGAAAGTCTGGGTAGTTTTATTCAAGAAGATGATATACATCATTTCTTAAAGACTCTATGCTTCTGTAATGAAAGATTTAAAATCTGTGACAGAGGAACTTTCAAATACTCTTGATACATAAATTGACTTACTAGGTCGGCTCAGCATCCAATATGTGAATTAAACCCACTGGATTTATAGTTAGAATTGGGTCTTCAAGTTTCATTTACCTAGTTGAAGGTTTCTATCTATGTAGGTGCTATGAGAGAGAGTAAGTGGTTTGCAGATCTTCCATTAGAAAAATAAAGTTTCCCAGAGTGTAACGAATGTTCTCTCATGAAAAACAAAAACCTATATTCTTTCTCTCTGAACTATTAATACATCTGTGCTGCTGAGTGAACGTGTCCCCTGAGAAGGACATCAGCCAGTAGGGGAAAGAGCCATTGTAACCAGGCTTTATCTATTTTAAACTCTTTAACTATAAAAACAGTGCCAAAAATACTGACAACACAGCTCCCACTGTCCTTCCTGAGTAATGGACAGCTATTCTAACCCATGACTAACGCCCAGCATGGTCTTAAATTGGCCTGGACTCCCAGCCCGGTGCATTCGAAGCATGGTGGGTGGTGGGTAGAGCAGATCTCCCCCAGGCGTAAACTTAGAGGTATCTCTGAACCAGCCAGACTCCATGGTCCCCAAAAAATATCCTTAGGGAATTTTTTTTCAAGTGTTTTTAGAAACCATAGAAAGATAGTTAATGAGCTTTCCTGTCCAGTCATTTTGGCTCATAAGCAGATGAAGCCTCCTTTGCACGAAATAGTTCAGTGATATTTTTAGCAAGTATAGCAAGAAAGAAAGTTGAAGGGAAAATTTTAAAGATTAATCTGTTGGTTGCCTATTTATTTTCAAACTATCAGACAAAGCTTGTCAAATCAGACATTCTGGAATAGCTACTTTAGTATTATGGGGTGAAAGCTTGTTTTCTTCAACCTGAAGAACAAAAATGTTACTAAATGTATGCTAAGTGTATTCCAATAACCCACTGACTAGAGCTCTAGACATTTAATATACACAGAAATTACCTCCAAGAGCTCATCATCAACTAAATGGTGAGGGTCAGACCAAGGAGATGGATTTTACTTTGGCGATAGAAATATCTTTCCGTATAGGCAACACATATCAGATCTGTCCTTCCAAAACTTGTATAATAATATGATTGCAAACTGGAAAGGATTTTAAATGCAGCAGAGAGCTTACAATTTAATGGCATGCTAATTTTTTTTTCCTCAAATAAGTCCTTAAACATATTAAGTCTGTTATAAATGATGAGGCTTCCATAGAACAAGGCAAAATGTGGGGATTCAGCTGATGGTCTCTGAAACCAGAATGCCTGGGTTTGAATCCTGGCTTTGCCTCTTCCCAACCATGTGACCTCAGAAAATTACTTAATCTTCTTGGGCTTTCAGTGTTGTCCGTAAAATGAGGAGAGCAATAGTCCTGAACCTGTGACATTCCTTAAGGGTTACGACAGAGTCTGGTGTGTAGCAAGTGCCATATAGGTTTCTGTTAGAAAACAAATCAATAGAAATGTTTAATATATATCTGAAAAGATCAATGCCACATTTTTTAGAAAATTCTTGGTTAAGATATAGCTCATTGAATTCTTAAGGAATTTTCCACCCTATAAATATGAAACATTTCATTTCTCAGTGATGTAAACATTTTGCTGTTAGGTGATCCTGCAAGAATATAGGGGAAGGAAAAAAGTACAAGAACTCAAGACAAATATTTAAATACTTAGTAAAATAAACACCCAGTTGTTAGAAGCCTAAAATAATCAAGGCAAGGTAGAACACACAGCTGATGCCCCTTGTTTAAAATGTGAAGCAACATGATATAAACTGGGAATAAAAAAGTGATCACAACCAGAGACTTAATTTATGCTATGATCCCAAAGCCTTTGTGCTGGTATTTATCAAATAATTGCGGAAGTCTCAAGTTGGGATATAGAAAGATTTAACAGTGACACCACCTGCTGCTTTACTTCTGATCTTAAACAATCATGTAAAACAAAGTCTTTAAACAAGTAACATATAATGTTTAAGAATATACACAGAAAAATGTTTGGAAAAGCAAACAAACTTAACACTAACTACCTCTATAGATTGGTTGGGTGACTACTGGGAAATGTTTCTTTTTACCTTGTATATTTACCGTGTTTTTCCCCTTCTACATTACTGGTTTTTCCCAACAATATATATCATCTTATAGTTTAAAACTTCTTATAGTTTAAAACTTTTTAAAGCAATACTTGTAGAAGTTAGCAATGAATACTGACATTTGGTCCCCTATATTCACTTTTCTCCAAAAATAATAAAGTGTAAAGACAAAGAGCTCTGGCTTTGCCTAGGTTGGAAGTAAGAGGACCCCCCCACACCCCCCAGCAAATGCAGTATTCCAGGTCAACGGTGGTGTGGCCCCTGAAGTTTCTTTTGGGTCTTTAACCTCTGGAAAAATAAAGACAGTAATGCTATCTTTAATATTTAATGTCTAATAAATAATGTCTAGTAGACAATATTTAATGTCTACTAATGTCTAGTAAAGGAAAGAACAGAATTACTCCTTCTCATAAAGGGCCAAGGGTTGGTTGGTTTTACCACAGGTTGGTTAAGAAAAAGCCAAAAAAAAAAGAAGAAAAAAAAAGAAGATGACAATGATGATGATGAAACTAATTCTATTTGGACTGAGAACAGCACTGTTCCCCACAAAGAGATCCAACCGAGCAAACCTCTCACTATCTTGTCAGCTTTGAAAACAGATTTAAGTTCCTCACAAAATTAGCCAGTCCACACCTTCAAATGTTAATCTTCATAATGTTTCTATTTAGGGTCTCACAAGGACTCCCAAATCCAGGGACATGAGAAGAGAATTAATAACTATTGGCTATCTATCAAATGCCGAGAACAGTACCATGCATATTTGATGTATTATCTCCTTTAATCCAACAACCAATATTAATCCCCACTTTGTAGATGAGAAAACTGAGGTTCCAGGAAGTTAAGCCATTTTCCCAAAGCCCCATAGCTAGTGAGTCACGGGGCCAGGCAGCCCAGCTCCAGAACCCTTACCACCACACCGCAGGCTCCATGTTATAGCAGAGCCCTGGATTCAAATTATAGTCCAATCCTCTGATGGTCAGGCACTGATGGGTGTGAATGACAATAATGTTTGTCCAGCACTTGACATGTTTTCATGATGTTTAATGCAAGCAAGTTGCTGAAGCACAGAGTATGGTATTAAAATCAACATAAAAGACCTTGATTTTCTGCTCTTACCAGCTATTTAAAAAAAATTAACATATATTCATTATTGACAGACAGAGAAAGACAGAGCATGAGCGGGGGAGGGGCAGAGAGAGAGAGGGAGACATAATCTGAAGCAGGCCCCAGGCTCTGAGCTGTCAGCACAGAACCTGACTCAGGGCTCAAACTCACAAACCTCGAGACCATGACCTGAGCTCAAGTTGAACGCTTATCTGACTGAGCCATCCAGGCGCCCCTGACCAGCTCACAATTATTTGTCAATGATAAATATGTTCCTTATCATGATTTTGAAAATAACGGAGGCACTCAACCTAAAGGTCTTATTGTTTTCTTCTCTCCCTCATCCAATCCACCCTGGATGTGCAGGAAAACGGACAAAGAAAATATGGCGGACCTCCACCTGGCTGGGATGCCGCACCCCCAGAAAGGGGCTGTGAAATTTTTATTGGGAAACTTCCCCGAGACCTTTTTGAGGATGAACTTATACCATTATGTGAAAAAGTGAGTCCAAATAAATAATTTTTTTTTATCTTTTAAGGGGAAAATACTCCACACTTTCACACTCATTCTTGGTAAGTGATGGGGTCTCTTCCAATTGCGTTCCTCAACATGGACAAAGTTAAAATCTCTCTGTTAGTGGTGGTGCCCTTGTCACTGACTTGATGTAGCTCTTCCTGTGACCTGCAGCTTGAACTATTGCTTCCGCTAACTTTCAAATTCTGACCTTTGATCTTCAGTGACACAGATAATACGGAGTTCGCAAGATGCTATTAGTCTATAATAACTGCGGCGACCTTCCAAAATAAGATACTCCTCCAAGTTGACATTTTGATATGGTTTTAAAAAGTGTACCATTTTCATTTAGAGAATGTGTGCCCTTATCATGGCCCAAATGTGTGTCTATACATGATGATTCCGAATGAAATTTCCTTCCACAGGTTTGAATTCGTTTGCCCTAATGCATCAACAAAATTAATAATGTGGTTTCTCAAAGTCATTATATCATTGAGGAATACATTTCCTCAGTTTTAATTCCAAGTGATATGTTATTACTAAGCCCAACCTTACAGGGAGGACACAAAATTAAATTTTATTTTTATTATTTTCCCCAATGGCATTTCAACAACCCCATTCCTAGAAAATTTAGAAAGATTGGAGTCTAGCTATTTCTTTCTCTAAACAACCAAATCACTTGTGTGTATCAGTCAGTCCCCATTTCAGAGCTATTCCTAATTTTATACAAACAATCTCACTTGGCAGTGCACAAATTATGAGGATTTAATCCTGTAAGAATCTTAGATGCTGAACCTGAAAATGAGCTCCAAGATACACCTGAATCAGACGGAACATGCTTGAACTCTCCTAACAAGCTCACGATAGATAGGTGTCCACCGTTTAATATCATGGAGTGGGGAGGCTGTGCCGAGGGGTAACCAACCACCAAGGTAAAGAGCATATGTTGAATGACACCTCTTCTCCCTGTATATGCCTGGCATATCTGTTAGGGTCACTCATCATAGAGCGGCCAGCAATGATAAAGTACTGAGCCTGGCTAGCTGAAGAGCATTTGTGGTAGCAGGAAAGAGTAGTTTATAGGCAAAACAAAAGAGCTGGAGCCAGAGGGGTGGGGTGAGTGTCCTTCTAACGTGAAGGTCCTGACGTTGGGCCAGTCATGTAAGACTAGCACCTGCCTTCAGCCTACAGATCAAAATAGCAACAGGGATCCCCAGATCATCCTCTAAGTCACATCTTCTCTGTACATCTTGAGATCTTGGTAGGAGAAAGACAGCTAAGAAATCAGTTCAGCAAGGTTCCAAATGAGTGTCTGGGCTTTTGTGTTAAACACCAGTAGTAGAGTATGACCAAGTAAAGGCAAAACTATGGAAATTCAGAGGTCAGTGTGGAGGGCAAGGACAAATCTATAGAGACATTGTACTTCTGAGGACAAATGAGTTTATGGTCCCTAGGATGGGGAATAAATCCACAGATAACTGAGTGGTGAAAGACATTTACTCTGTTGAAAACATTCTGTTAAGTCAGGCTAAAATGCCATGTGTACACGTTTTCTTGATTTAAATTGACTTTGTCCATGAGTCAGATAGCAGATCTGAACCCAGCGTGAAAATACGCAAACGTCACACATGGTAGAGGTAAGACCTCAGAAAACGTGGTATGAGCGTGTTTTCACTTGGAAGTACAAACATACAAACATGAACTCTCTCTCTCTCCTTTCCTATGTAGATTGGTAAAATTTATGAAATGAGAATGATGATGGATTTTAATGGCAACAATAGAGGGTATGCATTTGTAACTTTCTCAAACAGACAAGAAGCCAAGGATGCAATCAAGCAACTTAACAACTATGAAATTAGGTAAGATCCACCCCTTCCAATTAAAAATGAAGCAGCCAATGCATTTGTATAAATACGTGCTGGGCACTGTTCAAAATGTTGGAAATATCAAGATACCTTTCCCTATCCTCACAGCAAACAAATGGATCCAGAATATTAAGAGTAGGAGAGTCATGGGGCACCAGGGTGGCTCAGTTGGTTAAGCATCCGACTTCAGCCCAGGTCATGATCTCGCAGTTCGTGGGTTCCAGCCCTGCATCAGGCTCTGTGCTGACAGCTCAGAGCCTGGAGCCTGCTTCGATTCTGTATCTCCCTCTCTCTCTGACCCTCCCCTACTCATGCTGCCTCTCTCTCTCTCTCTCTCTCTCAGAACTAAATAAACATTAAAAAAAGAGAGAGAGAGTAGGACAGTCATATGTGGACTCAAAAAAAGCAAATGTAACAAACAAAAGGCCGGACCAGACCTACCAATACAAAGAGCAAAGTGATGTTGCTGGGGTTGGGAGACGGGGAGCTAAACATTCTGGAGGTTGGACAGACAAGACTGACTAAATATTGGATTTAGAGTATGAGCAATGTTAGAGGTCAGGGAAGAACGTATCTGTGGATGAGACAGAGTCACTGAGATGGGAAAGGCCTAAAGGGTAGCCGACTGGAAATGTGGGAGAATTTACACCTGACATTACCACAAGATACCCCAGGGAGCAGCTGAGGAGGTGACCGTCTGTATGATATCAGAGTCAGGAGAGAGGTCACAGAGCCAGCCAGACACAGGTAATGTTGCAAGTCGTGGGGCCAGTGGAAGTTTCCAGGGCATAATTGGCCCTGTGCAATCAATAACTGGCTTTTATCCCTGGGAAGAGGGCTGGCATCATGCAGTAGAGTTCTTAAACCTTCACATAGAGAGGGAACTGTCCTAAATCCTCTCTTAAAGGAAGTCCTGGGCCACCTGGAAGAAAGATTAGTGGAACAGTTGAAAAGCAATAGCTTTGGGATCAGACAGGCTTCGCTTGAGTGTCAGTGAGTGACATAATCTCTGAGCCTCAACATCCTCATCTCTCATGTGATGATACGAGCCCTCATTTCACAGGTGTTATTGTGGGGATACTAGAAGGATTTTTAAAAGTTTACCCCAGTGGGTGGAACACAGCAATAGGTCAAAAAATGATAGAACTCTTACATAGTAGCACATCCATCAGTTCCAAGACGTAGTTTTCATGTATTTCCTTTCTGCCTCTGAAAACTATGGTCATCCTAAATGTGAATAGAGAGTAGATTTGCTACAATTATCTTTCGTCTCACTGTCTTCCTATACACCCCAAATAAGACATGTGTTATCTGTATAATTCTGCAAATCAATCAATCACTGGGTCATTTTTCTTAAAACTTTTTAACCACAAAAAGATTGACTGGATTGGCAACCCCAGCAGCCTAGCCACTGGGTCCCAAGGTCAGAGCCTGTGACAGGGGTTTGGAGGAAAGTATAAAGGAAGTTCCACACAGGCCTCCAAAAGTGCTCTGTCTGGTATGTGGAGGATTTTCTGGTGTGGAAGCTGGGTGATCAGAGCACAGGGGCCTTTGGAGAAATCCTGGGACCTCGTTCACCAACAGTTTTACCATCAGCACATAATTACTCACAGGCTCTCAGCATCTGTCATAGGAGATAATGCACACTGAACTGTTTTTGGAAAGGGCTACAGAAAGCTCTATTTTAATATCTTTTAAATATTACAGTTACAGGGATTCAGGGACCAAAGAATCCTCATTGCTTACTCTTAAGAGCAAGGGCTCTTCTCAAAATGGCTTTGAAGTTGAGGGGGATGTAGACGTGGCTATGTAGGGAATCGGCATGGTTTGCTACAGCTACTCAACACTTCGTTACACGCTGGGGCCTGTCAGTGCCTTAAGATAGAGAGGGTATGAATAATGAACACAATCAATCCATTACAGTCCCTGATACATAACAGTATTCTCTGTGAATTTCAGGGTCTTCATCTTTAAAAGAGGTAAAAATATACTTCCCTCATGGGGGCATTATGAAAAATACATAGATCATGCAGCGCAGCTCAGTGCCTGCCACAGATCACATGCTCTACGAATGTTTGCTGATGATTACAGAGGAGGAGGAAGAGGAGGAGGAGGAAGTGGAGGAGGAGGAGAGGGAGGAGGAGAAATATTACAAAGCATTTGGAAAGAGAAAGCTGGTGGCCACATTCCAGTCAAAGTTCAGGTTGGATGCCAGAAGCAAGGGGAAGGCACAGAGGTACTTTAAAAATCACAGTGTAGGATAAATAGACTATTAAGTGGAAGAATGGATACCCTAGTGCCGTCCTCACCTACTTCCACACTGCCTTCTATCAGTCCTGCCAGAGAAAGGATCCATCCCCTCTTGCAGACAAGAAGGATAAACTTCGATTGGCTTTTAGCCACCATTTCTCAGGGGAGAGATAAGGTTCTTTATCCGGAAAAGACCCATAATTGTCATATCATCCTCCTCCTCATTAAATATTCACTGAGATTTGTCTAAATGCCTGGCTTCTAGAGACATTAAAGTCATGCCCTCAGCTTGTGAAAGATGGCTTTTCATCGCCAAGCGGTTCCGGGAAAGTGGCTGACAAACCTCACAGATTTAAAAATAGGACACAGAGCCTCCAGGCTCCACCTGCTGGTAACTCATACCTCACTGGCCCTCCCTCAAAAAGAACAGAATTCCTAAAGAAATAATACCATGGGGCAGCTGGGTGGCTCAGTCGGTTGAGGGTCTGACTTCGGTTCAGGTCATGATCTCATGGTTCATGGGTTCGAGCCCCATGTCGGGCTCTGTGTTGACAGCTAGCTCAGAGCCTGGAGCCTGTTTCAGATTCTGTGTCTCCCTCTCTCTCAGACCCTCCCCTGCTCATACACTCTCGCTCTCTCTCAGAAATAAATTTTTAAAAAAATTTTAAATAATACCTTGGATCATACAGATTTCTTGTATCCTTGGTTAGGTTTATTCCTAGGTATTTTATGGTTTTTTGTGCAATTGTGAATGGGATCAGTTTCTTGATTTCTCTTTCTGTTGCTTCATTATTGGGTATAAAAATGCAACTGACTTCTGTACGTTGATTTTGTACCCTGCAACTTGGCTGAATTCTTGGATCAGTTCTAGTAGGCTTCTGGTGGAGTCTGTCAGGTTTTCTATGTAGAGTACCTTGGAGTGGGGTGGGGGGAGATTTAGGGAAGAAAGCAAAACAAAAACAAAAATCCTGAAAGATTACTTTATCCACCCATCCCTCCCCCCGGGGAAAGACCACATTCCTGGGGCAATGTCCGCCAGACTGTCACGGACCCATCACAGATCTAATACTGGGTCCTCAGTTCTTCAGCAGAGCATGGGGGACAGCAGGGCAGGAACCTCACCCCTGTGAGAGGATCTGTCATGCGACTCAGTGCCACCAGTTCCAAGAAACCAGAGCAATGTCCCATTCCACCCCGCGGACCGCCTTTATTCATGACGCACAAGTCATTTCTGTTAAAGGAACTGGACCCAGTTTTTAAGAACTTTTTGTTATTAGAAAAGTCACACAGCCTAATACACAGCAAGTAGCAAAATCAAACAGACAAAAGGGGTTAATGTTCAAACCATTCCTCCATAACCCCATTGACCAAGATAATCACTATGTTGGCTTTTTAGGGTCTTCCGAGATTTTCAGTACCGTGTCCATCAAAACAGTCTTCTATGTATTTTGCCATCTTGTGAGCTTTTTTAAATCAATAAATATTCCTCTATGTTACTATGTTTAATGACTATGGAGCATTCTAGGCTATAAATGCCCATCTATTGTTCACCAGGGATTCTCAGCCAGGAGCAGTAGCGTTCACCCAAGGGGACATTTAGAAAGATGGAGAGGCATTTTTAGAGGACCTAACAGGAGGCTCTTAGCATTTAGTGAGGATGACAAACCTGCTACGGTGCACAAGGAGGAAATAAATGTCCAGCCTCAGAGTCAGTATCATCTCAGCCAAGATGCATTACGCCAGTCCTGGTTGCTGGGATATTTTGATTATTTCCAATCTGGGGGCTATTTTAAATAGCAGCAGTAAATATCCTTATACAAAAATGTTGGTATTCAACTCCATAAAGATGCTTTCCCAGAAGGGGCACTATGTGCCCAAAACTCATATACAAAAGATTTCTGATACCTTTCCCCAAATGTCCCCCCAGAAAAACTTCATCTTTCCTCTCCTAATGGAGAAAAACATTAACTTGCTAATCAGCAACAATGTACAGAAGAAACAGGAACTGAAGAGAGAGTCCCTTAAAATCTCTAAAATCTTAAGCAAGTCAGTTAATTTCTTGGAGCCTCAAGGTTTTCATCTGGAAAATGGAACCCGCACCTGCTCGGCGCGTGTCACAGGTTTAGTGTAGGCCAAATTAAGATGCTATGTAAAAATTTCTTAGACGTGTCAGAATACCTCTTCTGTTTGGCTGGGGAGCAGCCAGGTGTGCAAGTTCATGACAGTCCTGGGCCAGGCAGGCTGGGAGCAATGGGAGCAATGTGGGCCAAGGTGCAGCGGCCCCAGTACCAGGGATTATCCTGGGTGGTGAGAAAACACTATGAAGACCAAACATGCCACAACTCCAGGCCATATCAGGTCCACGGTCATAGGTGTTCAACTTCTTAAACCTCAATCACACAGGATTATTGCCAAGCAGAATACCTGCCTTTTTTTTTTTTTCCAGAAATGGACGTCTCTTAGGGGTGTGCACCAGTGTGGACAACTGCAGGCTGTTTGTTGGGGGGATCCCCAAGACCAAAAAGCGTGAAGAGATCCTAGCGGAGATGAAGAAGGTCACCGAGGGAGTCGTCGACGTCATCGTCTACCCGAGCGCCGCAGACAAAACCAGAAACCGAGGCTTTGCCTTCGTGGAGTATGAGAGTCACCGGACAGCTGCCATGGCCCGAAGGAAGCTGCTGCCAGGTGGGCACCCCCTCCCCAAAGAGAAGTTTCCCCCGCTCTGCCACAGGCTGCTGGGTGCAGAGGAGACACCTGCTGCCTGTGGTCTGCTTGCCCTGGAGCTTTGCTTCTAGGCTATCCCAACTTCTTCCCCTTCTTATCCATGTTATGGTAGATTCACCTACCTGAAGTTTTCACAGAATGGGTTCTGGAAAACATGCCCTTAGTCTAATGTACGTGCCCTGGGGACGTCCAGAGCTATAAGCTGCAGTAACCCTGTAATGAGGTGTTAAGGTGAGGAATCTTCTCGAAAGTGAATATATACATTATTTATCTATACAGATGTTGCTGTCAGGCTTACTAGAAGTGGAGGAAATGGTCCCTTACAATGTAGAATAAACCTGCAAGCGACACTTTATCCTGATGACAACTAAGTGACATGAACTCAGATCGTGACTCCTCCGTGTCTAATATTTTCTAATTTGGGGGAGGGAATAGAAATACTAGCCCTCCACAGAAAGGCACCTGGTAGGTGCTACAACCACAGGGTGGGTCCCGTTCGGACAACCACCACCAAGTCCTGAGATTTAAAGACTCCAACAAGACCCTGCCTCAGTCAGATCTGCTCGGGGAAAATTGTTGAAAGTCCTCTGCTCATTCTCAAATAGTCACCAAAATTTACACAAAGTATGAAGAGGAACCAATATTAAAATGGTAAGAGGATTTCAAGAATGACAGAGTGGACACGTTGGGATGAACTCTTCTCTCAAACATCATGGAAGAGTCAGGAGAATTAAAGAAAAAACAACCACCACCTAGAATTTATATTGACCATCTACACATTCTTACGAATAAGCCATGATTAAGTCATGGGGATAGAAAGTACGGAGTAGGGAATGTAGCCAATGGTGTAGTAATGGTGTCATATGACGCGGTGGTAGTGACGCTTGTGGTAAGCACAGCACAACACAGAGTTTTCCAATCTTTCCATTGTGCCCCTGGCACGAATGTAACATGTGTATCAACTCTACTTCAGAACATACACAAGTGTTAGCTCCAGAAGAGCATTCACCATCTAGAAGTTTTCAAAATTGGAAGATAGCTTCTGATCTTGCAGAAGACTTTTATTAATATTTTCATGAAGGCAGCTTATAAGTGAAAAGATAGGGAATAGCCCACAAATTTGCTGAGTCCACTAGAGCGGTAGGCATTTTTAACATCAATTCTTCCTTTCATTACTCCGTCACCACCCAATGGCCAGACCTATGCTGCCCAGGCACAGAGAATCACAGACCCTCCTCATGAGGCGTCCTTACTTAGCCTTTGGGTGACCTGACCTTCATCTTTGGTGTCCTCTTCACCTCTTCTCTCTTCAACAGTTCTGCCACGAAAAAGTTGATGGTATCCATCCTGACCTCAGACTACACTTGGAGTCTCAAAACATATATTCCCTGAACAGAGGCTGTTTTCAAAACTCCAGATTATTCTTCCTGCTCTGCTCTTTTGGACATACCCCCAACATCTGCCTACTCCATCCTGAACATTACTATCAGATCACTGTTCCTAAAATATCATGCCATCCTTTCTACAATTCTTGCAAATAGTAGGAATCTGATTTCTATGCATCGATAGACTGAATGGTACCAGTCTGTCCCAAGAGGATTGGGGAGGCTAGCAGTGAAAGAGGGTCCAAAATGGGAGAAAGATAGTTTTCAGGGGCCAACCAGTGTCTCTAAAGAACTGGAACGTCCCCTCAACTTCCCGTCCTCAAAGAAAAGAGCATATTGACCCACTAAAGCATTTCTCTCTACCTGAGCTGGGCCAGCTCTCCCCAGCAGAAACAGGCAGCCACACCTCAAGAATTCTCAGGCACCTTGTTATGTCTCCACCTGAAACCCTGACTTTTCCTTAGGGATTCTGCCTGTGAGATCCAGCAACCCCCAGGCTACCTCAGCCTCACCCTCCACTACGCATCTTCATCAGGATCCGAGGCAGCCCTCCTGCTCACTTCCCTTGAGTAGACCTCAGCTGAGTGGAGTTTCTTTAGTCTGAGGGCCTCATGAGCAGACTGACAATAGGTAAGCCGGTCAGAGCAAACCATTCGTTTCTGCTGTGGCTTCTGAGGAAAGTCTACTGCCCCTTTGGACACTCTGCCTATTACCTCACCATAGAGTCAACAACAACAAAGGATTTCGGTCACTGGCGATTCTCTGGATGGCCCAGTGTGAAAGAATGAGATCTTTACCCTGTGATAAGCAAGGACCACAAGAAGCTTTTCCTTCTTCATTGATCCAGACTTGGAGACAGAGAGGAAATTGTTGTCGAATGCGATATATTGCTCCCCTGTCACCTACCTTCCCGGTGACGGCGGCAGCTCTCTCCGGACATTGCATCTTTGTGGAGGTGTGTGTCCAACAAAGTCGTTGTGTCCAACGTTGTGTCAGAGGCCAGCAGAGCTCTCTAAGGACAGTCTGAGGAAAGTTCTAATGTCAGCTTGCACGGGGACCACCTGGAGAGTTTGTTAAAGTGTGTCGAGCCAGGTCCCGCCTCCAGAGTTCCGGAGTCAGAAGGTCAGGTGTGGTGTCTGCTAATCTGCCTTTGTAACAAGTCCCCAGTATGCTATGCGTCTGAGAGCACAAAGCTTGAGAACTAGCAATCTAAGTCAATGACTGTCCATCATGGGCCACAGATCTGAATAACCTGAGGATGTTTTTAAACAATCCCAGAAACCAAATCAACCTCTCCTCAGCTGAATCTGCTTCTCTGGGGCACTGGTGTTTTCAGTTTTCCAGATGACCTTTTAGTGCAGCTAGTTCTGTGATCCACTGCTAAATCCTTCAACTAAGGATTCTGGCCACCACCTGCATAGGAGGTCAATAAGTACACGTGGGGACCACTCAGCATGGCAGGATTTACTAAGGCTATACAATGTGCATTGCTCCCTTCCAAAGGAAATTCTTTATAAAAAACAAAATCAAACCTAACTACTGCACTCAAAGAGTGCATGTTCTGAAATTATACACACAAGAAAAGAGACCAAACAAAAAGTCCCTTACATGTATCATCTTTTGTTCCCACAACAGCACAGGGTAGTGACTTTTATTATCCCAATTTTATAAATGAGGAGATTTATGGTTAGAAAGGTGGTGTCCTAGCCAGGATGGTGATCTGATATTTGAACTTGTCTGGCTTTGGAGGCCATGTTCCCAAAGCCCTCTGCAACACCAACTTCAATGGGGACATTTGTGATCACTGCTTACCACACCTCCTCTCACTTCTGTCCACTTCAGATTTCTGCAGATTTTCAGGCCTGCCGAAGGCAGACTGTGGTCCAAGACCAGGAAGGCTAGAACAGTGTCTTCAACTTTGGCTGAATTAACAGAGAGGCACCTTGAGATCTTGGCCTAAGACAGTCGGTGAGGTCTATGTAAAGCATAGAAAAGAAAGGGAAGGAAAGCAAAGCAAAACGATTGAAAGGAAAAGGAAGGGGAAGGGATAGAAGGGAGCAGAGGGAAGAAGAGGGAAGAGAGTGATGAAGAAAACTATTCCCCGGGATCCAGTGCAGGTAGCTCGCCACTGGGGTCCCACCAGACCCAGCCCCTCTGGGATTAGGTAATTCATGAAAACGTGCCTCTTCTTTGTTAAGGTTTCAGGGAGTCAGTGCCACAGATGGTTTCACTAACTGCTTTCCAAAGAATAAAAGATGCCTTTTGATTGAAAAGAATTGCCTCCCATGTGGAATAATAATTGAACAACTGAACTCTTACCAACACTAAGAATTGCTGATTGTGTTCTCTCAAGCAGGATATAGCTTGTTCCAAAACAATTAATAAAAAACACAAGATTTCCAATCAATTTTAGAAATTGAGTTGATCCCCCCCATCACTTCAGCTGGGCTCTGCCCTGTGTAGGGTACAGAACTGGGTAATCCCAAAACACAAAGGAGCCATGGAAACATGAAGTGGGTCTGGGATAGTTACTCATCCCTCTAAAGCTCATTTCCTCTTCCATAAAATCGAGAAAGGCACTCCCCTCCCCACAGAGTTACTTGAGCTAGAACTGAGGTGGAATATGGAAAACACGTTATATAGTGCAAGACACACAATATATTGCAACTATAGAAACACTAAAATATACGTAGTCGTGGGTAACAACTACCCCTTTAACAAGAGTTTGGTTTCTCGTCATAGACCCTTCTGTTGCTCTCTGTCTTCTCAGTCGGGATAAAGAATGTTTCTGCAGACTCCCAAGTTGCACATGTGCTGCCAGAGAACTAGGCGTGACCACAGTTGATGGGCGCCCTGACCAAGTGTGAGGGACAGAGAACAAACCAGGGCTGTATGAGCCCACACACCACCAGGTTTTAGACTGCTTGGTGGGGGCACCTGGTCACCCAGATTCTAGAAGTGGCAGACACATTCCCTAATGACTGACTAATGCTTCCTGAAGTCAGACTCTATGCCCAAGCCCTAAATCCATTTTTTCCTTTATCTCTTTCTGCCGGCTCACTTTCAAAGACTTACTTTCCCCATGAGAGCTGTTCAAAGACCCAAACCTGCCCATTGCTGCTCATTTCTGTTCCATTTCAAACCACATCCTAGTTCCCTTTATACTCAATTATTACAGTAAACCTTCTATCACACAGAACTCCCTTCTAGCCTGCTCCTCCATTTATTTGGAATGTTTCCTGAAATCAGTAATAACCTCTTTTAATATTAGTCTTCTTGCTCAGTCAAGACCTCAAGCATCAGTTGGAGTTAAAAGGCCATCTCCATGAGCCGAGATGGTGTTGTCCCAATTTCTACGTAACTAATCAGACTTTTGATCCATTTGAACAGGCAGAATTCAGTTATGGGGACATCCTATCGCAGTAGACTGGGCAGAGCCAGAAGTAGAAGTTGATGAGGATACAATGTCTTCAGTGAAAATCCTATACGTGAGGAACCTGATGCTCTCTACTTCTGAAGAGACGATTGAGAAAGAATTCAACAATATTAAACCAGGTGGGACATACTGTACAAGATGACTTTGTCGAAATGTGCTCTGAAAACACTTAGGCTTGAGATGACTTCCCATAACTTTAAACAAGGTAGTCTTCATCTGGCATTCTCATAATTGCATGAGGACTACAAAAACCATATACAAGGATGCATTGTCTATAACATTGGTCAAAATTATAGTTTTACAATTATTTGTGTGATCCTTTAGTTAACGCACATTTCCTTCACCTAACTATAAATTACAAGAGAGTTTTTTGGCTTCTACTGTCTTCTGAGCTCCTATCTCTGTACCAGGTCATAGTAGACACTCACTAAATATTTACTGTGTTGATGAAGGCATGGCCGTAAGTATAAATCTAAGGCCGGGCTTCTCAGCCTCAGTACTCTTGACGGTTTAGGCCACATAATTCTTGGTCATGGGGCTCTGTCCTGCGCATTCTAGGAACTTTAATGGCATCCCACACCTCTATCCACTAAATGCCAGCCACAAGATGTGATAATGAAAAATGTCTCCAGATATTTACCCTGGAGGGAAAAATTACCCCTGGTTGAGAACCACTGGTCTAATGGAATAAGATTGTGACTTTAGGTACATAAGGAGGGAGGCAAGAATTAATTCTAGGAAACTCATCTGGGTGAAGAGTGAGGAGAAAGGAACTGAATGAGGCAGAGAGGAATAATTATTATTGCTCATCTTTGTTGATACTTTTTAGTATTAATTTTAAACCATGAGATTCAGTCCTCATCATTTTTTTTCTTATATGGGAACTGTAACAATGAGACAGTAAAACATCTCAGCAAACAATGTCCAAATAAGCAGTTCCCAAAGCCAGCTCTGTGGAACATTAATTCTATGGACTGTTAGATGTTACTGATAAAAGGGGTCCGAGGTCAAAGAACTTTGTAACAACAACTTCAGCAAAATTAAACACATTTTTTAAAATTGTGGGACTTATCAGAGTCTTTAACCTTCTAATATGCTTTGAAAGTATCCAAAAGAAGAGATGTAGGATGCCACATTTCCCAAATTTTTGGACCACAGATCTTGGCTTTTTGGCCAATCATATTGTGGAATTCGCATGTTTTGGAACACACCCTGGCTGAGTTGATCACCGTGGGAACACCTTTCCATAGAGAATCTCTCTGTCTCTAGGAAGTAATGCTCTACCTTGTTGATAAGCGTGAGCCATGGTGCTACCACGTTAAGTCTGCCTGAGAGTATTCCCCTCGCATGGTCCTGCTGCCAGCTCTGGGTGCCATGTCAGGTGTAATAGAATAAGCTGACGATTTGTTCTGCAGGTGATTAGTGAGGATGCCACTTCTCCCTTTTGAGAGATTCCCCAGATTCATCACGTTCCAGCCTTCAGGAACTCTGCCTTCCTGCCAGTCTAGTATAAAGCGTGGCTTCATACCACCAGCTGGGAGGCCATTACAGACATAGAGACTGCAAGTGGTTGACTGTGCACCATGTGCTAGGCATTGACCCGGGCGCTTTCCCAGCACGTGTCATTTATTAGGCACCATGACTCCAGGCTATAGGTTACTCTGTCATGTCCATTGTTGTAAAGATGAGAAAACCAGAACCCAGAGCAGTTAAGCAGCTTGCTCAGGGTCTTACAGCTGGCAAGTGGCAAATCACAGATCAGAATCCAGGTCTCACCAAGACCATGTTCTTCATGACTCTGTGACTTCCATGCCCCGCCCTTCTTCCATTCATTCAGCTGTCATTACTTTAATAGCTCCTATGTGCCAGGCACTGTGGGAGGAGTGAACAGGTGTGATGTGTGTGTGGAAGGAGTTCAAGATGCTCCGGACGAATAACAGCAATGACAGCCCGCCCTTGTGGCACAGAGAAGATTCGTGTTTAAGAGAAGTGAAGTGTGAGCTGAGATCTGAAAGTCGATGCATTTTGGGCAGAGGGAGGAGACGTGCGTGTGTAGATGTTGCTCCCACTTTGTGTTGACTTCCGACCTTCTTATTTTTGTTTATATTTCCTTTTTTTCAATCTTTTCAATAAATTGTATTGAGAGAACATCACGTCCACATGCAAAGAACACAGTTGGACCGAACTGATATCAGATACAAAGCTAACTCAAAAGGGATCAAAGACTAACCAAAAAAAGCTAATATTATAAAAACACTAGAGGAATATATAGGGCGAAGCTTCATGGACATTGGATTTGGCAGTAAATTCTTGGATGGTATTAAAAGTACAGGCGACAAAGAAAAAATAGATTAAATGAATGATATCCAAATTAAAAACTGCATCAAAGGACACTTTCTTTTTTTAATATAATTTATTGTCAAATTGGCTTCCATACAACACCCAGTATTCATCCCAACAAGTGCCCTCTTCAAGTGGCCCATCACCCACTTTCCCCTCTCCCCCACACCTCCATCTACCCTCAGTTTGTTCTCTGTATTTAAGAGTCTCTTGCAGTTTGCCTCCCTCCCTCTCTGTAACTATTTTTCTCCTCCCCTTCCCCCATGGGCTTCTGTTAAGTTTCTCAAGATCCACATATGAGTGAAAACATGATATCTGTCCTTCTCTGCCTGACTTATTTCACTTAGCATAATGCCTTCTAGTTCCATCCGCGTTGCTACAAATGGCAGGATTTCACTATTTCTCATTGCCAAGTAGTATTCCACTCAAAGGACACTTAACACTGCAAAAGCAACCCACAGAATAAGTGAAAACATCCTCAAACAATATAGCTGATAAAAGATCGACAGGCCAACTATAATAAGTCAACAACCAAAAATTCAGATAAGTAAAACTTCAAATGTATATTTGTCCAGAGAACAATATTGTCCAACTGCCACATACACATGGCCAATAAGCACATTAAAAGATGCTCGACATCCCTCACTATTCACCAGGGCAGCGCAACCCCAAACCATTTCCTACCTCCCAAGACAGCAATGGTGGTAGTAGTAGTGATAACTAAACAAGAAGAAGACAGAAATGTCAGGGAGATTGTGGGGCAATTAGAACCATGTGCCCCGTAGATGGAAATACAAAGACAGTGCAGCCTCTGTGGAAAACTACATGCTGGGTACTGACGAACATAGAATCACCATAGAATCCAACAATTCCATTTCGGGGTATATGCAGCAAATACATCAAGGCAGGGATTTGAACTTGCACACCATGTTCACAGCCACATTATCTGTATCACCCAAAATGTGGGAACAACCCAGGCACCCAGCAGCCGAGGGATGGAGCGACAGAACATGGTGTACGTGTGCAGTGAAACAGCCCTCAGACCTAAGCTGTGCAGAAGTGTTGAAACACACAACATGAATCAACCCCAGAGACATTATTTCAATGAAACAAGACAGGCAAAATGACCTATGCTGTATGGCGTCAGTTGTACAAGGTACCTAAAGCAGTCGCATTCATAGAGACAGGGAGCAGATTGGTGGTTACCCAGGGACAGAGGAGAGAGGATCCAGAAATAATCATTTAACAGACACAGGGTTTCAGTTTGGGTTCATGAGAAAGTTCTAGAAATGGACAGCGATGATAGCTGCACACAATATTTTTTAATCTAATTAAAGCATTACCTTTTTTGTTTGCTTTTTTGTCCTACTAATTATAATGAAAATAATAAATGTTACTTCTCTCTCCCTCTCCATCTCTCTCCCTCTGGTGGCACAACTCAGGGCTCTATAATGACGTGTGACTGCTTCTTGGCACTCCACAAAAGAATATGCACTCTACAGGGTGGATGACTAGCAGACATATGCTGGATTAGGAATAAAAAGTCAGAACTAAACTAGCTTATTTTCCAGCGGAAAGGGTGCGTTTATACTTATCTAGGAAAATTTATGGAGAGAAACAGGAAAATAACACTTTAAAAATCCTTTTTAAAGCTTGGATCCCTCAAAGAACCCCAAATATTCCTGGCAAATATTTGACCATATTGTTTTAACCCTGATTAGCCTGGAAATATTGTACTGCCACTCAGAGAGATAAATGACAATCAGAACAAAAACTGGGGCTGAAAATATATGTGCTTCCCCAGCATAGCCTAAGGATATCTGTGGAAATTCCAATTATAGTCATTCTACAAAATCTGATTTCCCTAAAACAGTTTAGCATCAGAATCACCAGGAGGGGCTTGTTAAAACAGACTGCTGGCCACCTCCCCTCACCCCCCAGAGTTTCTGAGTCATGGATCAACAGGCTGATATCTGTTGATCTGAGGACCATAGCCCTCTGATAATCTTCCCTTTGGATCGCAGGTGTGTTTCTCTTCAGGTAATTGATGGGCTGCTGTACAGAGTACTATTTTCCTAATTCCCTGTATTAGGACTGCAGAGTCTTTTTCTCCACTGCTGCTGATGACCCTAGTATTTTATTTCCTCCCCTCTCTTCCAGATGATGATCAATCAGTAAACAAACTCCTATACATTAAAGAAGGGACATACTATCATAAGCCATGTGGTCAATACTATTGTAGAGAAAACCAAACTCTCACATTCAAATTTGTTTTATGGGGCTAAATTCTCATATATTAAGATTTCCAAAATCAGGTGTAGCTGAACAGTATTGCTCAGAAATACAAGCCAGTTTCATTATCTACGAACAGAATTTGAGGACATTTAAATCCATTATCATCTGAAACGCCACCTAACTAACATGAGTGATAGAAGTGGGAGTGTGAATTGACTGGTAATATTCATTCATTCCATGTCTATCTATAGAGCAGCCTCTGTACACAAGGCAGGAGGTAGGACCTAGATGGAGACCATACCAAGATGGCCCCTGAGGAGGTCCTACAGTCTAGTGGAGCCCAGATGAAGGGCACAGTCTAGCGGAGCCCAGATGAAGGGCACAGTCTAGCGGAGCCCAGATGAAGGACACAGTCTAGTGGAGCCCAGATTAAGGGCACTGGAAACTGAAGAGAAGAAATCACATCTTTCGAGACACACCCACATGGGTGTCACTAAAAAAGGACCATTGTCACGCTAAACTGCTAACAAGTTAATATTAAAGAAGTTTCTATTTTATCTTCACTCTAGGCAAAACTTCTATTTAGAATTTCAATGTTTATTTTTGACACATACACACACACACACACACACACACANGCTGTCAGCACAGAGCCCGACATGGGGCTCGAACCCACCATCCATGAGATCATGACCTGAGCCCAAGCCAGACACTTGACCGACTGAGCCACTCAGGCTCCCCGAAACTTCTATTTTTAAAACCTAGTAAGGGTGCCTGGGCAGCTCAGTCGGTTAGGTGGCCGACTTCGGTTCAGGTCACGATCTCACAGTTCGTGGGTTCGAGCCCCCGTCGGGCTCTGTGCTGACAGCTAGCTCAGAGCCTGGAGCCTACTTTTGATTCTGTGTCTCCCTCTCTCTCTGACCCTCCCCTGCTCACATTGTCTCTCTCTCTCTCTCTCCCTCAGAAATAAAAAAAAATTTTAAATAAAATAAAATAAAACTGAGTAGGCAACAATATTCTGTAACAACATTTTCCTAATCAAAGGTAAAATATAAAGTTCAACCATGTTGGTAAAACTTTTTCCTTTCACGTTACCATCAGCACCTGCAACAGTTTCTCTACATTCAAATAGGTGAGGTTGATTTGCTGTTTTTTATTACACAAATAACAGAAATAAACATTGCACATATTTGTAAAACACCAAAGAATATAAGTTAATATATGAAGTTCCCTTTATTCCCTGCAAATTTTTTTCCCATTCCTTAAATACCCTCTATTAACAGTTTGGTCTCTACCTTTCCAGTTCTCTTTCTGTATATGTGTTCATAGGTCTGCATACATATACATGGGTTGGGATTCTGAAAACATAAATGTTACAAAATTATACCAATTATTTTACAAATTTTTAAATTTAACAATGTCTTAAATCTTCCTGTGTAAGCATACATAAGTCTATTTTTTCAAAAAATTTTCTTAATGTTTATTTATTTTGAGGGGGGGAGGGGGAGGGGCAGAGAGAAAGGGAGAGACAAGAGAATCCCAAGCAGGCTCCACACCATCAGCCCATCAGCACACAGCACAGTTCAGGGCTCGATCCCACACAGCGTGAGATCATGACCTAAGCTGAAACCAAGAGCTGGACACTTAACCAACTGGGATGCCCAGGCGCCCCTAAAGACTATTTCCTTTGATGTGAATGTACCAAATTTAATCACTTTCATGAGAATAGGCTTTAAGTTATTTTATTTGTGCTACCCCAATAGTGATAGACTTAACGCCCTTACGCGTGATCCTTTTGCATATAGGAGTGCTTCTGTAGAAGATACTCCTCAAGGAAGATTAGTGGATATCTATATCATTTCCAACATTTAGATATTATCAACAGCATGGTAAGGAACTATCTTGGTTTTCAGATGTTCTTTCAGAAACTTTTTTTAAAATTTTTTTAATGTTTTATTTATTTCTAGGAGAGAGAGAGACAGAGTGAGCAGGGGAGGGTCAGAGAGAGAGGGAATCACAGACTCTGAAACAGGCTCCAGGCTCTGAGCTGGCAGTCAGCACAGTCGGACGCTCAACCGACTAAGCCACCCAGGGGCCCCACTACTATTTTTTTTTTTTTAAATCAAGAGGCTAGCAGAGAAGCAGTTAAGAGATCTGAGTTCTAGTTCCTAGCTGTGTGAGCTCTTACAAATCTCACTTACCTTGTCAGAACCTTAGATTCCTAATATTTAAGTTAAAAATAAATTAAAGTCAAGTGAGTTTTTTTAGTTTATTTTTTTATGTTTGTTTATTTTTGAGAAAGAGAGGTCACGAGTGGGCTCAACCAACTCAGCCACCTACGCACCCCCAGCTCAAGTGAATTTCTAATAACTTAAATCATTGCTAAAGTCTCTCCTAATTCTGAAGTTGTACTACATAAATCAAAAGAGACAAAATATTTGTCTGGGGGGGAAGGCATAAAATTTTAAAAGGTGATCACCTAAATATATATTTATAGAATGACCAATAGTTCAAAGCAATTGAAAAAATATTTTACCATGTATAAGTTACTATCTTTTATATTACATACAGACAAAATAAGATACTGCTTCTATCCTTAAAGATGTGATAATCTAGGAAGTGGAAAACACAAATCCATAAGTAACAGTATGGAAGAATATAGGTGATATTTAAAAATTACAAACAAAAGCTTCTACGAAATGTATACAGTTGTAAACCTGGACACAGCAAGCATTCTCCAGGAGATCTTTACCTAAACAATGAGTCTCTAAAAAAAAAAAAAAACCTCAAATACTCTTGGAAGCTAAATGCTAAAATGTATCATTCTCAAGGTTATCTCAACTTTGCTAATGGGGCTCCTTTCTCTGTTTACAGGCGCTGTGGAGAGGGTAAAGAAAATCAGAGACTATGCTTTTGTGCATTTCAGTAATCGGGAGGATGCAGTTGAGGCTATGAAAGCTTTAAATGGAAAGGTAATGTAGGACAATGCTCACACACACACACACACACACACACACACACACACACAAAGTTCCACCCAAGTTTGGCGTGGAAATTTTATTCAAAAGAACAACCAGGCAAGTCCGTGTCACTCAGGCTTTTTCCACCTCTAACATGGCTGCCTTGGTCCATTGATGATGGAAAAAAAGAAGAGTAAGTGACAGAAAACACAATGCAAATGTGGCTCCTGCTCTATCTCTAATTTTGGCTGATTTGAACATATCTCTGGCCCTCAATTTCCTTCCAAAGTGAGGGATTGGAGTATTAGCATATGTTATTTCAAGGTATTTTTCTCAGGTGCAACTTTCTGTCATTACTTCAAGAGATTATCACCTCAGTAGTGGAGTATTTTGGAGGCTGATGACCAGAAAAGAGGTCAAGGTCACTACTGTCAGTGTGCCCTCAAAGTTTTGATCTCCCTACTCTGGGAGGCTTTGAGTCTCTTCACCTTGCCAAGAGTTAGGTCTGGGGAAAAGCTACTTTCTAAGTCCTTTCTCCTGACTTGTAAATAGAAACCAATATAACATTTACTTATCAGTGCAATGAACATTAAAATCCTCTGGGGCGCCTGTGGGGTTCAGTTGGTTGACCATCCGACTTTGTCTCAGGTCATGGTCTCACAGTTCATGAGTTTGAGCCCCGCATCGGGCTCTGTGCTGACCGCGCAGAGCCTGGAGCCTGCTTCAGATTCTGTGTCTTTCTCTCTGCTCAAACTTGTCTCTCAAAAATAAATAAACATTAAAATGTATTAATTTAAAAAATATTAAAACCCTTCAATACACCACTTATCTTGCTAAATAATATCTAGGATACAAAAAAACAAAGATATTTGTCACCGAGCTAAAAGCCTACCAGAGGAATAAGTATACACACATCTTTCATAGTTCAGCCAAATAAGTTTCATTAATATTTAAAGTGGTGAGCATGTTCGAAGGAAGAAGGAATGAGCCATTAAGAATCAGAAAATCTTCATGGAGATGAGAAGATAGTAACCATAAGAAGCCATAAAAATTGGGCAGATTTCCCAAAGAAAAACACATGGAAATGGAGAGGTAGTCTCAGAGGCACATAGTTTGGAAAGCACAAAAAGCGACTGAGGAATGTTGAAAGTAGACCGATTTGGTTAGAACATAATGCACGTCGGGCTGCATTGCCTGCCGGGCTTTGCACCAGTCTGCCCTAGCAGCAGCCAGCTGGGAGAGGGACTAAGTACAGAGTGTGAGTGTGGGGAAGGGGAAGCAAAAGAGTGGCAGAGCTGAGGATCACTGCACCACTGGGGTCAAGGCCACAAGGGGCTGGAGGCATAACAGGAAATGTGAGGGAGAGAGGACTGGGTAGAGCACGTCTCCTTGGGAGAAAGAAGCAGGGATGTTGGGCCAGAGGACACAGACAGCAGCTAAGGGAGCACCTCCCAGAACAAGTCTGTCAGTCCCAGGGGGCTGGGCTTAGGGGCCAATCAGGCGTCCACAGACATGCCTGAGTCCTGGAGGAGAAAAGGTACGGACTCCAAAACACAAAAAGAAAACTGCAAAGCAGAAATTAATACACATTTCAGTATATGTCCATGAAGCGAATCACCACTTCATCTTTGTCAATGATCACATTTAGCGTCATAAAGCTGTTATTACTCTGAAAACAATTCATAGGTTAGTTTCTCAATTTGAAAACATTCCTGAGGATACATGATAATTGCTGAGAAGAGACAGCCGGTCCTAAATGCTAAATAATGACATTAAAATAATTACGATGGAAAAACATTCAAATTGTTCCCAATTCTTACATCCAGATAAGCTAGATATATTTTTAGAGATTTTATGTTTTGGGGCACCTGGGTGGCTCTATCAGTTGAGCATCCAGCTCTTGATTTCAGCTCAGGTCATGATCCCAGGGTTGTGAGATCAAGTCTCACAATGGGTTCCATCCTTAGCATGGAGCCCATTGATATTTCTCTTTCTCTCTCTCTCTGGCCTTCCCTCTGCCATTTTCTCTCTCTCTTTTCAACCCTTCCCCCAGCTCATGCTCTCTCCCTCTCTCTATCCCTCTCAAATTAAAAAAAAAAAGATTTTATCTCTTAAGTAATCTCTATACCCACCCTGGGGCTCAAATTCACAGCCCCAACATCAAGAGTCACATACTCTTCCAACTGATCCAGCCAGGTGCCTCAGAGCTCGATATCTCTATAGCAATGTGTATCTATTATGTAGTTAAATATACATTCATTATTTTAAAATATATAACAAATATAATTATATTTTACTATAATAAGGTATGGGAAAATCTAAAGTAAGTTTCTCTAGGAACTATGCAGGCTTTGAGTACAGATATGCAGATTAATAGTCAACTTCTCAGATAAGGTGAGACTTGAAGGTTTTGTGTGCAATGGAGTAATGACCACATTTAGAGCTTAAGGGAATGAACAGACTAAGTAAGAGTTGAAATTTTATGGAGTAGGGAGAAAGATGTCATTGGAACTAGTTACAAAGCTGTTACAGTCACCCAAACAGGAAGCAATAAGGGCTTGAAGGAGGGCGGGAAAGGAAAGTAGGAGAAAGCTCCACATAGGGCTATGGGGAATGAAACTTAAAACATCCAGGAACTGATTGGATGTCGGAGTGAGCAAGAGTCATCGGTCTTCAATATGGGCCAGCTGGATGGTACGGTTAGGGAAGCCAGGAAAGGAAACCTGTTTGGAGAAAAAGGTGATGAACTGAGCTTTGCATCTGGTTGTTGATCTATTGTAGAAATACTTGTGGATATCTATGATGTGCCAGGAATTTTTCTGGGCTCAGGAATATACCAACAAATAAGATATTGTCCTAGTTATTGAAACGTCTAGAGCAAATAACTAAAATACAATACTGAGTTTAAAACACACAAGGGGCACCTGGGTGGTTCAGTCGGGTAAGTGTCTGACTTCGGCTCAGTTCATGATCTCATGGTTCATGAGTTCAAACCCCACATCAGGCTCTGTGGTGACAGCTCGGAGGCTGGGGCCTGCTTCAGATACTCTCCTCTCCTCTTTCTTCCCCTCCCCCACTCGTGCTCTGTCTCTCTCCTTCTCAAAAATAAATGTTAAAATTTAAAAAACCAAAACACTCCTACAGGGACAATGAATGCAACACAAATTCTACTACGATATGGACTCTGACTTTGCAGTAAAGAATCATTCCATTAAAAATGTCTCTTGACATGAAAGTCTAGAAGCAGAGACCTATTTGGGTCTCTCACCTTCCTCAACACAGCACTGAATATAAGGAATCTTATTACCAAACCACTCCCTTCCTTTGATACCTTTGATACTCTGGTCTCTTTCTTCTAATTACATCAGCACCAGTGTAAAGAGTTGAATTCTCTCTCAGTCTATTCCAGCTAACACATTCGATTCTGGCTCTTGCTGCTAGAAAGTAGGGCAGATATATGAAACTAGGAACAAGTTGCCCCAAGGCTGACCAAAATGGTCAGCACAACCAGGAAGCACTACTTTGTCCTGCCGACCTCAATGATCCCAGAACCACTGAGGCACTCACAAAATGGTGGCTGCTGTGACAGGGAATCCTTGCAGGAAGACTTCATATCATTCCTTTTCTTAGAAGCTTACTACATTCTGATTCAGAGGAAGCCACAAATGCTTCCTCACTACACCTTGTCCCTTTGATAAGAAATACGTCAATCCATCAAGCATTTGTTGAGAGTCATCTTGGTCTCTTGTGTCAGAAAGCAATAGAGAAAAGCGAGTGGTGTGTGTAGATTTACACACAGCCATTGTCTTCAACATCGGGATCTGTTTGCAAAATGTCAAAAACTTGCATCAGAAACAAACACCAGCCCAATAATTCTTTAGGACATATTTTAAGAAGTGCATGACTGAGAGATCGCAGTGCTTCCCCTGGCTTCTCTGCCAGTTCTCAGCTAGCAGCAGGTCAAAAGCTTGTTTCACTGTTACCTTTGGGGAAAGTACAGTAGCCTCCTGATTCCTCTTCCCTAAGTAGGGCCCCATTATTTAAACTTCCTTTTTTTTTTCTAGTAAAAACTTACCTATTGTGCAGCCACTCTAAGAAGAAAGTCAATTTAGGGGCACCTGGGTGGCTTAGTTGGTTGAGCATCTGACTCCAACTCAGGTCATGATCTCGAACTTCGTGAGTTCAAGCCCTTCATCGGGCTCTACTACCAGCCTGAGAGCGCAGAGCTTGCTTTGGATCCTCTGTCCTCTTCTCTCTCTGCCCCTCCCTCATTCATTCTCTCTCTCTCACTCAAAAATTAATAAAATATTTAAAAAAAGAAGAAGTAAGCTATTTAGCTGGCTGGCAGCCAGAACAACCTGACTAGACTACCATGCCAAGGTGCTAACAATGGATAAGATCCCCGTACCCTTCATTGTGCTGTGCTATGTAGTGAAGATTATATTCTACCCATTATTAACCTAAAATTTCTTAGATTTATATAATATATAATTAAAACCATATATATCTCATAAAAATATCACATAATTCCCTGTCACAGTGACTGTATTCACATAATTTACAACCCATATGTCAGTAGACAGTGGCCAATTTGTCACTGTCAACCCTGTTGCATATTATATGCAACTTACCAACAAAACCACTCAGGAAAACTCAACTGACCCACAAATATGAACTGATAAAGAGACAAGATACGTGTCAGTGAAACAGTGAACAGAGCAGCAAACTGACTAACACTCAAGAGACAAAGGCTCCGCCACACTGGGTTGTCTTCATATCTTCTGATGTTGTTTCTTCTTTGCTCTCCACAACAGGTGCTAGATGGCTCTCCCATTGAAGTGACCCTAGCCAAACCAGTGGACAAGGACAGTTACGTTAGGTACACCCGAGGCACTGGAGGAAGGGGCGCCATGCTGCAAGGAGACTACACCTACTCGTTGGGCCATGTTTATGATCCCACCACAACCTACCTTGGAGCTCCTGTCTTCTATGCCCCTCAGGCCTATACAGCAATTCCCAGCCTTCACTTCCCAGGCACCAAAGGACATCTTGGCAACAGGGCCATTATCCGAGCCCCTTCTGTTAGAGGTAACGCTCATCAGCTCTTGCCCACAAATAACTCCACAATGTCAAATGATTTGTACTGCAATAGCCTTAGACAAATTGGATGGGTCCACTGGGAGAAAAGGACTGGAAAATTGTTTATGAAAAATCAAATGTTAGTACATCAACAGTTATAAAAAATCTTTTTTCACATTACAACTGGTTATTGGAAAAATTTGGTCAGGACATAGCACAAAGGAGTCTAATGCATACATCTGATCTTTTCATTGGTGCATAAAGCTTGTACAGACTAAGTAGTTAGCTACTCCCTTATCATTGGCCCACCACCATATTTCAGTCATTTGTGACTCATTAGAAATCTTATAAGCGAAAGCAAGGACGGGCCAATGAAAACCAATTCTGTCAAATAGTAAAAATATGTCAAGACACGTGTATTTGACAGTGACTCAGGGGCATATTCGTATATAAATCAAATTATCATAAATGCATTCTAACAGACACATGACATACTTTCATTGGACTTCCCCCAGAAATATGTGCTATGCCTTCTAAAAAGCCACACTATTGAGGAAATCAACTTATTTCTCCAGGATATGGGGAACTAAATAGTAAAGTCCAAATAGGAAAAAAGACTATTAAACAATAAATATTTCCCATATAATCCTATAAGAAGAAGTCCAAATGTTCAAGCAAGGTTCTGGGCTCAGTTCAAGGAACATAGATGAAAAGGAAACCATTTTTTAAAATTTCTAGTGAACGAGTTCGTCTCTGCTTAATGGGATCCTTCAGAATGGTTCTGCTTGGATGTAGTTAATGCCAAAGGATCCCAGTTCTATCTTCCAAATATGATACCATTCTGGGCAACTTGACAACAAACTTGTATTTAACTCCATCCTGAGGTTTTAATTAGAAGCAAAGGGGCATGCCAGATTACTTGAAAACTATTCTCTTACTGTGTTTTACTATTTTTCAGGAAAACTGAATTGACCATCCTAAGATCTCTAGTCTTCAACAGTCTTACAATTTCCAAAATCGTCATAAAATCACTCTGCCCAAGATTATAATGCTAAAGAAATCATCAGGTTTTCCTCTGGCATAATCTATGTGATGACAAACAATGTCATTAAAATATTATGCATTTGTAATCTGAAATCATGTTATTAAGTAATCCATACATTAAATATAAATTGGCAGCCAGTTGTAATGTAGGAAAAAAACAAAGTCCATTCCAAGGGAAAAAATACCTTATAACAAGAAAGGAAATCAATGAATGAGATTCATGGATGAAGGGTAATCAATTTAATTTTTTTATCACTTTATGCCATCGGTAGGAAATCAAAGTAGCAACACGGCAAAACAATCAATCAAAAGGAATCTACTAATGAAACTCAATGGAAATTTAAGCCTCACATTGACAGACCATAAAACAGAAAATAATGAACTTAAAAACCTGTTTTCTCAAAGTTCATTTCCCGACTGATCATTGGGGATGGAACTATTGGAGAAGCTAGAATTCATTTCTGATTTACTGATCAATGATAAAAATGCAGCTCTTCTTTTAATACACATGGTCATAACACCCTGGGATCTTTAAGTAAATGCCTCCCCAACATTTATTAGTCTGTAGAAAAATAGCAACAAAAGGTTAACTGAAGACAGAAGTTGCAAAATTTCCCTCTGTACCGAAGTTTAAAGTTGCTCGTGTACTTACGGATGACTCTGATAGGATTGCTTTCTTCCCCAGAGTCAAAAAGGAAAAAAAAAAAAAAGACACCTATGGCGACCCCTACCTTTTGTTGAGTTTCATTACATCAGAATCCTAGAGTTTTCTGTGCATCTTCAGGGTGGTAATCAATGGGACTTGGGCTAACTTTTCCATTACAGTAAGATTCAGGGTGATTTTCTGGTGGTTTGATTCAGTTTAATGCCTTCTTACATTCCTAGAAATTTACATGAATGTACCTGTAGGGGCTGCGGGAGTAAGAAGACTAGGCGGCCGTGGCTATTTGGCCTACACAGGCCTGGGTCGTGGATACCAGGTCAAAGGAGACAAGAGAGAAGACAAACTCTACGATCTTTTACCTGGGATGGAGCTCACCCCAATGAATCCTGTCACTTTAAAACCCCAGGGAATTAAACTTGCTCCCCAGGTAGGTCATGTTATCCCAGAGACAATTTCCTTAAGTTAGGCCAAAGACCTTCACTCACTTGTCCTCAAATTATTTGACCTGGTCCCCACTTTGGCCACTGCTTATTTTGTTTTGTTTACATAGACAACGCGGCCAATCAACATGCCCGCTGTTGAGTGTCGCTCTCCCATTTCACACTTCCTAAAAAGTTGAAGAAGTTTGACACCTTGAATAATCTGAACAACTGGAATATGAAGATCCTGAGAGCTATCAAGAATTATCAACCAATACCTTAAATGAAAATAAAGTGAAGCAAAGGCCCTGACTCAAAGTAAATGCCTACCGTGCAGGAATAGGCTAATGCAGAGTAGTCGTGACAGGGAATGACTAGACCAAACAGGACATCTTTTATTGGAAACACTGTGTTGCTTTTTTTTAATGTTTGTTTATTTTTGAGAGAAAGAGAGAGACAGAGATGAGTGGGAGAGAGAGACACAGAATCCGAAGCAGGCTCCAGGTTCTGAGCTGTCAGCACAGAGCCCGACATGGGGCTCGAACCCACAAACCATGAGATCATGACCTGAGCCAGAGTTGGGCACTTAACCGACTGAGCCCTCCAGGCGCCCCAGAAACACTGTGTTTAAGAGAAAACACCACACCACCGATGGTGATATCATTACCCATGTGAACTATGAGACACCATCAGTAGTATCCAATTAAGTCTTCTATAATAATTATAGTTGGGCAGTGATTATGGTGAGTTTTTAATGCTCTCATTCCACAGCTCCACGTTTCCATGTGTCTGCATGAGGCTGTGGTTCTTATTACTGGAAAATTAAAAGTTATAAAAGCGGTTCCACTGTGGAAAATAAATGAAAACAGGATCTATGTTGACCCATAGCCTGTTGCCTGTGGGTGTGCAGTACATGCCATCTGCCTGTAGAGATACTGACCGAAAAAGCAATAACCGGTTGTTCACAGGTGCAGTTTGCTGACCCTACAGGAAACTTCCCTACTCCAGGCCCAAAGGTATAAGCCCCAAGTCAATGGGAGTAGCCTTATGATTGCAATCAAGCAGAAAACTTCGCATTCTAAATGCTCACCTTGAATACGATTTTTGTTGTCTTACACATACAAATTCGTTCATCTAAGGTGTCTGCTTTCCCTGCCCAGGCAATTAAAAATAAAGATGCCTAGGGGCGCCTGGGTGGCTCAGTCGGTTAAGCGTCTGACTTCAGCTCAGGTCATAATCTCGTGATCCATGAGTTCGAGCCCAGTGTCGGGCTCTGTGCTGACAGCTCAGAGCCTGGAGCCTGCTTCAGATCCTGTGTCTCTCTCTCTCTCTGCCCCTCCCCCACTCATGTTCTATCTCTCTCTGTCTCAAAAATAAATAAAAAACATTAAAAATAAATAAATATATAAATAAAGATGCCTATCAGAGTGGGAAACGGCCATCATTTGTTTATTCAAAAACCATTTATTGGGCATCCATCACACACCGAGTACTGTGTTAGGTGCTGTGGGTGGAAAAGAGAATATAATACAGTCTTCGCCATCAAAAATCATAGGGCAATCCAGGAAGAGGATACTGACATGTAAATATAATAATTATATATAATATTATGTAAAAATATAAGTATACATAATTATAATAAAATCCAGTGTCATGATGAAGCCTTGCTCAGAAAACACTAAAGCTTGTCATCCAATCTATCTTGAATTGAAATGTAAAATAAGGAACCCTCTTAAAGAACTAAGATACTTAGAAATCTTTTAAGAAAATAAAAAATAAGTATAAACTCCATATCATAGTTCTATGAGCTGTCATAGTGTGAGGGATAATCTCTGCATCTCATATTAAACCCAGCTTAGAAACTGGTCATGGTTTATACTAATATGTAAGGAACCATCTCTAGCAACTAATGAAAGTTCTTTAGTTTGTCTCTGATTCTCTACAACTATGGCTTAAACATGGAAGGCTACACCAACCCAAACCAACATAGATGGGGCCTTAACAGTTCCGTGGTGGGGTCACAAATGCCCAACAGGAGCAGAGAGACAGGGACTGCCCTGTACAGTCAATAGTTGTAACTTCTTGAGCACCTGCTTGCACACTGGGCACACACAGACAGACACGATGTTTGTGGCTTGCTGGTGCCCAGGAACACTTAGGGAATGCTTTGTAGATGACATGGGATGATGTGGGATGCTGCAAAACCAGGAGTATTAGAAAGGAAAAGTTAATAGAGGAAATAGGAGCAATCTACAAATTTAATACATTGGAAAATGCCCCGCTATTGCAGCTGGATTAGTGTCAGAACAAATGAGGTAAGACCCTCCATGGAGTGAGCCAGGGACATTGCTCTATCCCAAACACGAACTCCTCTCAGACGCAGCCCCGTTTTGCACAGTTTCCTGAATGTGCTGACTCAGGGGAGCATCAGCGCTGGTAGGCCACCAAAAAAGGCTTCAGGATGAAAACAAACTTTTTAATGTGTGCCTTGAGACAAGATTCAGTTTGAGGTAGTGATGAAGGAAAAAGCACGCAGGAAGATTCTAAAATTCCGATCGTTGTAAAAATAGCCAGAAGTGGTGTTTTGCCAGACAAACTTTGCAACTGTCAACACCCATCTGTTAATACTCACCAGGAGCTAGTAACCTATTAAACTTTTTAACTCAATTTTTATGAAAATGTAAAGTGAAAACCCTATTACAAATGACACGAAATAAGAATATATTCTTAGGTTATTTTCTCTAAACCATTATAGACAGAAGGATTGAGGATAATGAGGAGGAAATCCAGCCACACAGTGCTGAAATGTCAATTTTTCTTTAATGGAATAAATACATCAAACAAATCATAAAATTAAGCTATTGGTAAAAAAAAAAAAAAGTTACAGCTAATGGACTGAACTAAAAACGTATTAGAATAAATGGTGTGAAAGTGATTTTTATGAATTAATAGACGTAACATTTTAAATGGAGTTCAAGTTAAGTTCATCTTAAACCGTAGAAGTCATTAAACCATGTGGCATTTTATATTTTCTTACATTGGCTTCAACACTGAAGATTAGAGTTTAAAGCCCTGAAAGCTGGAGAAATAATGTAAATGTGACATTTGGAAGGGAAATCACTTTTTCTTTTTTAACTCTTGTAGATACTAGAAGAAATTTGTCAGAAAAATAACTGGGGACAACCGGTATATCAGCTACACTCGGCCATTGGACAAGATCAAAGGCAACTATTCTTATACAAAGTAACCATTCCTGCCCTGGCCAGCCAGAATCCTGCGATGTGCGTAATGTCCCCTAAATACCTAATCTTATAAGGTTTTAGAATAAGAGTCTCCAGTAAATTAAGTATATTTTGTCACTATCTTTTTTTTTAATGTTTATTTATTTTGAGAGAGACAAAATGTGTGCATGAGCAGGGGGAGGGGCAGAAAGAGAGAGAGGGAGAGAGAATCCCAAGCAGGCCCCTCGCTGTCAGCACAGAGCCTGACACGGGGCTTGATTCCACGAACTGTGAGATCACAACCTGAGCCGAAATCAAGATTTGGATGCTTAACCCACTAGGCAACTCAGGTGCCCCTATTTTGTCACTATCTATAGAAGCTAAATATTTAAGTCTACTATCTACTCAATTTTCATTAAACGCAAATGTTGAGTTGTGTAGTGGGATAGATGTGCCAACCTCTCAAAGGCCCCGCGTTGCATACAGACAATGAAGACTGTGTAGCATCATCAACCAATGAAAAACTTCAGACGTAAAATGTAACAGAATTGAAGACTATCGCCCCTTCTTTTATCTGTGTAGTGCTCAGGTTGAACCATAGGAAGCTTCCATTTTATACATAATAACCCCATGCTCTGTTACCTAAATTTTGGATCCAAGATCCTCTCTGTGAGTGGGTATCACCTCCTCAAGCCTGCATCTGTGCATATTTTAGGATCTCTCCTGTTTCACATGCACAGTAGAAAAGCCATGTAGTTAGTTATGTGTGTGATCCAGGAATGTTATGTCTACCACTGACGTCCTGGGTCAGGTCACAAATCTTCCTACACACACACACACACACACACACACACACACACACGTAGAAGTCTTCAGTGCAAAGAGAATAAAAATCACCCACACAAAATTCCACTATCCGCTCATCTGAAAACACTAACAACCACATAACTTTGGCCCCATGTCAGCCTCTCAAATTTAAATGCCTACCCTGACTGAATATGCCTTTCGCAGCCACCACTTCACACCTCCGAAGCTAAGTGCCTACGTGGATGAAGCCAAGACCTACGCAGCTGAGCACACCCTTCACACCCTGGGCATCCCCACCGATGGGGCCGATGCCCCCACCGCTGCTGCTGCTGCTGCTGCTGCTGCCACTGCTTTCCCAGGTACGGAAAATTCTGCCAGACATGGTGCCCCACCTAGAGTGTTTGGGAAGCCCTCCCTTGGGACCATGGACTCTCAGAGCTGTTTATGACCTCCACCCACAGAAAATATGATTTACACCATCTGTGACCAAAAACACTGTCTAAGTGAGTGAACCATATGGGTGGGACAGAGAGGAGTGATAGGGAGTGCAAGGAAGAAGTGGGGGCCAACCTCAGCTCAGCTTGAGTGACAGCATGATCTCAAAAGAGCCAGGCTCTGAATCTGATTGGCTCGGGTCTTCACTTTTAATAAGAGAGTATGGAACTGCCTATTAAGAGCTGATGTTTACTTGAATGCTCAGGGCACACCAGGCTCTCACCTAAATAAATGTTCAGCATGCTTTATATTATACCAGTAACACTCATGACATTGCAAGAGGTAGCTTGAAGCATAACCCCCATTGTAAGCTAAAGGAACCAAGGACGGGGACGGTGAAGTAATTTGGCCAAGATCAACTGGCTTTTAAGGAGCCCTTGGACTGTCTGCACTTTTCTAATCTTCAATTCAACTTGACTTCTATTACTTTGCTTTCTGAAAGAAATATGTAGACCATATATTTCTAAGTTATTTTAAGTCAAAAACTCTGTGTAAGAGAGAGTCTTACATTGGGATTACATTCAATTGGGATACATTCAATATGTGGATAATCAGCCCTCATTTTATCTGGTCTGTAATTTTGGTCTGGAGCACATGCTATTTGCTCAACGTAAAGCCTATCTGTAGATTGACACACCTTTAGGGTCATATTTAAAAGACTTTCCCCCATTTATTATGTACCTACAACCAATGCCGATAATTAAAAAATGAACCCTCTAGAGATTAAAAAAAAAACAGACAACAAATTTGTTCTGGTTATTTTTCCTTAGCAGTTAGGTTGAATAACTCCATTTTTAGCAATAAAAGTTCATTTCTTTTGAAGAAATTGGTCATGAGTCATACCTCCCTTAAGACCAACTCAGAGATCTGACCGGACCTGGACAGAGGGCATTTCTGTCAATCCATTCATTCATACATTGGTCACGTACAGGCGTGACAACTCTCTATTGCCCACATACGTAACACCTGGGCTCATTCTGGTTTTCTTTTGTTTCTCAAAAATTGAAAATATGTTTTCCATTCTGGCAATCAAGGTTGCAACTGAGAATGTGACTTCAATTCCAACTTTGTTCTGTCAAACATGGAGAAGATGTGTGGTGTGCCCCTGTGAGGTTGCCAGACCAACAGCTACCACTGCACAGGGCAGGTCCCCTGGGCTGTACCGGGGCCACCAGCCCCGTGCTCGCCTGCCACACAACAGGGTGTCACCATGTCAGTCTACTGAGTGTCCTGTGCCAGGGGTCTTGGTTCTTGGAGAAGATGGAGCCCCTATCTTGTGGACAGCTGCACCACAACGCCACCTAAATAACGTACTATAAAAACAAATGGGCCACTGTCAGAACTTTCCAATTGCACATTGGAAAGGATTTACTTTACCTCAGAATGTTTGCTCTTGTCCTCACTTCTGTTCGCTCCCACAAGAAGTAAAAAATATTTAGGGCATGAGAGTTGTCTTGGGGATGCCTAGGACTCTGAGAGCCTCTCTTATAACTTTGCTGTGGAGTCAAGCAAAGAATAATGGGCTCCCAGGGAAGAATCTGTTTAAGATCCAAGTACTCTTGCACTTGGGAAATTAGCCAAGTTGAAGAAGAAAATTCAAAACCCCTAAAATAGAATCTATACACACACACTCTCTCTCTCACACATGTGTATTTTTTACTCACTTATTTAGAAATACAATTTCCAAAGTTAGGAAAGTAATTGGTAACACATTTCTCACATCCTCAGAAGATGTACCGAACTTGAGTAGTGCATTAGTCAGCATTACCAGCCAAAGTGCACAAGCCAAAGACTGGATTTAATCTTTTAAAAAATAGTCCAGCCAGTTTCCTGCCACCACTTCCTGAGAAGCTACCAGAAAGAAATCAATGTGTCTGGGTTGGGATGACCGCCATGGCACATAAACTAAATGGGCCTTTTTTTTTTTTTTTAATCAGGTCCACATTTGTTGCTTAAGTATATTTTTCCCTCTTTCTTGTCATCTGCACACTTTTTTGGATCAGCTCAGAAAAAACTTGATTTTGATCTAAAACATTAACAGAGAAACATTGCTTTTAGACAATAGCTGTTATGCCCTTTTCTCTAGAAGTGGATGTCAATCAGCCACACATGATATTAACATGACCGCTCATGATGACCTCCTCGCCACTCAACCGCCTTGGTTGTCTATGGTGAGGACAAGCCTCATGGCTCCCAGACAGCTTGCTGGAGAGGCAAGATGGTCTTCACCCTCCACGGTTCGGTCTAAATGCAAATATGCCAGGTATTTGCTTTTATGGTGCTACATAGAAACACGTGAAAATGTTCAATATTTTTCCTACTGGTCTACCTAGTCCCTATACGTCCTTCTTGGGTGAAAAAAATGATTTTTTAACATTTCATTTAGGTGAGGGTAAGGGGTACAAAATCAGACCCACAGAGCCGCACCTCTCAAGCCTTACCAGCCTCTCAATCACCCCCTCTCCGTTGTAAATTCTGCAACCCTCTGAAAAAGTTCTAAATCTCAAGCTTTCATTAACTCAGCATCCTGTTACACTTCTGTTTCTCAAACTCTGCCTCCAGTGTTTCCAATCCTGTAAGCGTGAAGTGGTTCTGGCATACATAGTTGACCTCGCTTCAAGGAACACTGTCCCCTAGTCAATGAGTCTAGATATTATCTCTCCTGCATTCAATTTTTTACTCTTTTATTTATTTTTTAACGTTATATTTATTTCTGAGAGAGAGAGAGAGAGAGAGAGAGAGAGGCAGTGTGAGCAGGGGAGGGTCAGAGAGAGAGGGAGACACAGAATCCAAAGCAGGCTCCAGGCTCTGAGCTAGCTGTCAGCACAGAGCCCGATGTGGGGCTCGAACCCACAAACTGTGAGATCATGACCTGAGCCCAAGCCGGGCACTTAACTGACTAAGCCACCCAGGCACCCCTTTTTTAATTTTTTTTTAATGTTTATTTTTGAGAGAGAGAGAGTGAGGAGGGGCGGGGCAGGGTGGGGGGACAGTGGACAGCCTGACACAGGATTTGAACTCACAAACTGCGATATCATGACCTGAGCCCAAATCAGAGGCTTAACTGACTGAGCTACCCCATGAGTTCATTTTGTTAAATAGACATATTAACTTTTGGCTGTAAGTGACATTAAATTTTCATATTCCCAAAAGAAGACAATAAACCAAAGGTAGCACGCATGAATGCCTTTGATGAAGCTTTCTCTGTCCCCTCCAGGGTATGCTGTCCCTAATGCAAGTGCACCCGTGTCCGCAGCCCAGCTCAAGCAGGCGGTGACCCTTGGACAAGACTTAGCAGCATATACAGCATATGAGGTCTACCCCACTTTTGCAGTGACTGCCCGAGGGGATGGATATGGAGCCTTCTGAAGATATCTTTCTTTTAATTTAAGAATAAGACACACACAACTCTATCTAGAAGAATTAAACCTCTCACTCGGTTTCCTTCTGATCACAAGTAATACTTTTCCTAAAGCGATGCCTTTCCTGAGACTCTTTAGCTTATATTAATTGTAGAATCGTGATATGAGATGTATTCCCAGTGAAATCAAATATCAAGAAGCCTTTTGTCTGACTGAAAGCTAAAGGGCCATTGCCCCCAAAGTTGTTTCTCCCAGGCTCCCAAAGGACTTGGGGACGTGTTTCTGAACCTGACAATGTGGAGAGAGATCTGTTAACCAGCACGCGTTCAGGGACTAAGCAGACTTGGGTCAGAAACAACAAAGAGAGGCATGTGAATTCCGGAGTCTTAACCTTGGCTCTTGTCTGGTTTTGTGATACAGAGAGTCACAAACAGGCCGTGGGGGGGGAGGGGGGGGAGGATGCTCTTTGAAAGGCGTTCCACATTGTCCACCACGTGAGGTATGCTCTCAGGCTGGGGTCCGTGAAAGACTGCCCAAGGACTGATGGGGTCAGCATTACTTCTGTTCACTGCACCATGAACAGCATGTCCCTGCCCCCGCAGCCCCTGGGGACCTCCTGGAAATCATTGTGATGTGTTGCAGATAAGGATAAAATGAATCCAAGCCCACTGTCTATGAAACTCATCAGCCTGCACCTCTTCTTCCCTGGACCCCCCATCCTTGCCAAGGGTCCCCCAACACAGTAACCACAACAGCATAAAAGGACTTCTTCTCATTGTAAACATTTTCACTTGTTCACACTGGTTTATTTTCATATCAGTCTCATTTTGCTTGTGCCTAATACCATAAAAAGCCGTATCAGATCTACCGATTAGCACTTATGATGCTTTTTCCTATTCAGCAAATGGGCAGCCAAGTCATTTCAAACAGAAAAGTGAAGATTCACTCTCATTTCTTTGGTCTTTTGCCAGCATCCAGACCACCATCCGGCATTCAGAGACTGTTATATTGATGTGGGGTCAGCCTTGGACTGTCTAACCCACTCACGTTAAATCTGCCAACAAAGCCTCTACCTTTCCTCCCTTCTACTTTCAACAAGTATCAGACAGCTTTACCATATCTGAGCCCTTTCGTCTTGAACCTGTCACAGAAAACCTTACACCCATAACTGCTGATTGATTAGAAGTTGATCCTTAGACACCCAGCCAAGGTGCTGTTTACCAAAATCCTCCAGGAATTTCTCGTGGGGATTCAGGTGCTACAGACAACCAGGATGGAGGGAGCAGAAAGCACTACTTTCTTGCCATACCTATAAATGACTGTGTTTTGTTCAAAACAGAAATAATCGAGGTCTGAACTCCAAACACCTATCACTACTGGTTCAGTCTCGTTAGTAGTTAAGACCCACAGTACCAGAATTGCCATTAAAAAAAAGCCCTCGGCCCCCGTAAAATTCTACGGGACTCAAAGGAAAACATAAACATGCAGACACAGAACAATTTGTCAACTCTTGAGTGGAATCCTGGGATCCAAAGTCAGTCCAGATTCCAATCAAAATCAGCTAAATCCCGATAACAATTAAGAGTCCTTGTAACCTTTCAGTTCAATTAATTCCAATCAGATATCAAAGGCCTCAAGTCTAAGCTCACTCTGAAAGTCCTGGTGCTTTCGGCTTTACATGTTGGTCCTCATGTTCCCTAGGATAGTGGTTCCCAAACTTGACTGCTCATTAGAAACACATGGAAGGCTTTTCAGAATGCCTGTGCCAAGACGGCGCCTCATACCTATTATATTAGAATATCATGGGGTAATAGTCTCAGTACTTTTTAAAGATCTTAGGTGATTTTAAGGTGCAACTAACTTTGGGAATGGGCATAATCTTTGTGTTTCAACCCTGTCCCTTAAGGTCTTCCTTTTTTATTTCACTTCCATTAAATAGAAAAATGCAAGAAAAATTTCTCTAAGTTAAAGAGCCAAATCATATTTTACATATATTCATCTCATAAAAAGGACAAATTTGAATATAATTCATATTGGCTTCAAACTAACTGTTGGACCAAACTAATTTTAAAAATGAGGAAGTGAAAAAATTCCTCCATAAGCAATTTTCAGGTCCAAATCTACATTCCCCTACAGGCCTGCTTCTATACTCAAAAAGAGTAATTATATTGGGGCAAATTCCTACTTAGTCAAAAAAAAGCATTCCAAAATCCAAGAGCAAATGCTTTAACATTCTTTCAAATCTCTGGAAATAGAAAAGAGTCCCTCTTCATGTCCTGTCAATGCAAAATAGAAGGTTTCATCCAGAGGAGTTTTAAATTTAATTAAAATGAATAATTAGTTAACCACAGGAATCCTTTCATGAGAAAAATCAGTATCCTGATAAAATCATGAGGTCTTTTTTTAAGGTTAAGAACAGAAGCTTAAATATACAAAAAATAGCTTAAATATACAAAAAAAGAAAATTACTACTGGAACATCATCTCATTACTTGCTTAAGGAAACATAGGTATTTGTATGTTTACCTCATAAGAATGGATTGTATTCAAGTGAGTAGCTATAGTTTTACTTTTTGCTGAAATTTTACTTCATTCTAATAACATCGAGAGAATACTTTGAATTCCATTAGAACCTATTCATAGAAAGTATCAGTGTGTCTGCAGTGCCGTATGGATTTACTTCTCCCAAATAAGTCATGTAGAACAGCTCCGACTATAATGAGTTTGGAACCTTAAAAAAATGGGATGTTTAAAAATCAACTGTGGGACCAGAGTTTTATTTCACATGGTGTTCACATTTTTGGACATCAGAAACTAGCACCTGTTTGATACCCATCATACCTTGTGCATCAACATCTATTTTTTTGTTGTTGTTACTTCTTACTTCTTACTTCTTGCTTCCTAGAAAAAACTCTTCATAGAAGAAATTAAAATGAGCCAACCAACCAAGTGATAACAGAATACCAAACCAATAGGTTAGGAACATCTAGTAAATTAGGATTGCGTTTCTAAGTTTGGAGACTTAACATCTTAGTGAAAATTAAAATCAACCACTGTTACTTACAAGGAAATGGTACAGCAGTGAGATTAGATATCTATACTCTTACCTGTAAATATGCTGCTTATTCTCCAATTGCTATATTTCTCTCCCACCCATTACTGTAGCTAGAAGACCATCTCTAGCTGTAGCAAGATACGGTTTTCCTGCATAGCGAGTCCTTTCCTCCCACCTGTGCCCAAACCTCGTGTCATGCCAAACCACACTGTGTTTGGGTAAAAGCATGCAAAAATGCTGCTAGAAAGCTACCTCATGTTAAGAAAACATTGACTTCAAAAAATACCTAACAAACAACAATTCCTTGACTTTTAAATGGTGGATGGAGATCAAACTATAGCTGTGTACTGATAACAGTTATGCAGGAAATTAGTTTTAGCTTTACTTAAAAGTTTTTTTTTAAATACATCCTTCCATTCACATTGATTAGCTTTTCATGAATATTGTCTCAATATAATTTTCAATTTATGTTCATTTTCACCGTATGTTTTAAATGACTGTTCTCTAGTTCTGCCGTGGACAACTGGGTCGCAGCTTGAATCCGTGGGGGACAGGGAGATTCTCTAGGGCGGCTTTTCAAGAATAAGGGTTAGTAAGGAAAGTATTTTGAGTAAACTTTGTATCCAAAGCTACGAAGTTTGATAAAACATGTTAATGTTGTGTAGCTCCAGGACCAGCCAAGTTTTCCCCAAAGTACCTTACAACTAACAGCAAACAGTGTGCCCCAGGGTTCACATAAGGCCATGGTCATCAACCCCTCCTTGACTTCATTCATACAGAAGTACCCAGGAGATGGAACAACTTCTATCTTTTTATATCTTGAGGATACATTTTTACACATCGTAGATACCTCTGTCCAAGACAAAACTGAGATTCAAATATGACACTTTAAGTGAACTTTGTGATAAATAGTTCTATAAGAAAACATTAATAGCAAAATTTAGGAAGTTTAATATACTTCTTGGAAGACAGAGAAACTAGGCACCCAATACTCCTTCCTGGCAATGAAGAGTTATCTACTGCATTTTGTTGAACTGATCACCAGTTATGATGTTGAAGTTGTACTTCATCCTAGTGACGTCTTGAAGATGCTTTGAGCTTTACAAGAACATCGTCCTAGAAAATGTCATGTATCCACCAGGATAGATGTCTGCTCTTGTCAATGTTAGAACAGAGCCAAGCACGTCCTGCTCTAATGAATAAAATGATCAGAGAAATGAGACTTTCCGACCTGCATGCCAGATCACCTTGCTTATGGAGTGGAACATACAGAAACTTTTTTCAATAAAAAATCCATACAGAATATTCTACTGAATTCTACAGAAAATTCTACAGAAAATGTCTGTTTTAAAAGCCAGCCTTTTCTTACAATGTTTCTACAGGAAGTAGAATGTGTGAGTTTAATAGGGAGAACGGTGTGTATCTTGAATACATAGACTCACTGATGGGAGAATGTGAACTTTACACGTCCCCAAGTCACCTCGGTTTTGAAGAAATGATAAAAAGAAAACCTTATACTTCAGCTAACGTGAAAAGAAATTTGTAACCAACCTAGAAGGGAAAAATAATTCACTTATTTGCCTGGAGACCAGAAGCCTCCATTCATTCGAACATGCCTGGAATGAAGTCTAGAACCCTTCTGCACCTTCCTCTCCCACTCTTCTCCTGTTCGGGGAGATAAATCAAGAAGGGTATGCCTTGCTCTCTCCTTACTTTGTCTACAGGAAGGGGAGGTGCCGAGAAACAGCACTTTAAAGAAAACAAGCTTCCTGCAGGGACTTCTTGGAGACTGAAGTATGTCAACCCCACTCAGGTGAACAATGTCCCTCTGGGATGACAGTGTGTTCTGTTTGCGGGACAGTTGTGTTTATCCGTGTTAACAGTAACTCTTCAGACTCACAAGTGTGTCCCAGTTTAGACAACAAATTATACAGTGACCTCATCTTTATGGCTCCTTTTTTTTCCTTTTCTTTCCTTTTTCTTTTTTTTTTTTAATCTTACAGAATCAGCTTCATCCTCTCCAGAACAGGTGCACATTAAATGAAAGAGCCCAAGTGACTTCTTTCTGACTGAGGTAGGAGCAAAGAGAGACAGAGAGAAACATGTTGTCTTCTCCTATACGATTGCCCTTAAACCACTGCCCACCCAGCGACCCCAGGGACAACCCCCTTCTGGTCCTGGTTGTCCTCCCAAAGCTCCCGGGCTCTGGGTCCTGAGCTCTGCCACCGGGGTCACACGGGACAGGGGACAACCCGAGAGATAGGCCATTCGGCAAATCTTGGAGGATTTGCCGGTTCCTTTCTTCCTTAACCCAATCTCCTCACATTGCAAACCAGAAAGAACTTCCAATGTAAACCTTCATCTTAAAAGTCACGTTGCCTTTTGCCTTCCCTGTTTTATAGATTTGCTCAAACATTTGCATCTCACTTTGCCATTGCTGTTGCTCATGAACTAGCCTCATATAAAGTTTTAAATATTTCTTAGTGAATAAATAAAACATTAAAAATTTTAAAATAAAAAATTGGGGCGCCTGGGTGGCTTAGTCGGTTAAGCGTCCCACTTTCGCTTAGGTCATGATCTCTTGGTTCGTGGGTTCGAGCCCCGCGTCGGGCTCTGTGCTGACTGCCAGCTCAGAGCCTGGAGCCTGTTTAAGAGTCTGTGACTCCCTCTCTCTCTGACCCTCCCCTGCTCACACTGTCTCTCTCTCTCTCTCCTAGAAATAAATAGAACATTAAAAAAATTTTTAAATAAATATTTCTTAGTGGAGAATAACATTGACAGATACTTTCCTTTTTATATAACCTTGTTTTTACTCTTTCATTATTTTCTTCACCAATATTAAGGATTAAACAATTATAATCTCTATTGCTATAAACCACAAGCGTCTACTTTATAGAAAGTATGATCAGTCTGTATTTATGATGCACCTTCTCTTTGCCAGAGACTATAAATGGGGGTGTATGTATTTCCACAGTGCAGTACATGGTCTAGTGATCCACTCTGCATTTTTGTAAACTGAGTGTAATTGCACTTAAATTCACCAGTTGGTAGATTTTGTTCACTTAGTCAGAATCCTCCAAATTAAATCAACTCTGTTCTCAATTTTAAGTTTCAACTATTATTGCCAAATACACAGTGGGTACAGTAAGCCTTTTTAAAGATTAACTCTTGACCTATTATTATTGCGATTTAAGTAGAATGAGTTTTCAAAGATTTTTCCCGGGAGAAATATTAAGTTAAAAGATAGTGCAAAAAATAAGAAGAAACAATCTTTGTTAGCAGTTCAGAAGATTTAAAACATACATCAGCAGGGCACCAGGCTGGCTCAGTCGTTTGGTGAAGCATGTGACTTGATTTCAGGGTTGTGAGTTCGAGCCCTGCTTTGGATATAGAAATTACTTAAAAATAAAATCTTAAAAAAATAGTTCTAGTTGCTCTGTACCCTCACCAGCACATGATACAGGCAGTTTTATAAAACAAAACAAAACAAAACACATCCTTTAAAATGTGGAATTGACAAGTTCACACATCGAATTATGATGTTAAAGACCAGGTACCCAGTCTTTGTTATTCTCTTGAAAACATCTTGTTATTACCGATTTCTCTATTCTAAATATACTCATGTTTATAAAATCCAAAAACCTTTTTAACAAGCCTTAGCTATACCTATATGGCTTGCAATAAATGATTTGTAACGAAGTATACATGCTCTTTTTAAATGTAAGTTTTATTTTGAAATTTGGCACTTTTTACTGTAATTCCTAGGAGATGTGGGGGATCTTAGGATAAGAGCAGCAGATAAGTCTATTTGCATTAATCCATCATTGCCACTGGTTTAAATATTTAATGTAGTTATTGTGTCTACTCCTTCATGAGTTCTTTCTTTCCCACTTCTCTCACTGCAAGATACCAGCCAGATACCCTTACCCTCTCCCAGCAGAAAAAATGACTGCAACAAAATATGTTTCTAGTTTCCAGGTGTTACACAATCTCTTGCTTCTTTTCCTTTCTGTTAATGTCGACTTGATTTTTGTGACATTAGTTAGCTGAGGTACCAAAAAAAAGAGAGAGAGAGACAAAAACAGTATTAAGAAATGTGCATAAAGCACTTATTTTTGTACTTTGAGTACCATGTTTTATAGGACCCTGATGTATCTGAATATACTAAGTAAAATGACAACATCCATTCATTGGGACAATGATCATTGGTTTGAAAGACGTAAACGTAACGGGGGCATAGAGTGGTGAATGACAAGAACTGAGAAGTAATGCAATATTTGATGATGAGTGTAATTTCAAGATGACAAGATGATTTCAATTGAATTTTTATGTAACCTGATAAAGTTTCAATAAGTTCCAACTTGAGTTGCCTATTTATTTTCTCTTTCCCGAAAACTACAGTTTTACCCTTCTTGAGTAAATACCTAAATGGTAATGACCTAAAATTGCAGATATCCTTTTGGTGATTTCTTTACATTTGCATCTTTGATAAGAGTTCCCTTTGGTCCATCTTCTGAGGGTAAATGTGACTTGTAACAGTGAAGTGCATTATTTTCCAATCGACAAGGAAAACAAGAGAAATGCCCAGAAACGACAAATAATAAGAAAGCGTGACTCCAGAGAGGTCAGTGGGCTCTGAGGTCAACCTTTGCCCTGGGGCATGTGCTGATCCCTAATGGAAAAGAACAGAGGTCACAAACTATCCCTCAAAGGCCAGATCCAGAGGCCTGGTTTTTTGTTGATCCTTGAGCTAAGAAAGTTGTTATCTTTTTAAAGGACTGAGCCAAGACATTTTTTACATTTCAAAAGGTTGTTTAAACATAAAGGAAAAATCTGTGACTCGACCATAGGTGGCCCATTGAGCCTCAAATAGTTACCATCTGTCCCTTTAGAACAAGTTTGCCAACCCTGCACTGAGCCAACACCACGTATTTTGACTTCTGTTACAGGGAGCACCCCACTTCTAAGTACTAACCTCCAAATTCGCTGGGATTGGGTTTAGCTGCCGGTGACAGTATCAAAAATGGCAGCAGTTTAAATAAGGTAACAACTTATTGTCACTTGTCCCACAAGTCCCAAAAGTAGTACAATGCTGGTAGAATGCTTCACAGTGTTACAAACAGAAAGTCTCTTTTTGTCTCCTTACTTGTAGGACCCCGATCTCGTGGTCTACAATGATGTACTTACCCTCAAGAAGGACAGAGGCAGATAGAAACCAGGAGAGGAAAGGGCACCTAAGCTTTCCCTTAAGGAGATTTTCTGGAAGTTGCCACACTTCACAGTGGCCTACATCCCACTGGGCAGAACTTAGGCACATGGCCACACCTAGGTACATGAGAGGATGTGAAAGGTAGTCCTTAACTGGGCAACCATAAAAAGGTATTTTGCTATGAAAGAATGGAATGATGATTATTGAGGAGAATGAACAGGGCTTGCCACAAATATTTACATCACAGGAAAGGTGTGAAGGTGAAACAAAGTATGGCACATGGGATCATCGGGCACTGGGCTTGGGACCCCTTCCTTCACCAACGAAAAGCAGACTGTTCATTTAGCTCAGAATTTCTCAAAGTTTTATAACCCATTGAAGGCACATTTGTAGTATGGATGATTCCACGGACCCCACCTCCTGGTTTTCACACTGTTGTATAATCTCCATCTGTAAGGCAGGCTAGCCCTGGCTGTGGCCTGCCTCTAATGACTAGAATGTGGGTCGTCTCTTCTAAGATTAGGTTAGAGCAGACTATGCTCCCCATCTCACTGGCCTCTCTGGGTCTTGCTCACTCACTCTGGTGAAGCCAGCTGTGCTATGGAAAGGGCCATGGGGCAGGAAAGGGAGGCAGCCTCCAGCCAACAGCCTGTGAGGAACCAAGGGCTGCCCACAATCCCATGACGGGGCTTGGGAAGCAGGTCCTGCCTCAGTAGAGCCTTGACAGACCAGCTAGTGCAGTGAGCGCAGAGGAGGAGAGAGTCTTGGAGCCCAGAACAAAGATGTCCACCCTACAGGAACTGTGAGATGATGAATGTATTTTAAGTTTGCTAAGCTTCAGGGGCGCCTGGGTGGCTTAGTCGGTTAAGCGTCCCACTTTCGCTTAGGTCATGATCTCGCGCGGTTCATGGGTTCGAGCCCCGCGTTGGGCTGTGTGCTGACTCCCAGCTCAGAGCCTGGAGCCTGTTTCAGTCTGTGACTCCCTCTCTCTCTCTGACCCTCCCCTGCTCACACTGTCTCTCTCTCTCTCCTAGAAATAAATAAAACATTAAAAAAAAAAGTTTGCTAAGTTTCAGGATAATCTGCTGTGAATAACAGATAACAAATACAAGAGCAAAAAGTTATAAAGTTACAGCAAGTGCAAATATGTTTATCAGCAGAGTCACCGAGGCTCTTATGCAAAATCAGAGAAACCAACCCAATTTTTTAAAGTTTCTATTTGAACTCCAGTTAGTTAAGATACAGTGTTATATTAGTTTCAGGCGTATAATATAGGCATTCGACATTTGCATACATCACCCTGTGAAACCAACCCAATTTTTTAGTTTATGAATAACTTGCTATTGTCAGTATGCAGGAGCATATGCTCAATGCTAAGGAGAATAAAAGCTAAGGAAGTAGTACATACCTCGTAGGAGGTGCTCACAAATGCAGATTGAGTGGGAAGAAGAAAGGAAGGGAGGGATGGATGAAGAGAGAGAGTGAAGGATGCAGGGAAGCAGAAAAGGAGGGCAGGTGGAAGGAGAGGAGGGAGGGAGGGAGAGAGGAAATGAAGAAGGGGAAGGGAAGGGATGGGAAGAGAAGGGGAGATATTAACTTATTTCTATCTCACTGTATTTTCCTCTTTCCTCAACAAGCCCATCTATCACTGCCTCAATAAAAGTATCTGGACAAACATCAAACAGAGTCCATGCGAGTCTTTCTGGCTCTGGTCTTCCAAAAGCCTTAGCAATTCAAAGAATTTACAGGGTTTTCAGAGGAAGTTAAAGACTGGAAGAAAGTGATTTATGGTAGAGACAGAGTATCGTGGAAAAGCAAGGGGAGGAATGCATGTCTTCATCCCCAGATAGAATGGGGACAGGAAGAGAGGGAAGAAAGAGATCTAAGAGACAAAGCAGATAGGGAATCTGGGTCCAGCCCCACTCCGATGCAGGATACCGACGATTGTAGCACAATCACAAGAATGAAGGATGAATGTTGGTGAGTTTTCGCTTGTACCTGCTCCACGCGATAGGAACTCAGTCAAAAATCAAGTTAGGTTACAGAAAATTATTTTTTTTCCTTCATGCTTGTGTTTGTGTACTGAGAGCTGCTGATCTAACATTCAAAGTCCGCCTCAACAGAGTTCCAATGGTGCTTTTTTTTTTAAATGTTTTTATTTATTTCTAGGAGAGAGAGAGAGACAGTGTGAGCAGGGGAGGGTCAGAGAGAGAGGGAGTCACAGACTGAAACAGGCTCCAGGCTCTGAGCTGGCAGTCAGCACAGAGCCCGACGCGGGGCTCGAACCCACGAACCGCGAGATCATGACCTAAGCGAAAGTGGGACGCTTAACCGACTAAGCCACCCAGGCGCCCCCCAATGGTGCTTTTTAATTCCATGCTTCCTCGCAGAATGGCTAAGAGACAGGCTTCAGAATGAAGTCTGCTCTGCCAATTACCAACTGTTGGAAACATGGGAAAAACTTAAACTGCTCGGTTCTCGTTCCTCATCCATTAAAGAGAAATTATAATATCTCTTTTAAAGGGTTATAAGAATTTTTTGAGATAATGTACATTAGAATACTCAGCATAGTGTTTGACATGGTAAGAAGCAAATAAATAGAAGTTATTATTACAAAACTCTACAAATATAACACAGGATTCTGATGGAAATTTCTGGGTTCCCTTCTCTGAGGAACAAGTGAAAATTGGGCTCACAGACTTGTGGTGCTGTACAAACAAGTAATCCAACCGCTGTCTATTTCTCCCACTGATTACAACAGAAAACTCTAGCAGGCACCTTAAGGTGGAAAAGTCAAAACTTGAAGATTGATGCATAACGATAGTGAGCTTCTGGGTGTGTTTTTTTTCTTCCTCCTTTATCTCCTTAGGATTTAACCTGAGGGTAACAAAGTTTTTTTGTTTTGTTTTGTTTTTTGTTTTTACAGATAGTTTATTGTCAAGTTGGTTTCCATATAACACCCAGTGCTCATCCCCACAAGTGCCCTCCTCCATGCCCATCTCCCCCCTCCCCCCAACACCCATCAGTCCTCAGTTTGTTCTCAGCATTCAAGAGTCTCTCATGGTTTGCCTCCCTCCCTCTCCACCACTATGTTCCCCCTTCTTCTCCCCCATGGTCCTCCATTAACAAAGTTTTACAAGGATGAACACTAAAACCTCCGAGAGAAAGCTCCCTTTCTGACCAGAGGCCCAGGAAAGGAAGCACCAGACAGAGGCGAGGAGGGCACAGGATGGTCTTTATTTTTTCCTTTTTTATTCTCTTGGTTTTTTTCCTCCCTGCCTTGCCCACCCCTGACCTCCCCGCGAGAATGCAGTGGCAGCGGCAGCACAGAGACCCCCAGAGGAGACTTGTGTCCAGGCAGAGGAGGAAGGGTGTGGAAAGAATCCTCATTTTTACTCTTTTGCCTTGCCACTTTACCCAGCAAGCAGAGCAGCTGAGCAGAGCTGCAGGAGAACACAGGAAGACAGAACTCTGAGAGAAACACATCCTTTTAGCCCAAGAGACCAAGCAAAGGAGTCCCAGGAGACAGAACATGAGAGAAATCCCAGGAAGGAGAGCAAGGAAGGGACATTCCTAAATGTGTGTATTAATGGACATAAATTCCAAGTTCACCCCAGGCTGCACATACTCAGGAAAAAAAACCCAAAAAACTCAAAAAGACATGCCCAAGATCATGGCCAGAGATAAAGGAGTCTATTTCATAATGATAAAGGAGTTAATTTGAAGAAGACAGGACAATCTTAAATGTTTATACACTTAATAATAGAACTTCAAAATACATGAGGCAAAACCTGAAAGAATTAAAAGGAGGGATAAACAAATGCATGATTATGGTTGGTGATTGAAATAGTATTCTCAATAATTCATGAAGGAAATAGAAAATCAGTGAAAATATGAAAGATTTGAAAAATGCGGTCTACTAATTTGACTTAATCCACATTTCTAGACTACTCCACCTGACAGCAGCAGAATATATTTTCCTTTCAAATGTACAAAGAATATTTACCAAGATAGATCATATTTGGGGCCATAAGAGAAATCTCCATGAATTTAAAAGAATCCCAGCCATACAGAATATATTCTGATCACAATAGAATCAAACTGAAAACCAGCAACAGAAAGATATCTGGAAAAGGGTGCTTGGTTGGCTAAGTCAGTAGAGCATGTGACTCTTGATCTCAAGGTCATGAGTTCAAGCCCCACACTAGGGATGGAGCCTAGTTAAAAAACAAACAAACAAAAAACACCACACACACCCAAAAGCAAGGTATCTGGAAAATACCCAAATATTTAGATACTAAGTGATATACTTTTCAAAAAAAAGGTCAAAGAAAAAATTAAGAACATATGTTGAACTGAATGAAATGAAAACTCAACATATCAGAATATTTGGGATACGACAAAGAAGTACTACAAGAAATTTATAACACTAAATACATATATTAGAAAGTCTCAAATCATTTTTTTAATATAGAAAAAGAGGGCAAACTAAAACATGCAGAAGGAAAGAAAGAATAAAGATGAGAATGAAAATTAATGTAATAAAAACCAGGAAAACAAAGAAAATCAGTGAAATAAAAACCAGGAAAACAACAAAGAAAAAATCAATGAAACCAAAAGTTAGTTCTTTGATAAATTAATAATATTAGTAAGCCTATAGCCAAACTGATCAGGACAAGAGGAGAAAAGACAACAAATTAGTAATACACCACTGATTCTGTAGATATTAAAAAGATAACAAAAGAAAATTATGAATATATTAAAAGAAATGGAATAATTTACAAAATGGGTAAATTCCTTGAAAGACACAAAATTGCCAAAGCCTAATCAAGAAGAAATAGATAGCATGAATGACTTTTAACGAAATTAAACTTGTAGATAAAAACATCCCCACAAAGACCCTCATGTCTAGATGGTTTTACTGATGAATTCTCCCAGATATTTAAGGAATAAATATCAATTCTATGCAAACTCATCTAGAAAACTGAAAAGGAAGGAATATTTTCCTGTTCATTCCATGAGACTAGCTTTACCCCAATACCAAAATCAGACAAAGAAACTTTAAAACCTTCTGATCATGGGGTGCCTGGGCAGCTCAGTCAGTTAAGCATCCGACTTCAGCTCAGGTCATGATCTCGCAGTTCGTGGGTGCCAGCCCCGCGTCAGGCTCTGTGCTGACAGCTCAGAGCCTGGATCCTGCTTCCTATTCTGTGTCTCCCTCATGCTCTGCCCCTCCCCCACTCATGCTCTGTCTCAAAAATAAATACTACAAAATTTAAACATAAATAAATAAACATTAAAAAAAATTAAAACAGATGGATTTTAAAAGACCAAACTTATGATCATAATAATGTTCAGCCCTGGAGGAATTAAAGAGAACTTCCTCACAATGATGAAGGGCATCTACAAAAAACCCACAGGTAACATTACATTCATGGTGAAAAACTCTGGGCTTTCTCCCTGAGACCAGGAACAATTCTACTGCTTCTTTCCAGCACGGTGCTGGAGATTCTTGCCGGTACAATAAGGTAAGAAAAGAAATGAAAAGAATTCAGACTGAAAAGAAAGAAATAATGCTGTCTTTATTCAGAGTCAACATGATAGTCTAGACAGTCAGTTACCAACTTATGACAACTCGACTTACAATTTCTCAACTTTACATGGTGAGGGAGCTATTTGCAATTCAATACAACCATACTTGACGTTTTGAATTTTGAGATTTTTCCTGGGCTAGCAATATGCAGTACAATCCACCCTCCTGATGCTGGGCAATGGCAGTAAGTCACAGCAGCCACACAATCACAAGGGTGAACAACCAATCACTTATAACTCTTCTGTAGCCATATGCCCATGATGCTTTTCACTTTCTGTACAATATCCAGTAAATTACATAAGATATTCAACATTTAATTTTAACACAGGCTTTGTGTGAGGTGGTTTTGCCCAACAACTGTAACTGTTCTGAGCACATTTTAAGGTAGCCGAGGCTAAGCTATAATGTTCAGTAGGGTAGGTGTATTCAATGTATTTTCAACTTACGGTATTTCCAACTTACATTGAGTTTATCAGGATGTAAACCCATAAGTTGAGAAAAACGTGTATAGAAAACCTGATGAACTCTACTAAAAAGCTCAGAGAACTAATAAGGGAGTTTAGCAAGGTTACAGGACAGAAGAGTTTTGTATTATTATACAAAAAGAAATATTTCTATATACTACCAACAAACAATCCAAGTTTGAAGTTTAAAGAGCAATACAATTTGCAATATCATTAAAAAGTATGAAATATATAGGGCTAAATATGACAAAAGATGTAAGAGACCTGTATAATGAAACTACAGAATATTTCTAAGATTGATTAAATAAAAATTAAAGAAAACCTAAATAAATGGATAGATATACCATGTTCACGGGTTAGAAGACTCAATGTGGTTAAAATACCAATTCTTCCCAAATTGATCTGATTTCAATGCAATCTCAACCAAAATCCCAATCCCAAAAATCATTCAGACAGTGACAAAATGATGCTAAAATTCTACAGAAACACATGTAGAATAAGCTAACACAGTTTTGTAAAGAAAAACAAAGTTTGAGGTCACGTACTACCTGATTTATAGACTTCTCCTAAAACTCAAGTAACCAAGACATTGTAGCATTGTTGTCAGGATAGTGAACTGGATTGGTAGAACCAAACAGAATCCAAAAATACACCCACACTTTATATAGACAACTGACTTTTCACTAGGGCTCAAAGTCACTTCAGTGGAGAAAGGATAGTCTTTTCCATAAATGGTAATGACACAACACTTATATGTAAAACAATACATTTTGATCAATACTTTACACCCCACATAACCACTAAACGCAAAACGGATCCTAGAATAAAATTTAAAACCTAAATCTAAAAGCAGTAAAAGTTCTGGCCAAAAAAATTAAAATAAAATAAATAGGAGAAAAACATTGTGACCCTAGAATAAACAAACAGTTCTTAGATACACAACTAAAAACATAGTCCATAAAAGAATCAATTGATAAATTGAATATCAAAACTAAAAACTTCTGTTCTACAAAAGAAGGTGAAATAAGTCACAGACTAGGAGAAAGATCTTTGTAAAGCAGGTGTCTTATAAAGGATATGTATCCAGAATATGTAAAGCATTTTCAAAACATAACACAAAGGAAACAATCTGATAAAAATTAGGCAAAAGTTGTTAACGGACACTTCACTGAAGTATGTACAGATGGCAAATAAGCACATTTTAAAATATTCAATATCCTTAGCCATTACGGAAATGCAAAGTAAGACTGTGAGAGAGATGTACATGTATGGGAATAGTTAAAATGAAGGACAGACCATACCAAGTGTTGCCAAGCATGTGGAAGAGTTGCAATTCTTATACACCTGCTGTTGGGAATGTAGAATGATAAAGCCAGTCTGGAAAACAATTTGGTAGCATCTCAAAGTTAAATGGACACTCACCAAATGATCTGGCCAAAGAGAAATGAAAGCTTCTTTTCATACAAAAACTTGTGCATGACTGCTCCTACCAGCTTTATCTGTCACAGCGAAACATCTACCCATTTAATAGAATATGACTTACCAAGAAAAAAGGAATGATAGGGCACCCAGGTGGCTCAGTCTGTTAAGCATCTGACTTGATTGTGGCTTGGGTCATGATCTCATGGTTTGTGAGTTCAAGTCCTGCATCAGGCTCTGTGCTGACAATTCAGAGCCTGCTTGGGATTCTCTCTCCCTCTCTCTATTCCTCCCCTGCTCGCTGGTTCACATACACTCTCTCTCAAAATAAATCAACTAAAAAAAAATAAGAATGAACTATTCATTTGCTACAACATGGATGAATTTAAGATTATATTGGATGAAAGAAGCCAAACACAGAATAGCACATACTACATTATTCCCTTTTCTAAAATTCTAGAAAACACAAATTAATCTCTACTGACAGAAAACAGGTCAGTAGTTGTCTGGTGTTGAGGTTGGGAAGGGCAGGATTACCAAGGAACACCAGGAAGTGTTTGCGTGATCAATATGTTTACTGTTCTAAATGTGGTGATGCTTTCACGGGTACATAAATACACCAAAACTTATCAAATGTTTAATTTAAATATGCATGGTGTACTATATATCAAATCTAACTCCATAAAGATGCTTTTAAAAGTTAAATACATACCTATCATATGATCTAATTTATACCTAGGTATTTTTTTAATGTTTATTTAGTTATGGTGAGAGAGAAAGAGAGTGCAGGCAGGGGAGGGGCAGAGAGAGACGGACAGAGAGAATCCTAAGCAGGCTCCAGCATGGGGTTGGACAGAGCCTGACATGGGGTTTGAACTCAGGGACTGTGAGACCATGACCTGAGTGGAAATTAAGAGTCAGAATGCTTAACTGACTGAGCTACCCAGGCGCCCCTCTCTCTGTAGGTATTGACCCAAGAGAAACAAAAGCATACACCCATAGAATGACCTATACATGAATGTTCGTAGCAGCTTAATAACTAAAAGAAGCCCATTCATCAACAGATGAATAAATGCAAAAAGAAATTTTGACTCATTTATACCAGGAATGTTGCCCAGAAGTAAGTAGAGTGAATTATTGATATGTGCTATGACAGATGCATCTCAAAGTAAGGATGCCATGTGAAGGAAGCCAGACAAAGAGAGAGAACATACTGTGTGCTTCCATTTATATAAAATTCCAGAATATGCACACCCTCGTGCAGTGAGAGAAAGCAGACCTGTGGCTGCCTGAGGGAGAGAAGACTGATGGACAACCAGGCAGCGGCAGAAGACGTTGGAGGGGATGGCTAGGTTCATCGTCTTGGCTACAGTGCTGGCTTTGTGAGTAAACATCAAAACTTATCAAGTTGTAGGACTTGATTGTGTATAGTTTATGAGGTCAACAAGCCCTCTATATAAAAATAAAACTTTAAAAATGGGTATGAAATCATAAAAGCAGCAGGGGAATTAGAGACCTCAAGGATGAGGGTTCACTGATCTGGGTAGAAGAAAGATGAGTAGAAAAAAAAAAAAAAAGGAAAAATACTGGCTCAGCTTATTGCTGTGGAACCACCAGTAAGTCCTCTATCACTTCTGGGCTCTGTGTTTCGGGTTCTGTGATGTGAAATGGCTGGACGTGATGCTCTTTAATATTTGTTCCACTTCTAAAGGCTACACTACATGGTCTTTACTCGTTGACATTGGGATTCTTCAAAACAGACTTCAAAGAGACTTCCAGTGTGCTTTCTTGAGAACCTTCAAAATTCACACCAATGGAAGAGATAGGCCTGGCTCACCCTCCCTATTTCTGGTCCCCAGGGAAGGGACCATAGCCTCCCCAAGCTTAGCTGGATGGTGGGACAAGGGCCCTGGGCGGTGAAACATTTTTAAGGCAAGCCTTATCTACTCTTGGTAACTGCTGCAGGCTTTCGACTCCACTGATATAATCCCAGAAATAACCTTAGGCTGTTCTAATGAGAACACAACCGGGGAGATCTAGCTTTGAGAGGTCATTACCCTCTCTGACCTGCTCTTCCAAAGACATGGGTGAGTTATATTAGCCTACCCTCCATCTGGCAGTTATGAAAATCTAAACGCGTGTGTGTGTGTGTGTGTGTGTGTGTGTGTGTGTGTGTGTGTGGTTACATCGTAACTTATTAGTACTCAGCCCTGAGGTCTGTTGGCTTGCTTTTTCTGATAAGACCTGGGATAAATCGTGACCCTTGGCTTGTATGACTGGTTTCCTGTTCCAGGCTGTGGACTTTATTGTTAGCCTAATGTATCTCTGCTAAGTGCCCTGGGAAACCTTTCCAATGTCCAACCACAGCCCCAACCCCTGATCAAATGCACGAGATAAAACATCCAATTGAATGCCAATGTGACAGCCAAAATTTTCTGAAGCTTGTGGACTGGGCAGAGTTTAGGACAGAGCTTCAGCTAATGATGGCATCTGCTTCTCTTCTACACTAGAGAAATATACTAAAGGTGCATAATCTTGATCTAGCTCTCAAGTGCCAGTTTCAATGCCAGAGGCCGACGTGGGAGTCAAGTGATGGCGGTTCTAGTCCCACGTTTACTATGAACTTAACCTGTGTCCTTGGCCAAACTGTGAAGGTGCCTGGGGGGGGGAGGGGGGGGCTCAGTCGCCTCCTCTGTGCAATGAGACCAGGTGCTGCCCACTTTATTGCCTCGAGGAACCAGTTGGGTAATAACTCAAATGAATGAAGTGCCCAAGGAGGACTCTGGAGAATAGGACTGAGCCTTAATGAATTCAAGTTTCATTACAACTGAAAAACAATAAAATGTATGTGAAACAAAACCTGCCTGTGGCCTCCAGCTGACTCTGCTTTCAAAGATCACTAAGGTCTACTCCATCCCTAAAAGCCTAAGGCTGTCCAAGCCAACACAGGACATCGTGTGTGTGGTAACTTAGATCAAGTGTGACATCCAGTGGTCTACTTGGCTAATGACACTTAGAGACTTTGGACCAGGCTGGGGAATTCTGACCTGAAGGCATTCATCTTGCTGAAGGGACTTCACTTCAGGAAAGGAAATCGGAACTCACAAATGTTCTCTGCTGTGTTGCGGGCCCTGTGAAAGGAATCTTCCCCCATGAATCCTACCTACACTCCACAGCAACTGTGAGACCTCTATTACTGCTCCCCCACCCCCTCCGCCCCAAACGGGTAAGAAACAGAAAGAGGCAAAGAAGAAAACCAACTCAGCCAGCTAACTTGCCAAGCTTACAAATAGGAGACTGTAAACATAATCTGAGGCCTGTATCCGTGCTGGGTGATCATTCTGGGATATCAGAGGACCAGCTTACAAACCGCTGTTTTCTAAATGGGGGACTTAGTCTGAGGAAGTCATAGGATGCCAAAAAAATTAACTACTTGGGGACACGGCTGAGGCTGGAAACCAGATCTTGCAGAAGATCCACCAATTAATTTTCCCATAATTAATTGTCCATAATAGAAATACCCTTAGCTCCATCAAGGCCTCTGAAATACAAACTGGTCACGAAGACCCTTGGCTTTCCTTCAAAGATGAGCCCTCAGTCGTTCTTACAATTGGCATTAGCAATGAGCTTGCTAACTGCTTTATATCAAGAGTTGGCAGCAGAAAGGAGGCAAAAGATCAAAAATTATAATGGGGGGGGCATCTGGGTGTCTTAGCTGGTTAAGCGTCCTGCTTTGGCTCAGGTCATGATCTCCTGGTTTGTGGGTTCAAGCCCCACATCAGGCTCTATGCTGACAGCTCTGAGCCTGGAGCCTGCTTCCGATTCTGTGTCTCCCTCTCTCTATGCCCCTTCTCCACTCGCACTGTCTCTGTCTCTCAAAAATAAACATTAAAAAATAATAATTTTTAAAAACTTGAATAGGTGGGAGGTACCATTACTAGAGGGTAAAAGGTCTGACACACTTTAATTTTTTTATGTATTTTGAGAGAGAGCATGAGCAGGGGAGGGGCAGAGAGAGGAGGAGAGAGAGAATCCTAAACAGGTTCCATGCTGTCAGCACAGAACTCAACCCGGGGCTCGATCTCACAACCCATGAGATCAAGACCTGAGGCGAAATCGAGAGTCAGCCAATTAACCGACGGAGCCCCCAGACTGCCTGGTCTGACACACTTCAAACTCTAGCACAATAATTAATGTCCGTGATGACAATCCTAAGCCATTAAGAACAGTTAAATTATTCTTAGAGTTCTATGCTTAACCAAGTAAAGAAATATGTAATCTAATTTAGAGAGATTTAACATCGAAAATGAGGACAGTGAACATTTTCTATGCAGTTCAATAGCTCACCTTGGAGACAGGCTTGGGTTTGCCACATCCCCTAAACCCTTGAACACAGTCTATCAGAGGAGGTGGGTGACAGCTCCCATCTGGCCAGAGATTCTCCCACCATCAGTCAGTAGGTTATGCTACAAACAGGGGGGCACTGTTTCCAGACAAGAACTATGTCCAGCACTCCCTTGCCTATTCTTCCCTGATAAAACTCAACCCTTCAGTTCACTCTCATAGCCATTCAAGAAACAGCTTCTAAGGAATTCCATTCATTGTATTTCCCAAGTGACTTTGAAGGGCATTCAAGTAGAAAATCTGCAGTGATCTTGGTATCTTCTATCCGATTTTCTTTGCTCACACACTGCATCTGCTCTAGGACTTACCTCTTCGAAGCCCCCAGGAAAAGCTTCTTCTGCTTCTCCACTAGCCAAATCTTGTCTTCTGCCTGGAATTTCTCCCCCATGTCTACCTCTCTTCTTGTCCCCCTTACCTGTTTAGCTATTCCCACTCATCAAAAGTTACCTCTTGCTTTACAGTTCAACTCAAATACAATAAAATCTCCCCCTTGAAGGACTCTCTGATCTCGTCATTGAGAAAATTCCTTCCTCTTACTACATCTGCATTGTTCATTCCCACCTTGCTCATTCTCTCCATCCTGCCTTACACTGTAAGTATTCTCCCGATGGTTCTGTCTCCCCATTTGAATCTGAGCTCCCAGACAGAAGGGGAATGCAATGAAAGGGACCATGTGGTTGCCACACATGTCAAGCTTATGAGGGTATCAGAGAATTCACAGAACACTCCTGAGTAATGGTGGCATCACAAGGTCAGTAAAGTTTTATGCGGCCTGTTATGAATCACTTGTCACATGTATGAACAGGAATAGGGTGGACACACTACAGTATTTCCTAGAGCAATAGGTAGACCCAAAGAGAACAAGTTCTTGAGCCACCAATCTTCATTTATTTGTTCAGCTACCATTTATGATGCCCCTTCTATGTGCCCACTAGTGTTCTAGTGTTCGGCCCATTTTACAGGCAGTCACCCATTCCAGACTTACAGCTTGCTCATGAGATAGTTACTGTGAACTCCACGATTTCAGAGGTGACAATGAGGGCTTCCAGAAATTAATCCCACAGCTATTAAGTGGCTCCATCAAGTTTCAAACATTCACAGCTTTGCTCCAGAACTGAGGTATTAACCATTGCAGTGGCCATGGAGGGGGTGCCACTCACACCTCCTTCAAGGGAGGACCAGCCACAGTTGGGTCTACCACATAGTTCACGACAAGCCACGCTTTCTCTGGACATCACCCAGACAGCGGGCACAGCAGCGGTACTGCGGCCATCAGTGCCCAGCGTGGACATCACCTACCAACCAAGCTTTGCTCAGAGAATGCCCATCAGCCCCACGGAGACTTTCTTAGCGTGGTCTGAGAATCTTCAGATGCTCTCCTTTTACACTGCAGCCTGAAGGTTCTCTAACCTGTTTCCGCTCCCTCCCTACGTCTGTAAGGGATGATCTCTGCGTGTCTCATCTCTTTGGGCATCTGCTTCGTGGATGACGCTGATGATACCAGAAGGGGTCTGAGAAAACAGGCTATATTGTCAGGTTCCAGGACCAGCTCTATCATGATCCAACTGGCAGGGACGCCCCCATCCTTAATGGGATGGAGTCCTTTGCGCAGCTGGTAGCCTAATGCCTAAAGATGCCACCGGTGTTAAGCTGGGGAAACGTCCCGGTAGGGGAGGGAATGGCTTCAACAGTACAAGGACTCAGGTTTTTGAAAGATACTGGGGAAAAATTCTTGCAAAGACGAGCGAGTTGGTTAGTCACGACCAGGTTGTATTAATGCTGCGCTGACAGCGTGAACCGGCCAAAGCTAAGTGAGCGCAAGCGTGCCCCCTTCAGTGACTTCTCTCCTGCGCTTGGAAAAGCAAACAGCTGCGGGGCATATTCACACCCTGAGAGTTAAAGTTGCAGAACTCCAGACACCTTTCAATAATGAAGCAGGATTGGTGGTTCTAGAACGTGTTCTTATCCTCTCCCTTAGCGTATCTGTTGCTCTTGGAATATTGTAAGAGTATCCTTTCTTCCTCTTTATCTCACAAATATTTACTGAGTCTGCAATGCACAGTGTATGATTTTGCTGACTCTTGAAGGCAAAACTCTAGGATTTCTAACTCTGGAAATCATAGAGTTACCGACATTTAAATACTCAGCCAAAATAGGTCAGTTAAGCTAAAACCATGCATCTGATTGGGAAAACATGGGACCTGGCCTATGGAATGGATGCCCCCAAGGATGGTGGCTCCACAGATACCCCCACCACCACCACGAGCTGTCAGAAGCAGCCCGCCCCTCCACAGAAGAACTAGCGTCTCCCCAAGTATGAGAAGACACTGCCAAAGTTTCTCCATAAGGCAATGGATGTCCCCACAAGGCAATGCTCCACATCCTCTCCTGATTGCCAGGCCAAGAGGCAGGGTCAAATCCAGCATAAGTCAGCTTTACACATGCTGGGGCTGCTAAGAGAGGAAACAAGTTATATCCCCAGCAGGCATGGCAAAAATAACCTAGTGGACACAAGCCGATGCCAAGAAGAACCCACGGGGTTGGTTGATCCCTAAGGAAAGGCCAAACTCACTGGCACAGGCTATATTTGTTTTCTGCTGCCACAAATTATCACGAACCCTAGTGGCTTAAAACAACACAGATTTTGTGTCTTACAGTTGCAGAGGTCAGAAGTCCAAAACGGATCTTGCTGGCTAAAATCGAGATGTTGGCGAAGCTGTGCTCCTTCTGGAGACAAAGGGAAAATCTGTGTCCTTGTCTTCTCCAGCTTCTAGAGGCTGCTGGCATTCTTTGGTTTATGGCCCCTCCTCTATGGCTCCGTGAATCTCCGTCTCTGACCATCCTGTTAGGTCTTCCCCTAATAAGGTCCCTCGTGATTACGTGGAGGTACAGCTGGGTAGCCTAGGACCCTCTCCCGTCCTTACTCTTAATCACATTAAGGTCCTTAATCACAGCTGCCAATTTCCTTTTGCAGAGGAAGGTAACATATTGGCAACTTCCAGGGCTGAAGACAGAGACATCTTTGGGGGTGGGGAGGGGCATTATTCTGCCTAATTCAGACGACTTTTTTCCTGACACACACCACTCCATGAATTTAAGGCATACACCGTAATGATTTGGCATTTGTATATATTACAAAACGATCACACAGTAACTCTAGTCACCATCCCTTGCCTCACATCCTCACAATTTTTTCTTGCAATGAGAACTTTTAAGACAAAACCTCTTAGCAGCTTTTAAAAAAAAATTTTTTTTTAATGTTTTATTTATTTCTGAGAGAGAGACAGCATGAGCAGGGGAGGGTCAGAGACAGAGGAAGACACAGAATCTGAAACAGGCTCCAGGCTCTGAACTGGCTGTCAGCACAGAGCCCGACACAGGGCAGGAACCCATGAATTGTGTGATCTATGACCTGAGCTAAAGTCGGACACTTAACTGACTGAGCCACCCAGGCACCCCTCTTAGCAGCTTTTAAATATGCAACACATTGTTACTAACCAGGGTCACCGCGCTACACTCTACACTTACATACCTTGTAACTGGAGGTTTGTGTCTTTCGAACGCATTTGCTCATTCTGCCCCCCACCCTCCATGTCCAGCAATCTCCTGTGTCTATAAGTTCCTTTTTTTCCCTTTTAGCTTCCATCTATAAATGAGATCTAACAGTGTTTGTCTTTTTCTTGTCTGGCTTATTTCACTTAGTGGAAAGCCCTCAAGCTCCATCTCTGTTGTTGCAGATAGCAGGATTTCCTGCTTGCTTTTTGTTTTTTCGCTGGATAATATCCCAGTGCATATCACAGGAGACACTTAAGAGCCTGGAGAAAATGATGGCCCGCACTGACTGTAGCAGAAATGCCTAAGCTGCCCTGAAAATTGGTAGAGGAAACTAAAAGGTACAGGGAGGAAGCATGCTGGCTGGAGACACTGCGGGTCCGAGAGCCCAACCAGTGGACGGCCCAGAGCCCACGCCATAAAGAATGTTCTAGTGGCTCTCCCTCACAGCCCTGGGCTGACGGTAGGAGAGGTGGGCGCAGAGCGGCACGCCCTAGGATATGCGAGGGTGACAGGTCCCATTGCAAAGGGGCCAAAAGGCCGTGCTCGCACACCAGCATGGGCATCAGGGAGCTGCGTTTACCTTAGTAACTAGCCGTGTCAGGGGGGCCGCCATGGGGTCCCTAACCACACGGAGTCATGGAACGGTTAATAGAATATTCTCTGTTCTTTTCAAATACCTTATCATGTCTCTACAAGCAGAATAAGGCAGGCAGGCAGCGCTGAACCAGCACAGCAGAGAATGAAGTAAGAACAGAGGAGCCGGGAGCGGAGATCGGTCGCCTCAGTAACGAGTCAAGATTCTCTGCTCAGTTCCCAGACCGGAATGCATTTTCAGATCCAAGATCCGCTGACTGAAGAGGTGGCCAGACCCCTAAAGGGAGAGGTTCTGCAAACACTGTGAAGAACATAATGCAATGATTGCCTTTCCGGGAGAGACCTAACTGTTCACTCCGGTGATGACCTACTGGCCAGAGGAGAACCCCAAGTCCCCGAAGACTATTGTGCACAGGGTCTGAGTTGACACGGATGCCCACCATCCTGGAAGCATCATCCAGCCTCCTGTGAAAGTAGGGCTTGTCGAGTGTCAGGTGATGAACAGACGCTAGCTGGCGTCTGGCTGACAGGAGCTCTGCAAGGGCCACAGCCCCACCCCCCACCCCGCCCGGCCCCTTGCATGGACCTGAGCCAGTGCTGTGGGAGCAAAGCCTGCTGGCCTCTGTGGGTTCTGGAGACAGTGCATCCCACACTTGGAAATAGCCCGTGTATGGGCGTCGGAAAGTCGTCAGCTTGAGTAGGACCTGGAGTAAGAAGGAGCCTGGCGGCAAGTCCAGGCCGTGGTGCCAACACCCAGTCCTGCCTCTCGGGCCTTCTGAACCCACAGACCCTGTAGTGTGGGAGGATTCCGTGGTGGTGAAAGACGCGTTGTGCCCTAATGAGGCTTCTGCCATGAAGTCCGTGAGGATCTGGAGCCACGTCTTCTCACCTACAGTTAAGCAATAGCTCCTGGCTGGTGAACCCCAGACCCTGTGAAGAGGAAACACTGGCTGCTTCTCCCCTAGTTGGAGCTGCTCTGTTTGATCCAATCACTCGTTACAGCTCCTCTCCTCCCAGGACTCAGAGAAGCTCCCAAGGATGCTGGGGTTGGTGTTAAAATGACTCCCCTGGGACACCTGGGTGGCTCAGTCAGTTAAGTGGCGGATTTTGGTTCAGGTAATGATCTAGCGGTTTGTGGGTTCAAGCCCTGTGTTGTGCTGACAGCTCAGAGCCTACAGCCTGCTTCAGATTCTGTCTCCTCTTTCTCTGCCCCTCCCCTGTTCGTGCTTGCTCTCTCTCAAAAATAAACATTAAAAATACTTAAATGGCTCCCCTAAAACTGAAGGGGGTCCTGTGGAGGAGCCAGAGTCCAAGAGTTGATCGTCCCTTCCTCCAAGCTACTGGTCTCCTCATACAAATAGGCCTCGGGCAGGCTTGCCGTCCAGCCCTGAAGCTTTGGCTTGGTTACAGGGCTCCCAATGCAGTTCACTACTCTGCCATCCAATGCCGGGTAACCAAAATCCTCCCCCCTGGCTCACCATCAAGGCCATAGCCCCTTGGAGACAGGCTCTGAGCGTGGAAGAAGGCAGGATCACCTTGAAGGTTAGCATCAGCCCCACTCACGCCGAGCCACTCAACCTGTAGCACCTCCCTGGAGGTGTGGGAGCTGGAGAATGTCTTCTAAGCTGGTTACTCTGAAGCGATGGGAGGCACCAGCCAACCTACATACGGGCACCTAGCTTCACACCAAGCACACAGCCGGGAGGGTATGTAATACACACGCATTGCTTCGGTAATACAAATTGGTTTTTGTGTTGTGCCGTAATCATATTTTTTAAAGTATTTTTATTTATTTTTGAGGGAGAGAGCAGGAGAGGGGCAGAGAGAGAGGGAGACACAGGGCCCGAAACAGGCTCCAGGCTCTGAGCTGTCAGCACAGAGCCCTATGCGGGGCTCAAACCTATGACTCATGAAATCACGACCTGACCCAAAGTCAGACACTCAGCCAACTGAGCCACCCAGGAGCCCCATGCCATAATCATATTTCTAATCCACATAAAAAGTCTGAGGTATCCCCCGTCTCCTCAGACTTCTTAAATTCACCTTCTTTTGAATCCACCATTTGAAGTCAGGGGGAGGGGATCCATAATATCTTCTATAGCATAGGTCAGACACAGATTTTTCCTCTACCACATCGACAAACCGTCAGCTGTTTTCTATGCAGTGCTATTTGTTGAGTATCAAGGGCTCATAACAATTTGGAGTGAGAGAATGAAGATATTTGAGACCCCATCTGGGACTCCGTCCAGCCTGAAGAACTAGGTACGTTTGCTTCCTTTGCACACATGAGAACACGGAGACCAAAAGGCCTGGTCTCATTCAACTTTCATATATAAAGTACCCAAAGTAGTCTGCCTAAAAATAGCTTCCGGACAGGTGACCTTCTGGAACTGTCTGTTCTCTCACAGCTGCGCCTTGTTGGGAAGGTACAAAATCCCTGATCCCCCCAGGAGATGTCTTTGAACTCTGAACCTCAGAGAATTCAGCTGCCGGAGCCAATGCATGGTGCATGAATTACAAATTCCCTAGAGACTTCCTTTCTCACCAGGTATCCTGCAAAATGAGGCCAGCTTTGCAAGGAGCCGGCTGAGTTTGTGAAGAGTGACAAAGCGTGTGTGTCACAGGCAGGCTGCAATGTGAAACGTCCAGGAAAAGCAAATCATTTGCTTCTCCAAGAGGAGCCTTTCAAGTGCTTATCCCGGGGAAAGGTCAGCTGAAAATGGGGGCTCTTGTGACCATCCCTCACCTTGCCAAGCAGAAGAGCCGACCAATGTGAAACCACAATGTTGTGTCAGGAGGCCGTGTGATGGAGCTGGGGACAGCCTAAGCTCAGGCATCAGGCAGACCTGGGTTTCAGTTCCTGCACTGTGGCTAAAAGTGTGCACTGCAAAAGTCCCATCAGCCCTCAGCTCCTTCCTCTCTGTCAAATCACCGGCTGTAATGAGGTGTAAATCAGCTAATATATGCCAAGCACCTAGCACTGTGTCCAGTGTGTGAGGGCCCCATATTGGCAATGCTCTAAAATAAAGAAGTCATGTTCTACTAAGTTTAGAAAACATTGAGTTAGCATTAAACAGAGTTCTTGCCTTCAGAGAATCTAAAAACTTCTACTATCCTAACGTGCGTTGTGAGTCAGTGAGAAAGGGATTCTTACATAGTAGTTTGCAAATTCACTACATCATGGGACTCTTTCCAGACACTGGCAGAAATAGTCCTGGGGACAGCACCTCGGAGCAAAATCTAATAGACCCTTGGCAAACATCGCTTGCCTTTTTCTTCTCCCTCCCAGACTTACTTACCTCCTGAAACCAACATCCTTGAGATTATAAGGACATCAGAAGTATACTTTTGGGTTGGGTTCTTAATCTTCAACACTATCACTTAAAATAATAATTTTAAAAAAATGAAACCGTGATTCAACATGTATTGACAACCCACTCGTGATTGTTGTTCATATTAAATTAAAATTGGGTAAGAGCCTCTCAAAAGGATCACCTGTTAAAATATCATAAAGGATGGAGCACCTGTGTGGCTCAGTCAATTAAGCGTCCAACTCTTGATTTCCGCTCGGGTCATGATCTCACGTTTCTTGAGTTCAAGCCCCATATCGGGGTAAGTGCAGAGCCTGCTTGGGATTCTTTCTCTCTCCCCTTCTCTCTCTGCCCCTCCTCCACTCGTGCTTTCTCTTTCAAAATAAAAAATATATACATCATAAGGTAAGTGCAGCTAAATTATGAGATTAAATTACGTAGTCTTAGGTAAAAAGCAAAAGATTTCCTGTGTGTCATCCAGCATACTTTTACAGGCTTTGCACTGTTCCCTGTCTTCTCCAGTAGGTGGCACTGCAGATCTAGTATCTAGGACATCCTGCTCTGTGGGCCCAGAAAAGCCCAATCCTCCAGATACTCCTATCCCAGAGCCACTAACCCCACATGCCAAGGCTTTTTACTCCTTGGCTTTGAAGAGAATCAGATACCAATTTAGAGTTCATTGGCAGGTGCTTTCATCAATATTGCTTTTTCAGGAGCTCTTTATGGTTTTTCTATGTTATTTCTCCCGTGTTTTTTCAGCTTCTAATTTGTTGCTCTAAAATCGTTTCAGGAAAAGCTGAGTGTGAAACCTTTAAACTACACCTTGCTGCTTTTCTCTCAAAATTACTGATAATGTCAGAATGAGCATTTCCAGTGGGCTTTGAGGTACCGGTAGATGAAATCCAGCCAGAATTTTATTTTATTTTAAAAAATTCTTTAATGTTTTATTTATTTCTGAGAGAGAGAGAGATAGCATGATCATGGGAGGGTCAGAGAGAGAGGGAGACACAGAATCTGAAGCAGACTCCAGGCTCTGAGCTAGCTGTCAGCACAGAGCCTGACACGGGTGCTTGAATCCACGAACTGTGAGATCATGACCTGAGCCGAAGTCGGACGCTTAACCAACTGAGCCACCCAGGCGCCCCCAGCCAGAATTTTAAATATCATGCACTCAACAGGGCACCTGAGTGGCTCAGTTGGTTGAGCGTCCAACTCTTGATTGCAGCTCAGGTCATGATCCCAGGGTTGTAGGAACGAGCCCCGAAGGCACTGGGCTCCATGCTGAGTGTGGAGCCTGGTTGAGATTCTCTCTGCCTCTCCCCCACTCACACTCTCTCTCTTAAATAAAAAATAATAAATAAATGAATATCATGGACCCAGAAGTGCAACTGTCGTCTACCAGCTCATTCTGATTCTCCCATGGCAAGTGCACTGTCACCCACAACTGAAGTCTCATTTTGAGTCCCTACTTCCCTCCCCCCATCTCACAGTCATGCTAACCTCCATCTGTTCCACTCTTACAAATGTCAGTGCGGTACTGCAAGCATCTAGAAAAGATCAAAACAATAATAGCATGATGGATAGCTATGTATTCAGCATTAACTACCAGCAAATGCTTGTGTTTTCCCATAATTACTTCATGGTTTTTTAAATTTTTTTAAGTTTTAATTCCAGTTAGTTAACATACAGTGTAATATTAGTGTCAGGTGCACAATATAGTGATGCCACACTTCCATACATCACCCGGTGCTTATCACCAAGCACCTCCTTAATCCCCATCACCTGTTTCCCCTCTCCCTCCTTAACCCTATCTGGTAACCATCAATTTCTTCTGTATAGTTGAGAATCTGTATCTTGGTTTGCCTCTCTCTTTTGTTCCCTATGCTCACTTGTTTTGTTTCTTAAATTCCACATATGAGTGAAATCATATTGTATTTGTCTTTCTCTATTTCACTTAGCATAATACGCCATAGGTCCTTCCATGTTGTTGCAAATGGCAAGATTTCATTCGTTTTGATGGCTGAATAATATTCCCTTGTATATCTATACCACATCTTCTTTATCCATTCACCAATTGATGGACACTTGGGCTGCTTCCATATCATGGCTGTTGTAAATAATGCTGCTATAAACATCGGGGTGCATGTATCCCTTTGAGTTAGTGTTTTGTATTCTTTGGATACATACCTGGTAGTGCCGGATTATAGGGTAAGCTCTATTTTTAACTGTTTGAGGAAACTCTATACTGTTTTCCAGAGGGGTTGCACCAGTTTGCATTCCCACCAACAGTGCATGAGGGTTCATTTTCCTCTCCATCCTCACCGACACCTGTTGTTTCTTGCATTGTTGGCTTTAGCCATTCTGACATGTGTGAAGTGATGTCTCATTGTGGTTTTTACTTGCATTTCCCTGAGGGTAAATGACAATGAACATCTTTTCATGTGTCTGTTGCCCATTAGGATGTTTTCTTTGGAGAAATGTCTGTTCATGTCTTCTGCCCATGTTTAATTGGATTATTCACTTTGGGGGAGGTGTTCTGTTTTATAAGTTGTTTATATATTTTGGATACTAACCCTTTATCATATATGTCATTTGAAAGCCCTTCTCCCATTCCATAGGTTGCCTATTAGTTTTGTTGATTATTTCCTTCACTGTGCAAAAGTTTATTTTGATGAAGCCCCAATAGTTTATTTTTGCTTTTAATTCCCTTGCCCTAGGAGACATCTCATTTAAAAATGAGTAGAGGAACTGAATAGATATTTTTCCAAAGAAAAAGATAGATATATTTCCATCCAAAACGGCCAAAAGATACATGGAAAGAGGCTCAACGTCACTAATATCAAGGAAATGAGAATCAAAACCACAAGATATCACCTCACCCCAGTCAGAATGGCTATCATCCAAAAGACAAGAGATAACGTGTTAACAAGGATGTGTGGAAATGGGAATCCTTGTGCACTAGTGGTTGGGAATGTAAATTAGGGCAGCCACTATGGAAAACGGTATGGAAGTTCTGCAAAAATTAAACATAGAACTACCATGTGATCCAGCAATCATACTTCTGAGTATATATCTAAAAGAAATGAAAACATGATATCATAAAGATATGTGCACTCTCATATTTATTGTATTACTCCCAACAGCCAAGACATGGAAAAAAACTGAAGTGCCCATCAATGGATAAGTGAATGAAGAAGATGTGGTATAAATATACAATGGAATATTATTCAACCATGAGAAAGAAGAGAATCCTGCCATTGACAACAACATGGATGGACCTAAAGGGCATTATTTCAAGTAAAATAAGTCAGACAGAGAAAGACAAACACCACATGGCATCACTTCTACACAGAATCTTTTTATTTTTTTAATGTTTATTCATTTTTGAGAGACAGAGCGCAAGTGGGGGAGGGGCAGAGAGAAAGAGGGAGGCACAGAATCTGAAGCAGGCTTCAGGCTCTGAGCCATAAGTACAGAGTCTGACGCAGGGCTCAAACCCACAAACCCTGAGATCATAATCTGAGCCAAAGTTGGATGGTTCACCAACTGAGCCACCTGGGTGCCCCAGCATGGAATCTTAAAATAAAAAAAATAAAAAAATAAAACACCAAAAACACACAGAAACAGAGAATAGAATGGTGGTTCTAAGTTACACACAAAGCCTGAGGATCTAATGAAAAACGTAGTGACTATAGTTGATAGTACTGTGTTGCATAGTCAAAATTTGCTAAGAGTAGAACTTGTGTCTTCAACAAAAAAGAAAAAAAAAGTACATATGTGAGGTGATGGCCATGTTAATTAACTCAATGCTGGGAATCTTGTTAGAATATATACATATACCACATCATCGTTAGACATTTTGAATATATTACAAGTTTATTTGTCAGTTATATCTCAATAAAGGTGTAAGAAAAAGGAAATTACTATTTTGGTTATACTATTTGGTTTAACCAAATAACGGATTTGGTTAACAATCAGTTTTGGCCATGGAAACCAAAGATCAAAGGCTGACAGGGACTTTTATAATGAATGGATCAGGCTGAGGACTCCTGACTGTCAGGTCAATCCTAACCTAAATGAGACAACCAGACATAATGTATCTCCTGTTTTAGGAAATAGGAAATAAAGAGCCCTCCCCAAAGTAGTATTCTTGCCTAAAGAAAAAAATTAAATTGAATCTAGTCAAGCATGTAGAGCTAATGTTTCCAGGAAACAGTAAGGGTAGAGGAATAAGTTAAAAAACATCATAAAGATGCAAAAGTTTATAATGTAGGAAAATCTATTAGATACCCTGGTTTCTTAAACAGCACGAAAAAGAGGGTGGTATAAGGAGAAATGTTATACATTAAGTGTGACTTAAGAGATTAATAAATGCTATGTACAGAACTTGTTTGGACCCTGATTAAACAAACCCACTATAAAAAGGTATTTTTTATTGTTTTTTAATAATGGTTATTTATTTTTGAGAGAGATACAGAGAAACAGAGTGCAAGCAGGGTAGGGGCAGAGAGAGAGGGAGACACAAACTCCAAAGCAGGCTCCAGGCTCTAAGCTGTCAGCACAGAGCGTGACGCAGGATTTGAATCCATGAACCATGAGATCATGACCCAAGCTGAAGTCGGCCTCTTAACTGACTGAGCCACCCAGGCACCTCTAAAAAGGTATTTTTTAGAAAATCAGGAACATTTAACCATCGTCTGAGTATTAGATGAAATTAAGAGTTTATTGTCAATTTTGTTAGACAGGAGAGTGACCTTTTGGTTAAGTAAAAAAAAAAAACATCTTTATTTGTCGGAGAAATATGCTAAATTTTTATAAGGAAAATAGTCCAGCTCGACTCCACCCCACCCAGTAAAATATGAAAGGAGAGATGAAACACAAAGGGCAAGCTGCTTATAATTTCTGAAGCCAAATGCTGAAATATATGGGGTATTACTATACTATTCTCTGTATTTGTATGTTTCAAATTTTCCATGATATTTTTTTTCTAAGGTCTCAGAAAGCTCAATGACAGTCTAAGCTTGTTTATTTTTAATTTTTTTAATGCTTATTTATTTTTGAGAGAGAGAGACAGAGTGCAAGCAGGGGAGGGGAAGAGAGAGAGGAAAGACAGAATCGGAAACAGGCTCCAGGCTCTGAGATGTCAGCACAGAGCCCCATGAGGGACCCAAATCCATGAACCGTGAGATCATGACCTGAGCTGAAGTCGAATGCTTAACCGACTGAGCCACCCAGGCGCCCTTATGACAGTCTAAGCTTGTAATCATGACAGCATTTTCATGATGTTCCTACCATGGTGGAGTTTATCAGACACAGCACCCAACCAGGAGGAAACAGCGAACCTCCCAAAGGGTCCCAGTTGATTTTATGCAAAACATGGATACTGAGCGACTACTTTGTTAATTCAAAGAAAATAAAATCCCTCCAAAAATGAGATTTCTCTTCGATAATCTTCAAAGCATTCTCTCATTTACAAAAGCAGTTCTTGAAATAAGAAATATTTATGTAAACATTAAGTAAATTATTCATCGAGAATGGAAACTCACGGCTACTACTTTTTGCAATACCTCTCTAATACGTGGAAACCATCATCTTCTGACTTGATTTAAAACTGGTGCTGCCAAATTCCTCAAGTACGTTAAGATTCCTTTCTAGCTTTGCCTCCATGAAAACAGAAAGATAGATACGCTACTGACATGTCCTTCATTTGCTCCAAAACTTATAACGCTTGCATGAGAAATTGGAGAGGGGAAAAAATCAGTTTAGTTCAATAAGAACTGAGAATAAACATGCATAATTACATTTGTCCTGATTCTGTCATCTTATAAATATAATATATATAATAGATATTCATAGTCTCACCCACTCCCACAAAAGATCAATTCCTCAAAATATGGAATGTTTATTCTCCATAAAATTTTAGTTAGAGCTGCATCATAGCTGATTCATTTGGCGTTTTATGATATGTAAATTAGTTTCAGAATTTACTGGAGTCTTTGACAGTGACAGATGATGCTCGTAGGCAACCAATGATAGATGAGACCAGTTGCCATAAAATGACCATATTATTCCAAAGAGTAAAGAACAGACATAATGACTATGTCTTCTAAACTGGAAGGCACCCAAGGATCTCATTTGACAGGTGTCTGCAGAGGGGCAAACAGATCCATTGGCCAGCGTTTTGTCTTCTAGAACTGCCATTACAGAATGCCACACGCTGGGTGGTGTAAACAACAGTAATTTGTTGGCTCACTGTTCTGGAGGCTGTAAATCCAAGATCAAAATGTCAGCAGGTTGATTTGTTCTGAGGGCTGTGAGGGGGGATCCATGTCTCCCAACTGGATTCTGGTGGTTTACTTGCAATCTTCTGGGATTCCTTGTGTTGTGGACACAGCCCTCAAATCTCTGCCTTCATGTTCATGCTGCTTTCTCCTTGTGTGTATCCCTTTGCATGGTATATATTTTTTTAAGAGACAAGTCATATTGGATTGGGGACCTGCCCTGCTCTACCATGATCTCATCTTAACTAATTACATTTGCAATGACCTTATTTCCAAATAACGTCACATTGGAGGTACTAGGTATTAGGATGTCCACACATCATTTGGGCATAAATCAACCCATAACATCCAGAGAGTCAAAAAATAGAAAGAGGTCACCATACCATTTTCCCCCAGTTAGCTAATAAAGATCTGCTTTGTGATTTTACACAAATATGTTGATATTTATCCTAGCCACAGTAGAAGAAAGTGTGTAAATCACAGCCTTTGTGGAGGCTATAATCAGTACAGTAGTTAGAATACAGGTTTCTGCTGTTCTAACAATGACATGAATAGTAAAAGGTGAGATGGGAATTTAGTTCCCCCTCTGCTAACCATCTGAAATGAAGCAGTCAAGGGATGATTTGACTATTAGGGACTATCAAGGACCTGGGTGTCTTTTATAAGACTGCCATCTTTGACATGGAGCTTTCATCTGTAGGCTCAAGGTGGCTGCCCCGGCTATTTCCACCATGTCTGTTACATAGCTACTAGGAAGGGAACCAGATAAAGGAATGTATGACTGTTCTTTCTGAGTGCACAGGTGGGCAAGTAGAACACCTCACATCTCTCATCCTACTGAACACAACGTAACTAGTCAGACGGTTATTCCAGCTAGCAGGACCTCGTAGGACACACCCAGGCTGTCGTGGGTCCATGCTTGATGTTTTTCCAAGGTTTTAATTGCTGGGATGTTACACTGTTATGTTTGTTTAGCTTACCCTGGTCTTGTATTGAACAAGGAAGCTCCAATAAAACAAGCAATACAGGAGCACCTGGGTGGCTCAGTCCATTAAGCATTCGACTTCAGATCAGGTCATGATCTCACGGGTTCGTGGGATCGAGCCCTGGGTTGGGCTCTGTACTGACAGCTAGCTCAGAGCCTGGAGCCTGCTTCAGATTCTGGGTCTCCCTCTCTCTCTGACCGTCCCCTGCTCACTCCCTCTCTCTGTCTCTCTCTCTCATAAATAAATAAAAACATTAAAAAATAAATAAATACGTAAAACAAGCAATATGGTCAAGTCAATCTTTCCCGAGAATGGGGATCCAGAGAGTGGAGTGGTAGACGTGTTCTCTTCTGCTAGTGTTAAGCCAATATCCCAGGTTTCTGGATTGCTCATTATCCTAAAACACAGCCAGAAAAAGATCAACACAGCCTGGATCTCTGGCAACTTGAAGGTATGCACACCGAGGTACTTTGAAGTTTATGTGGGTGGGCCAGTTTATTTAGTATTAATAAGTACTTAGAAGATGTAGAATGGAACTCTGGATTTCATCTAAAGGGGGAGAGTGGTCTTTATTGGCTGTAATATCCGACTTCATAGGTATAAAAAAGCAAAAAGAAATCAAGATTTGGAAACATGAGATGGACAGAAACAAAAGAAACATCAATAAATCCAATTCCAAGAGACACTTACAGACTATGAAGACAGAAGGTTGATACCCAATGTGACTGAAAAAATCAGTTTCCTTAGTTATAAAAGATGTGTTTTATTAGTTTACCAAAGGGAAAATACACTCAAGCACATACATATAATAAATGAAGGGTCTTAAGGTAGAAAATGCTAATATGAACATAAAACCAAATTGCAATTAATGAAGATGAAGTTCAGTGCTACATCTCTGGTCATTCCTCCACTGCACTAGAGCTACAGACTTGATAAGCTACTTGATATTCCCCTTACCTGGAATAGCCTAGTCATCCTGCATCCCTGCATAGAAAGGAGCGCATGCATGAATGCACGCACGCACATACACATCATCATCTTTCTTCAGACTAATATCCTTTGGGCCCTAGCTTAGATGTTATTTATTCCAGGAAACTTCCTGCACTAACCCCAAGACCATATAAGGTCCCGTCTCTCACACGCTAAAGTGCAGCAATGTGAGTCACTCTGTACAGAATTGTCTGCTTACTTGTCTGCTTCTTCCATTAAAACTCCAAGTTCCTTACTCACCAAACTACATGTCCGAAAAACAAACAACCCAGTGAAGAAATGGGCAGAAGATATGAACAGACACTTCTCCAAAGAGGACATCCAGATGGCCAACAGACACATGAAACGATGCTCAGCATCCCTCCTCATCAGGGAAATACAAATCAAAACCACACTGAGATACCACCTCACGCCAGTCAGAGTGGCTAAAATGAGCAAATCAGAGAACTCTAGATGCTGGCGAGGATGTGGAGAAACGGGCACCCTCCTACACTGTTGGTGGGAATGTAAACTGGTACAGCCCCTCTGGAAAACAGTGTGGAGGTTCCTCAGGAAACTAACAATAGAACTCCCCTATGACCCAGCAATAGCACTGCTAGGAATTTACCCAAGGGATACAGAAATGCTGATGCATAGGAGCACATGTACCCCAATGTTCATAGCAGCACTCTCCACAATAGCTAAAACATGGAAAGAGCCTAAGTGTCCATCAACAGATGAATGGATCAAGAAGATGTGGTTTATCTATACCATGGAATACTACATGGCAATGAGAAACAATGAAATCTGGCCATGTGTAGCAACATGGATGGACCTTGAGGGTGTTATGCTGAGCGAAATAAGTCAGGCAGAGAAGGACAAATATCATATGTTTGCACGTATAGGAGGATTAGGAGGAACTTAACGGAGGAACAAGGGGGAGAAGAAGGGCGGAAATGGTGGGGGAAAGGGAGAGAAGCAAACCATGAGAGACTCTTGAATGCTGACAAAAACTGAGGACTGATGGATGTGGGGGGGAGGAGGGATGGGCATGGAGGAGGGCACTTGTGGGGATGAGCACTGAGTGTTATGTGGAAACCAATTTGACAATAAACTATTTGTAAAAAAAACAAAAACAAAAACAAACAAACAAACAAAAAACCCCAAGTTCCTTGATGGCAGGAACTTAGTCTGACTTGACCATTCCTGTATTGTCAGGGGGTAGCATAATGCCCGCAAAGTATACATACAGGTGCTCAGTGTGAATTTGCTGAATGGATCATACATTTTACAGTGTAGAAAGCAAGCCCTGTCACCATCAAGCTCTGGGATGTGTTCTTTCCTAAAACAGATTTGCTAAGATAAAACTAGTGCCAGTTATTTCAAAGAGCTGTTACGTTGGATACGCAGTTATTAATATTTGCCTGTTGTGGTAACTGGTAGGGCTGGTCACAAATTACAGAACTTACACCATCTCTTTTTCCTTGCTATCAGAACTTGCCTCCCTCTCTAGAGGCAGAAAATGTCAAATATTCTCTTCCTCCAGCTCCCTTGAAGCTATGTGACACCATTCTAGACAAAGAAATGTAAAGGGAATTCTACTTTATATTTTTCACCTTCCAAAAAGAGATTTCAGAAACTCTCCCCTTCTTCTTGCTGTTGCACACAACAGTCTGAAGACATGAGGTAGTTCTCTTTAGACTGAGGTGACAAGCCTAAAAATTAGAGTTAGTATGTTAAGGGGGGGCAGGGAAGCAGTGACATCATTGAATGGTTGCACCAAACCTGAATTGGTCACCTGAAGACATTGCTATGTGCGACTTTAATGTCTTTAGTGTTTGGACCCCTGTTGATCAGGAATATGCTGTTATTTACAGCTGAACACATTATAACCAATTATGTAAGCAACATGCAAATTTTCCTCTGTGGCCTCAGATGAGGCATGTGTTTCAAAAGCCACTATAAACCAGCAGCTGGGATTGGGATACCAGAACCAAAATCATTATTTGAAGAGTTAAAGACATGAAAAGGATCATCTAATGATGAAATTTGTTGGATAAAGATGAAGCCCAGGTGCTAATGTTAGAAAAGGGCCATGTGTCCCTACGCTGGAGGAAAAGCACAAGAAGGCAAATTGGAGAAGCCTATTCACAAATATGTTCATTCTTGGCATCTTTGTTCAGAATTAGCTCATGAAGCAATTTTACAGATAATTACCTGCCTAGGAAACTCTCAGTGCCCTAGTAGTAAAAAAATGTTCAACTGTATGTATTTTTCCAGCGATAGATCTTCAGAGCGCAGGAAGGAATGGATGAAGGGGACCCCTTATATTTGTGTGGTTACTTACAGAGATCATTCATGTCAATTTCCAGCCTGACCTACGTGGAATCCAGCACCTTTCATTCCATCTCTTAAAAAAACAATGGGCACCTGGGTGGCTCAGTCAGTTGAGCATCTGACTTTGGCTCAGGTCATGATCTGACAGTTCATGAGTTTGAGCCCCGCATCAGGCTATGTGCTGACAGCTCAGAGCCTGGAGCCTGCTTTAGATTCTGTGTCTCCCTCTCTCTCTCTGCTCCTCCCCCACTCATACTTGGTTTCCCTCTCTCTCTCAAAAATAATAAACATCTTTAAAGGTTTAAAAAAATAAAGAAAAATAAATGTTCCACTTCTTCGTAGAACATACATTCACAATTATATTCAGTAATTTAATATTAAGTCATGAATGTTAGCAATTTATATAACACTCATCAAAAATTATAGAGGGATCATTCAGTGCTTTTTGAGGAAGTCACAGCATCCTTAAACCCAGAGAAGGAAGAATACAACAGACAAGACACCGACACTTTGACATGAGACACAAAATCTTCTGCAGAAGCGTTCTCCCCCCAGCCAGCTCCCTTTTCCCCGTGTTCTCCTCCAATTCCAGGGGCTTTCTCCATATGGTTTGGCTTCAATGAGCCACTCCCAGAAGCCACAGACACAGCTTGGATCTAGGTTTGTATATTAACAGGTCATTGACTCTTTTGTGGCGTTCTTTGACACACACACGAGTGAATAGCTATGGTTTCTACAACGGCAGGATCTGGTCTTATTTTTACACACAAAATGCAGAAATGGAATCTAATGGGAAGAAATGGCAGCAGGTATGCAGACAGGTTTCTGTGGGCTGTTTGGGGCCAGGAGTCCTGGTGGACAGAGAGCTGGTGCAGAAGGACCCATACCAGGCAATGCAGCATCTGGCTCAGCACAGGTGCAAGTAAACAACAGGGAATCACAGGTCCACTGAGGCCAGCTTCAGTGGGAGGCATGGAGGTAGTGGAAAATAATTCAATACTCTTCTGGATCATGATAAAAATGTTATCATCAGTTCTAATTTATCTAAGGTCAACTACTTTCAGAATTCCTTGCTCTTGGAAGCCTCTGAACTGTGATACCAAACACTGTGGGTCATTAGGAAAAATGATCGCTACCCTTTGGAATCCTGATGAGCTAATTCTCCAGCAGGGAACCGCCATAGAACCAGAGAACTGGGTCATCCAAATGCGTTCCAGGTTCGTTCCAATGCAATATGGCGTGTTTAGTCATAGCAAAATGAATGTTAGTCTTATCATTATCAGTATCGTTACTATTTTCAAGCTTTACAGTTTGTTTTTGAAATTAAGGTTAGTTTCTCTTTAAAATGTTAAAGCTTTTACATTCATACAAAACATGATTTGGTATTGGGAATTTACTTTGTACCCTGGGAACTAGCTCCAGCAACCTTGGATCATTGTAAATGCAATTAATTGGTAGTTTCAGGCAATCAATGTCAGACTATCATATCTCATTCTTCGGCACCTTGGACTGCATATTTCATGCCTTCAAATTACTTTTGAAACAATTTTGTCCAAATTGTCTGGAGCCTCTTTCCCCCCAAATTAGGTGCCCAACACAGATTATATATGAGATAGGACTTGAAGATTACTGCTTTTTAAATGCCTTCCAAAACTTATATACTCAATCGAGAGTTTTCTCCTCCAAAATGGTCCTCTTTTGACACTTATACATTCATCCCAAACATGATAACACTAATTATCAAGGCCAGACACTAGTACAATACTGGGCATGTAGGTCTTAATAAATATTCTGTGATTGAATGGGTCCATGAGTAAGTGAGTGATAAAAGAACAGATAAATGAATTTAGATCTTGCACTTTGAGGACTGCCTTCCAATCCACTAACACTTTTGTTTTAATATCTACATGAATGGTGAGTTTTAGGTTTTGGGGGTGAATTTGATTAGTGAAAACAGTCAAAATCACTTAGATCCAGTCTTGGGAATAGAGACACAATTCAGAGAGATAAGGGCACTTAGGGAAACACAGGGTATGATCAAAATACTACAAGCTTGACTTTCCTGTACGTGCCCTCTGAAGGCCAGAAATAATTTAACAATATCAACAACTCTCAATCAGCCACATCAAGTCCAGGGGAATGGCTTTGAGAGGCTATGCTAAATAGAGAAACACTGGCAGGCTAATTTCCACACCAATTATCTCTAATTGGGCTTATACATTTATGGTCAATGTTTACTTACTATTTTTTCAAGTGTGATGGAGGGGAGGTCCTGTAGCCTTCGTACTACATGATCTCTTTAAACTTTCCCAGCCTAACATTCAATAATTCTATAAGTAAATAATTTAACCACTGGTCACACATCTTCAGCCACTCTTACTAACTTAGCAGAGGTTTTATATTGAGGGGAACTGTCCCTTCAAACAGATGCAAGGTTCTGAGAAAAATCATGGGTTAGCCTCTAGACTACCAGCAACACACACACACACATACACACACACACACACACACACACACACACACACACACACACACACACCTCTCTCACATTCACAGTAAACTATCTGTCCCCCAAACAGGGACAATTATAGAAGTCATCTTGTTTACATTCATGTGAAATGACAGATTTCAGCCTCACTTTGAACGATTCATCAACTTTTCATTAACTAGTTACAACTTCAAAGGCAGAGGAAGTGCCTTCAAATGGAAGTATGACGGCTGGCTTGAGAAAGTCCTGCTTCCGATTGTGTCCAAAGTATCTCATCCTGTAGATCCCAGGCTGGGCACTCTCCGGAATATGCCATTGCATCGTCGCATTGCTGTGACCCAGTAATCCCTTGTGCCAATAGAAACTGTTGGTAGGAAACAAACCAACCAACCATGTTTTACTCTTAAAAAGATATGATTTGAAAAATGTAGGATTCATCATGATATGAACATTCGGGGAGTACCTACCGTAAGCAAGGCACTATCCTAGATACTGGGAGCAATGAACCAAACAGGGACAAATACTTTCTAGAAGAGAACCTTTAAGAAATAGCCATTTGTAGAAATCGTCTTACCTGTTCTACCTTTATAACCATGCAGACCTCATCCATCCCCAAAAGCGTCACCTGATACTCGGAACACAGGGAGTCTCCCACTTCAGAATTCCCAGTGTTCGCCCTTTCCGTCCCCCACTTCAACTGACACTTCTCCAGCCAGATTCATTTGTCAAAAATATATACTTAATGAGCACATGCGCCAGCCTCTGTTCTAGAGGTACTGAGGATAAGGTCATAAGAAAGACGGAAATAGCTCCAAGTTCCATGGAGTCTGCATTCTACTAGGGCAAGGGCACGGGGCGGAAGGAGAAAGACAATGAATGGGTAAACCAGGAAATGATTTTTAAAAGTGATAGTTGAAATGAAACAAGTATGGCAGATGTTATTTAAGCTGAACCCACACGTGCCCAGATGAAGAAGGAACAGAGGACGCAAAGTGTTTCAAGCAGGAAAAAAAGGTTGTACAGTGGAGAGGCAGAAGGAGGGTGCAGTGAAGTGTGACACAGTGAGAGAGTCAGCTCATACTGGCCCTTGTAGACCACCTCAAGAAGGTCAGATATTCTTACAGGTAAGTGAGATACAGTGGGCTGACTGACTGATAACCCCAACTGTGTAGACAGTAAGTTCCCTGGGTGGAGAGGGTATTCTCCACATTCTGTGTGTTTCAGTGACAGGAAGCCTATACGTACCCTCAAGTGTTCACTGCTATTCCAATTTGCGGATTTTGAAAATAAAAATGCTTTTTTATTGGGGCACCGGGGTGGCTCAGTTGGTTAAGCATCCAACACTTGATTTCGGCTCAGGTAATGACCTCACACTTCGTGAGTTCAAGTCCCGCACCAGGCTCTGTGCTGACAGTACAGAATCTGCTTGGGATTCTCTCTCTCCACCCTTCCCCTACTCCTTCTTTCTCTCTCTTTCCTCTCTCTCTCTAAATAAACTTTTAAAATAGTTTTAATGCTTTTTTATTATCCGTATAATCTTACCTTAATAAATATTTGTTTAAAAGTGACCTGTGCCCTAGATTCCTAAAGATCAGAGGAAAATTTATGCCCAGATTTATGTCTGACTATCAAAGGGGCCACAGCATGGTCCTATTTCAATTTTCAATTAACCACGTGAGGGAAACCAACATGCAACTAATGACCTAATGTGAGGTGATGTGAATTAGACACAAGTGGCCAAAATTTTTACCCACTTCCATTCCTCTGTCCTGCGGTATGAAATTGATATGCTCGGGAACAGAAACTTTTTTTTGTTCAGATGCCATTTTCAAATCTTCAAAATATTTATTCAGCTTAGGAATTTGCTAACAATAAAGCACAGAGCTATGCCTCTCTGAGCAAACCCCATAAACAAATTTCTTTCTTATGTGAGTCAGGAAAAAATGAACACTCAAGCTTCTCGTGTTTTAGTAATTCAAATGAAGAATCATTGACCGAGTATAAACATGTAATAATTTTGTCTATAGACTCTCGTTATTTTCCCAGAAGGAACTGTCAGGCTCTACAGAGCCCTGTGTGCCTTGAAACCCATTTGCAAGAAGGCTAGCCAGCTTTTAGGGCTATGTCTGCAGCCGTGGAAAAAAACAAAATTAACAGATGTTTACAAAAATGGAGGCCATAACCTCATTAGCACCTCGTCTTACAGTAGCCCACATCCCGCTGTTTTGCAGGAAAGAGACTCAAAATGAAGTGTAATAAATCAACTAAATATGGCCAGAAGGCTCCATGGGAATTTGATAGCAGTAATATCCTGCATTGAGCCTGTGTTCACATTTGTCTTCCCCGCACAAAACTAACCAACTGTTCTCATGGTTTGAAAGACAAAATATCCAATAGACAAGCTCACCGTGTCTCCCAGGAGGCATCATTATGCACGAGCCGCCATGTTGCTGATGCAGCCTCATATTTCTCAACAGTGAGGAAGGTCTGATGGGTCTGAAATGCAATTCATACAACAGATGAGACCCCGCACGGTCATAGAAGGTGCCTATAAATACATCCTTGTGGTCCATAGGCTAACCTGTCAATACCTGGTGTGAAAATGTATGAGTGTCATCCACATTCTTAGGTGCGTCTCTCTACATTCTATGCAATGACTTCAGAATGTCACTTTATCCACGCTATTACACACCATGACTTTTTGTTTGTTTGTTTTTAAGAAAAGTGAGTGGAGCATCATTTTAGAGCTGATGGCAAATTTTGCAAACTGGGACAGAGAAGAAACGGAATAAAACTTCAGATTCTAAAAAAAAGAAGTCAAGCCTTTACATGACATGTTTATGGATCTATATTCAAAGACTTTCTCTAGTCCCTTCAAGACTGAGGAGGGAAAATGGGAACGTTTCTTCATCTTTCTATCTCTAGATAAATGAATTGTTGGTAAACATCTCCCAAGTGAAAGAATTAAAAAGGATGCATAAATCTTCCTTGTCCTAGATGCTGAAAGCAATTCCTATATTTTGTCATAATGGATTCCTAGAAAGCACATTATGGGCAGGTTTTATTTCCCCATTGGAAAATTGCTATAATAATTTATTTCAGACCAAGAATTCAGCTCCAAATAAAGTGCAGATTTGATATAACAAATTAAAAGATATAGAGGCCATGAATCTCTAATTTTCCTCAAAAATCTCTAGCTTGTGGCCCTTAAGGGCAGGACTTGTGTCTAATTCATTTGCATCCATTATAGTCTTTTAGGTGTTCAAATAAAACTTGGTGAATGAATCCCTTGTTTACAACCAGGCCATGGGATTATCTAAAACGTTACTCAGCTGATGGGTTGTATTCAATAAAGAAGTTTTCACTATGATGGTGGCTTGTAAAGAGAATGGTTTTGGCCATGTAGGGCAGAGTGACGTAGGAGATAGGGTGAGCCCCAGTGCACAGGTCTTTAGTGTAGACCAGAGAAAGAGTCTAGGCCAATGACTATGTGAACTATGTGACTACCCTTTCCTGCATTCTAATCCTGATCTCTTCCTGACACACAGCTACTTAATACAAGTTACTGAATCTTTCTAGGCCTCAGTTTCTTCATCTGTAAAATGGGGATAATAAAACATAACCCTATGGATAGAAGCAAGGATTAAATTAGATTGAGGTGACAATGTACACAGAGTACTTCACATAGTGCCTGCAAAGAAGAAGCATTCAATAAATACAAGTGGGGAGGTCCTGATTACCAACAAAGGAGGGTAGTGGAAATTGTCGTGTGCTGAGTTGCAGAGCATTCTTACAAATTACTTCTAGGGGCACCTGGCTGGCTCAGTCGGTTAAGCATCCAACTTAGGCTCAGGTGGTGATCTCAAGTTTCGTGGGTATGAGCCCCACATCGGGCTCTGTGCTGACAGCTCAGAGCCTGGAGCCTGCTTCAGATTCGGGGTCTCCCTCTCTCTCTCTGCCTCTCCCCTGTTTATGCTCTCTCTCTCTCTCTGTCTCTAATATAAATAAACATTAGAAAAATTTTAAGGAATTAATTATTTTCTCATTCCAGCGCTTTAAGCATTTTGTTCCCCTGCTTCTCCATGGCAATAGCGATGATAATCTTTCTCTACCCTAAGGATATCAAATGACAGCTAAGCCTGCAGTTTTGCCATAAACACTTCAACATCTCCAGAAAACAATGCTATAAACATGCAAATGTTATGACAGAGTTTGACTGCCTACAGAAGTTACTGCAAACAGGTGCGTGTTGACTTTGCAAGCAGAACATTTTTCCCTGATGGCATATTTGACAGTGTTCTCTTGCCACAATTATCATCACAGCGATAATGATACCTCAATGAACAGAAATGGAAGGTGCATTTGGAGGAAAGGTCTTGAGGTTATAAGTAACAACGGTCCCTGGGAAGAATGACTCATGGATAGAATAAAGGAACCCTAAACCACAATAAAAAAAAATTTGACCTTGAAATCATTTTTGTATACTTATTCCTTATCCTCTACATCTTTCTTTATTGTTTGAATTTTTACAACTAGAATATGTCTAGCTATTGCTTAGATAGTTATAAGAACATTCTAAAGGAGTTACAGAGAAGTAAAATTAATTCATTTTATTAATAGCCATATTACATATGTACACTTTATCATATACATGTGTCTTCTACACAGATAGAAGGACCATAAAACATGAAATGATATGTAACAAAGTATGAACAATTCTTACCTCTAAAAATGTTTATGGAAAGACAGGTACTTTCATACTCTATCTTATTTAATTTTTTAATTTTATTTTTGAGACAAAGAGACAGAACATGAGCAGGGAAGGGGCAGAGAGAGACGGACACACAAAATTCAAAGCATGCTTCAGGCTCCGAGCTGTCAGCACAGAGTCCGACACAGGGCTCGAACCGACAAACCATGAGATCACTACCTGAGCTGAAGTGGGACACTTTACTGACAGAACCACCCAGGTGCCCCTCATATTCTATTTTAAACACTTCTACATTGCCTATGTTTACATTGAACGTGTATTTCTTATGTCGTTTTTCAAGATGAAGAAATAAATATCCAATTGGTGCCAGGAATAAAGAGTAGGGAAAGGGTAAATGCAAGGTAAAATAAAGCACACAGGCCAGGGCTCCAAGCCAGGAGGGCATCCACTCCAGGGGTGCGTGGTCAGGCCATGACCGACAGGTAGGACCAGAGGCTGTGGTCCTGGAGGAGAGGAGCCAAAATGGGGGGTAGAAAGGAACCAAAGATACACTTCATCCTTGGCCCTTTGATTATTTTACCAAATGTAGTAGAGTTTCTAAATTGGAACACATAACTGGGATTGTATTCCAACTTATATCTTCTCCAGAGACAGTGTGGTTCTCTCTGGAGTCTGCAATATGTGAGCCTAAGCAGAGCCAGTTAAATGTTTCCTGTGTGCTTTTTCCCCCCAGACTTAATTCTACATTGCTACATTAATTTTTCCTACCGAAAACATTCCCACACTTAAAAAATAAGATGCGGGGCACCTGAGTGGCCCAGTCAGTTAGGCATCAGATTTTGGCTCAGGTCATGATCTCTCAGTCAGTGGGTTCGGGCCCTGTGTCACGCTCTGTGCTGACAGCTCAGAGCCTGGAGCCTGCTTCAGATTCTGTGTCTCCCTCTCTCTGCCCCTCCCTGGTGCACTCTCTTTCTCTCTCCTCTCTCAAAAATAAATAAATATTTAAAATTTTTTAAAAAATTAAGATGCAAATCAAGTTGGAATATTTTATCATTATGGTGTTAACCTCTATATTGATTTTCAAATGAAAACTAAAAAGTGTAAAAAGAATCGTGGATGCTTACCTGGTTTTCTGCTGAATTCTTCGGGTTAGCACCTACAAATGTAACTTCAGCAACTTCTCCCTGAAAGTAAAAACTCATTGTATGAGTTTTAATAAAACTCATTCTTCACTGGTCTCCTATTTAGGCCACAATTTATGAAATGCGCCAGGATGCCGGGCACCTGTATAGATTCTATTTAGTCGAGTGAGTTATCTTCTCAGAATATGATAGACCAAGCCCTTGCAACAATGGACACAGGAGTTTGGGGCCAGTAGATTATTCCAGAGTTTTTCACCAGTGACAATGTTTTTAGTGCATTCAGATGTAGGTGAAGACAGAGAGTATCGTTCGCATCAGGGGCAGTGCATTAAAGTGGCTTCTTCAGCCTTTGATATTTTCTCACACTTCCCTCCAACACATATCTAGGAAATGGACCGACTTACATAAGAGCGATCAAAGCTTCCCATGAGTGACTTGTACTTACACTTGTGTGAGTGAGATACAAGGTGGAATGACAGGGTGTGCATCTCCCTTCCCACCTGAAACAACTAAAAACGCTGGACAGATACGTATTATACTATGGTCGCGGGGCAAGGAATGGGAACGGTGATCTTAGAGTGACGGAAAACAGACACAATGAGCCTCGCAATCACCCCAACTTAATGCCTTCAGAGCATGCGGCACCAGGAGGCAGAGCTCAAGCAAAGCAAGGCAAGTCTATCTAAGCCAAGGAATAGACGTAGGAGTCCACAAAGGCCAGGTAGTCCTGCATTCACAAGGTAGAGTAACAGAGAGAAGAGGGCGCCAGAGAGAGGAGAGCCACAGAGAGAGAGAACTCCGGAGATGTGTGGGAAGTTACCCTTAACCCTGTGTGCAGGAAGACAACCACCTGAGGACAAGAAAAGAATGTGTCAGCAGAGATTGAAATTCCTACCCCCTGAAGCATCCAAGCTCAAAGTCTGATCAATATTGGGCTGAACGCTAAGTTAGACAACCACAGGGACAACACCTTGAGAGGCAGAATTCAAAGGAGAATCAAGAAGAAAACTGTGGGGCAGGGGCACCTGGGTGGCTCAGTCAGTTAAGCGTCCAACTTTGGCTCAGGTCATGATCTCATGGTTCGTGGGTTCGAGCCCCACGTTGGGCTCTGTGCTGACAGCTCAGAGCCTGGAGTCTGCTTCAGATTCTGCATCTCCCTCTCTATCTGACCCTCCCCTGCTCACACTGTCTCTCTCTCTCTCAGATATAAATAAAACATTAAAAAAAAAAAAAAGAAAAGAAAAAGAAAACTGTGGGCAGACCCAGGAGCCACACATTGTAAGAGAGACAGACTTTACTAATTTAGTCAAGTTTTCGATGAGCAAACAAACAAAACGACAAGGCTGGAGGTGGGGAGGTGAGGCTAGAATCCAGAATTGCTACAATAGAGCAAAACACATCCAGTATTCAACAAAAAAATTATGAGGTATGCACATATGAAAATATGACTCAGATGAAGGGGGAAAAGCAGCAATCAAAACTGCCTTTCTGTGTCCCCAGATGTTGTCGTTAGCGGATAAAAACTTCAAAGCAGCTGTTGTAAAGATGTTCTAAGAACTAATACAAACCATGTTTAAAGAATTAAAGAAGAGTATGATGATAATGACTTAAACAGAAAACCTCAGTGAAGAGAAGTTATTTTATTTTATTCTTTAAGTTTTTTAAAAAAATGTTTATTTTGAGAGAGAGAGAGAGCTGGGGAGGGGCAGAGAGAGAGGGAGAGGGAATCCCAAGTAGGCTCCATGCTGTCAGCACAGAGCCCTGTGTGGGGCTTGAACTCTTGAACTGTGAGATCACGACCTGAGCTGAAACCAAGAGTCAGATGCTCAACCAGGCGCCCCAAGAGAAGTAATTTTAAAAACAGATTAAACATCTAATTGGATGTTTTGGAGCCAAAAATCACAACTGATGTGAGGAATTCACCAGTAAGGGCTTAATAGCAAATATTAAGAAGAAAGGATAAGTGAACTAGCAGTTATCAATTACAAATTATTTCATCTGAAGAATGGACAGAGAAAATTGAAGAAAAATTGACAGAGCCTCAAAAAACATGTGGGACGTCAAGTGCACCAACATTCACAAAACGGGAGACTCAGAATTAGAGGAAAGAGAGAAACAAACAAAAATCTTTTTGAAGAAGTAATGGATGAAATCTTCCCAAACTTGATAAGCAGTACCTTCCTGATCCAGGGACCTCAACACATCCCAAGTAGGATCATCACTAAGCAAGTCACAGTTAGATATGTTGTAGCAAACCAGTGGTAGTTGGAGACAAAAAGCAAATCTTGAAAGCAGTACGAGAAATAGAATTGTGTTACTCACGGGGACACTGCAAGATTAGCAACTGACTTCTCATTAGAGAGTGAAGAACAGGGTAACAGGGTAACCCATTCAAAGGGATAAAAGACAAACATTTCGCAACCAGGAGCACAGCAAAATTGTTCTTCAGGGATAAAGGCAGAAGACGGCATTCCAGACGAATGAAGCCTGAGAGAATGTGTTGTTACAGAGTTATCCTACAAGACACAGTAATGGAAGTCTTCGTGCTGAAATGAAATGATGCTATGTGGTAATAATAATTCAAATGCCTAAGAAACAATAACCAGCACTGGAATGGT